>NW_027664256.1:0-546168 GCF_963264785.1 Psittacula echo | reverse complement strand
TGGCCCCTCCCTCCTGCCCTGGCCCTCACCTGGTGCATCCTCTGCATGCTTGGCCTACCCTCAGCGGGGCGGGAATGGGCGTTCACCTCTTTACCCTTGCAGCCCAGAACCCCTCTGTGCTGGGCTGCATCCCCAGAGCATGAGCAGCAGTCGAGGGAGGGGATTCTCCCCCTCTGCTGTGCTCTGGGAGACCCGCCATGCAGTCCTGATCCAGCTCTGGGGCAACAACACAAGAGGGATGTGGAGTTGTTGGAGCGAGTGCAGAGGAGACCATAGAGATGCTGTGAGGGTTCTGGAGGCAGGCTGAGAAACCTGGAGAGGGGCTTTTACAAGGCGATGTAGGGACAGGACAAGCGGGAATGGCTGTAACATGACTGAGGGGAGATTGCTGCTTAAAATGAGAAACACCCAGGAGAAAGAGAGCCTCCTTTCAAACACCACCATGTTTTATTAACATACAGAGGAATAAGAGGGAATGTAAGAGAAACAGTGTTGTTTTTGCATAATTGGGGATGGGGCTTTGCATGATTAAGGCTTTCCAATATTAAGATCTTTCAATACTGCGTCTGGGGCTAAGTTACTCAGGGAACAAAACAAAGGGTTTGAGATACCATAACTTAGAAAGACACACCCTGTGGTTAAAGACCATATCATCTCTGGATGGAAGATACACTCTGCGGTTAAAAAGAATACTATCTTTGTACAACTTATGAGACTAAACAGGTGCAGGCTGGTTAAACATAAGTCGGGGTACCACATGTCTGCCAGAAAGTTATGAAATCAAACCATAAAAAGAGAAATAAATGAGAAGAAGGGGCATACAAAATCGAGTAAGGGAAGATGTAACCAGAGGTGGGACAGTTGGCATGTAGATTATACATGTTGGATAGGCTGTAAACCATGGAGTCCCAACCAATGGGGAAACAAGGGAGGGAACTTGCAGACAGGATAGGAAATATAATTCATTGTTCTGCTTTTGCTATGTGTGCCTACTTGCCAGGTCACCCGTTTTTGCAATAACATTAATAAGCAGCTGCTTCACTGCTGTGTCTACCCTGAGCTTTTAGAAGAAAAGTTTTTTTCTCACGGTTTCCTCCAGAGCCCAGTGTTGCCACTCAGAACCATTTCACAGCTCTGCAGGGGGCTAACAGGAACAACCCATTTCCACGCCAATGAAGAGGAAAACTGCTAGTGCAGCCAGGAAACGGTGGTGGATAGCAGTAGGAGGTTCGCTTTAAAAGGTAGAGGCACATCTGCTCCTTCGGGTGGGTTGGATTATGGAAAGGTACTGGTCTAACTACTCATCAGTGTTGTGGTTTAAGGGCAGTGGGCAACCCAGAACCACTCAGCCGCTTGCTCACTCCCCCCCCTTCCCTCCCTGGAGGGATGGGGAGGAAAATAAAAAGAATGTAACTCCCATGGGTTAAGATAAGAACAATCCAGTAACTAAGGTATAACACAAACCACTGCTGAAAGTCCTTCATCAGAGTAAACATTACTGAGCAACAACTAAAAACATCAGTGTTATCAGTGCTGTTCCCAGGCTGAAAGTCAAAAACACAGCACTGCACCAGCTACTAAGAAGGAGAAAAATGACTCCTACTGCTGAACCCAGGAGAGATGTTAAAAATGAAAGGGGAAAAAAAAAAAAGAAAGAAAAATATTACAATCTACAGAATGTGACTCTACTGCCATAGTTTTTAGTAACCACCACCATAAAGTAACTTTCTAGTAATAATAATTTTGGGGATGTAAGCAATTGGTAAAATTATCAGTGAGTAACAGAGATGAGCTTATGGCTGATATCCAACATGTGAAAATGCAGCGGACTGAAGGACATAGACTCAGTGCGTGATCTGACTATGTCATTTATTCCTTTTTTCTCTTCCTTCTTGTAGTTACAGTCAAGGATCTTGACTATGCAGCCAAACAGGATATTCATGTACTCAGCAATCTCACCTCCTCAAGAACACGCAAACATTGTTCCAGTGTTCTGGAACAGAAAGTCATCAGTTCTGCTCCAGTGTTCTGGGAACAGATCAAGTCAGCACAATAACTCTCACACGCTCCTACATACGCTCCTTTTGCAAACACAGCTGTATACTTTTGAATTCCTGATAGTAGCTGGCCAAGAACCTGTTATGCTTATTATTTATAATCTTGCTTGCTTTTAGAGAGGCCTGAGAGAGACAGGACTGCACATCCTGGATGTCCTTAGTTTTGAAGCATTCCCACATAACAAAGATGTGAGATACCTCAACAGTGTGTGCAAATATCTTAGGAGAAGCAGCAAAGAAGTGCCAGGCTCTTCTTATTGGTGCCCAACAAAAGGGTAATAGGCAATGGGCGCAATATCTGGTTTAAGGTAATGAAGAAGTAAGCTTGAAATTTGAATAGTTTTGCCACTGTTACTTAGCTTTCATTTTAGTATCCTGAGATGGGATAGAAGGAGACATCCCATCTCCAGCAATCCTATAATTGCTACAAAAATGAAGGCAGAAGGCTATTTTCAGCTGGTAATTTCTGTGGTGCTTATATGTAATCCCATTAGAAAAAGAAGAGGTGAAGTTATACATAAGCCTTGGAAGGATGTTCCAGGCTCAAGAGACAGTAAGAAACAAGTCATCAAGATGCTTAATGAAGTCCAGATGTTGCCAAAGAGGAAGGAAGCAAAGTATCAGTAAAATACATATGGGTACACAAAGGAAGCCAATATGCTGAAGAGCTCTGAAATGAATAAGAGAAACCTGGATGCATTGTCAAAAGAAATACAGAATAAAAAGATATTAAAGATGGGATGCAAGGTGAAAAAAAATGCAGAAAATATGGAAAACTTGTGGACAACACATCTTGAATAACAGGTGAAGTCACTTTAGGTGTCCTTGGTAACTCCTAAAGCACCTGAAGAACACAATCGCCACCCACCTCCTTCCACACTTGTGTGTCCACAGGCATCACCAGCACCAAGACACCAAGATGGGAACCACCAGAGGAGCTGCTGTTGCCTCCTCCACTGGTAGCTTGTGTTCCTTGGGGCAGTTGTCTCCCGGTGCCTCCGGTGACGGGTTCCATGGGGTTCTGAGGCCTCGCACACCTGAACACGGGGTGTTCCAGAATCAGCCACCCCTGTGGTTCCATGTCCCCATGGTCATTGTGATGCCTGTGTCCCCATGGTCCCCATGTGCCCCACCATGTCCCCATGGTCACCATGTCCCCGTGCCCCCAGTGCATCCCCGTGGTCACCGTGTCCTCCCATGCTGTGGTGGATGGCCCCGTATCACAAGGTGGTCGACAAGGCTGAGGGTTCTGACAGCCCGAGCAGATCGCCCAGAGGATGCAGGAGGATTACAAACAGCCAGCAGCTGCAGTTTTAAGCAAGAAGCAAATGCTGAAAAAGAGAGCTGACAACACTGTATAAAGTACAGCTTAGTAAAATAAGTAGAGAGATAAAAAATATGAGAAAGAGGAGTAAACCCAAACACACAGAGCACTGTTCTTTCTCAAATGTTGTCTTTCAGTTTTCTAATTCACCTCTTGTGGTATTTCTTATTCATACTTCTAATCTTCTACCCTATCTGCAACATTTAGCAAGAGTATCTCAGCATTCTGCACTTTGTCTGTCCCACATTCTCTCAAATGTTTCTTCCACAAACACAATTCAGGCTCCATTTATGACATCTTGTCATTCTTCTCTACACTCCAGACCTATCTTTGTTCAGACTAAAAGAGAGCTGCATCTGTGACTTCTCCATGGGTCTACATGATAGAACTACCTACATAACTGGGAGAGAGCTCTTAGTCCCTCATCCCTAACAACTTTTCTTATCTCTGCCATAAAACAAACCAACAAAGTACCTACAGTCTTCTCAGCATCCCTACCCTGTCCTTCCCTTGGGGATCAAAACATTCTTTATAATTCCAACCTCTCTCTAGGACTTCCTATCAAGAGCACGCAAAACCCTTACAGAATTTCCTGCATGAAATGCAAAATAGATATGTAATTATGCAACCTTTCTTACTGATCTCTGGAAATACCATATTCATAACTTAACTGTTTCTCCTAAATGCCCCTTCTTTAGGCTCTTCCTCCTCCTTCTCTGTTACACGTTCATGTATCTTCATATTCAAAGCCCTTTTAACCAGTGTCTATCGATCCTGGATCTCACTGAGTATTAGGAGATCAATCCCTGCCTCAGGTTAGCCCATCATCCCAGCATATTTTATCTGCTTGTTACATTTGAAACGAGCCCTTTCTCCCTTACTGCTCTCATACTAGGAAGAGGTCCCTTAAATATCCAGCAAATTATTCCATTACACATCTTCAAACACATCTTTAAAACACACTATCATGCCCACAAAAGTTTTAACAAAGCACATTTTGTAAGACCATAGCCATACTAATTTTGTTTCATATGTCCCTGTACATCTGAATCTGTTGTATCTTGTCGAATACTTAAACGAGATGCCTGTAGAGTCTCTTTTTTATCTGTGTTCACACTGCATCTGGCTTATATATGTGAATTTCTAGATGCTACTATACAAGGCCACAGTTCCTATGTGGTTTATTATTAAATAAATATATAAATTTAAATAAATTTAATAAATTTAAATAAATTTGCTAAATATAAATAAATTTAAATAAATTTTATAACTTTAATAAATACATTTACTAAATCATGCAGGCATAAAGCCCTATAGTAGGTACAATGAGGTCCTTGCAAATGAAGCAGAGATTTAAATCACTAACTTCAAAATCTGGACTTTTACACTATTTTTGTCATAGTGCAAGTATTAAAAATTAAGCTATAACTGAGTTTATGGGGAAGAACTAATGAACTGCAACACAAACCAAGAGATACTGATTCATAAACTGACACAAAGAAACGTTGTTGAAATTACCTACATATGATTAGACTAACATCCACAGTTACAAGAAATGAGCACGTTTTGGAAATTTACTCCTGCAGAGGGTACAAAGAGACCTGTGTGAGGTAATACTCCAGTTATGCACTCCTAAGTAGTAAGCTTGATCTCTCAGGATCGATTTTCCATTAATAGCATTCAGTGTCCCATGCAACTTTCAAATTAATTTGACTTGTGAACCTGGGGTGTTTTGATGCTGCTTTAATAATGACCAATGGTAATTAATCAATGACTGAAATAAAATCAAATGGGAATTCAATAGTGATTAAGCAATAACTAAATTTTATTTCAACAGTGGTTTCACAATGATTTGAAGATGATGTAAATGATAATTTAGACGATGATTTATGCAATGAGTTTGCCTTCCAGCACCTAATGGGATGCCTACAAGAAAGCTGGAGAGGGACTCTTTTAAAGGGTGTGTAGTGATAGGACAAGGGGGAATGGCTTTAAACTGACAGAGAGGGGAGACTGAGAAGAGATCTTAGGCAGAAATTCTTCCCTGTGAGGGGGGTGAGGTGCTGGCAGAGGGTGCCCAGAGAAGCTGTGGCTGCCCCATCGCTGGCAGTGCTCAAGGCCAGGTTGGACATAGGAGCTTGGAGCAACCTGCTATAGTTGAAGGTATCCCTGCCCATGGCAGGGGGTTGGGACTTGATAAGCTTTAAGGACCCTTCCTACCCAAACCATTCTACAAGTCTATGATTTCATGTGGGGTGGCTGCTCCATAAGAGGAGCAGGAGCTGGCTAGGTAATGACACAGGCAGTGGTGGCCTCACCAACAGTGCCACATATTCTAGTAAAGCTGGAAGGACAGACCCAGAGATCTACGCCTAAAAAGCCAAATATAATCAATGGCCACACCTCGAATCCTGTGTTCGGTTCTGGGGCCTTCTCTACAACAGACATATTGAGGTGCTGGAGCGGGGCCAGAGAAGGGCAATGGAGCTGGAACACAAGTGTGATGGGGAACAGCTGAGGGACCTGGGGGGTTCAGTCTGGAGAAGAGAAGGCTCAGGGGGGACCTGATTGCTCCCTACAACTGCCTGAGAGGAGGATGGAGCCAGGAGGGCCTGGGCTCTGCTCCCAAGGAACAAGGGATGTGACAAGAGGAAACGGCCTCAAGCTGCATCAGGGGAGGTTTAGATGGAATGACTCCTTCCCCAAAGGGTGCTCAGGCATTGGAACAGGCTGCCCAGGGCAGTGCTGGAGTCACCCTCCCTGCAAGTGTTCACAAACTGTGTAGACAAGGCCCTCAGTGTCATGGGTTAGTGGTGGCCTTGGCAGCGCTGGGGTAAGGGTTGGACTTGATGAGCTTAAAGGTCTATTCTAACCTGGTTGATTCTATGATTCTGTGATCCTTTTTGCTGAAGTACCGGTGAACCAGGTATTTTCTGTTGGTGTTCCTTTGGTGAAGGGAGGTGCTTCTAAACTCGGTGAGGGTTTGAAAGGTTGTTGTAACGCTGATGGCTCTGCATTTACTATCTGGAGTAGTTTGGAAACTTTAGCGTGTCCTTCAGGTAATTTCACTTCCTCTGCAACCTCCGCTTAGGTAGGCATGCCATATTCTGACAGGGGGTTTGTGCAACTCCATCCTGAGGAGCAGTTGCTTTTGGAATACTGTCAAGTAAATGGAATGCGTCTCTGGTTTGTACTAGTTGTTCTTGATCAGTGTTCGCAGTTTGTTTTACTGCTGGGATTAAAGACAAGAGTCCCTATTCCCACAGTTCAGTGTCTTCAAAACAGGCGACTTGAACATTAAAGTTTTTTTTTGGTCCATCAGAGCCAGTTTGAATAGGTCACAGTAAGAGCCATGCTCAGCAAAACCCCATTCTACTATGAGAGGGTGGTGGGGGTGTACAGGCCCCAGTGACTGGTATGGTTTTAATTCCTGTATTAAGGTATTTTCTGCTTCCTCATCCTCTGGATTCCATTCCCATGGCTTTCCCTTTCATAACCGTGAGTACAGTGGGCAAGCAATGACAGAGAATCCAGGTCCATGTTTCCTCCAATATCCTGGAGGAACCATAAGCTGTTGTAATTCCTTCCTAGACTGAGGCATCTGCCCTTGTTCTGTTTTTCTGAAGGTGTCTGCAGGAATCACTGCACTGCTGCTTTACACTGCTGCTGTTGCTGTGGTTCTTTGGGGCAATCTCCTCTGATTAAGGCATCATATATATAATGGTGCATTTTCACATTCTGATGAAGTGAGACCTGTGGGTTTGTGGTGTGCCTGGGAGGGAGCTGAGTTCCATTCCAGCCCCAGGGCTACAATCCCAGGAGGAGACGCCTCAACTAACCAGGCTGAATTCCTTCCACCAGCAGGTATAAAGGAGATTGTCCTGGCCTGGCTGTCCTGTCTAATGATGGGACAAGAAACAGGCTGCCCACAGAAGTGTTTGGGTCACCATCCCTGGATATATTTAAAAGACATAGTTCTAAGGGACATGATTAATGCGTTGAATTGCCTGTGGTTAGTGGTGGAATCGAAGTTCTTATGGGTCTATTCCAGTCTAAATGATTCCATGATTCTACAAAATCTTGTCATATAGTCTAAACTGTCTCTCAGCAGAGAAATGACACTACAGGAAGGCAGTGTGTCTCCCAGCTGAGGGACATCAGTGCTTTCTTCAGGCTGTTTCCCATGGTGTTCCCCTGGAGCCCCAGGGAGCCCTGGAGGGAGCCCAAAGGGGCAGAGGCAGAGCCACTTTGAGCTGGGCCTCTGCTGCTGAGCTGGGCCAGTCTCCTGAGATGCAGATAGATGCTGGCAAGTGGGCAGCACTGCAGAGAGACAGCTCTGCCCAGGAGCCTGCAGGCACCAAGAGGACAGGAGCCGGCAGAGAGAGGTTAAAGGCAATCTCGAACGAATGGGCAGAGCTGAGCTTGTTCACAGAGAAATCTTCACAACTGTGATCACAGTAAGTGTCTGGCAGCAGTGAAATTAAGATGAGTATCCTGGAGGGATCTTGTAGAGCTGGTACATCCCACAACTGATGAGACCTCTCCAGGCTTTTCTGTTGGGGAACCGGAGAACTTGCTCCAGAGCAAGGCTTCCCTCTGCACCATGCGAGGGACAGGACAAGGCAGCTCCCTTGTCCTGGGGCTGGCTGCAGGCTGTGAATGTGGTGTGCAGCCAGGGGTGCCCAGTGCTGTCCTTGCGAGCAGGGTCCCTGCAGCCCAGAGACTGTGTTCCGGGCCAGGGACTCTGCTGCCTGCCAGGGTCAGCACTCAGCCTGCCCGGGAGCTCTCGACGGCGCTGGGAGAGAAGCTGGGGGGGGAGGGGGGGAGGACTGAACCCAAGCAGGGCAGCTGAAGGGCATTGCTGCTGTAGAGAGAGTGCTTTGTGGCTCAGGGTTAGTCACAGCTTCAGGTCAGCCCAGTACATTTCCAAGGGGACTTTTCAAGGGGAAATGGAAGGCAGGGGTTGCTATACAGACAAGGAGCTTTTCTGAGCCTATTTTCAGATTCCTATTTGTGATGGATTTGTGAGTAGAAATGAAAAGGAGCTCTTATGCTTGAAGAAGTCTCCAAGACTCCTGAGGTGTAACTTTTAGTGACCAGCAGGTCTGATATGAGCACCCTGAAGTGCCTTCAGCCACTCCTCTGCCTACAGGCAGCATCAGCATCATCCATCAGGCTTGGTCTGACCTACCCTTATCGACTTGCAAACAGGAACACGTGCCTGGGCAGTTCCCTTCCTTGGTCATTTCATGAAATATTTTAGTTTGTTTCCAAATTTCCTCAAGATCTGTTTCAATTTTGCTACTTTGATCTATGTAAGAACACCAACTCTCATTGATTATGGAACAAACTCCTTCTTGTGAAGCCAATAACATTTCTAGAGTCATTAGGTTTTGTAATACCACTTTAGATAGGCTAGTTATCTCTTTTTGTTCCGCTTGGATTATATCACTAGTTTTACTTTCTATTTCCTCTATGGTTGTTGAGATATTTACGATTGCCTTCTCTAATTCACTTATCCCAAAGATGGAATTAGGCATCTCACAAAACCATGAAATGCGGTGTTCAGTTCGGCAATAGGGTTAAACCCTCGCTTAATCCATTTAACAAAATTTCTGACCCAGGTTTCAGAAGGATACATGTCAATAATAGTAAGATTGGGTATCACAGCACCTAAGGTGCATGCCCCCTTCCAGGTGGGGGGTAAAGTCTTACAAGCATTTTCTCCACATAACCAATCCCATCCTTTCCCTTCAGGAACGGGCCACCACTGAACTATGATGCCATCTATATTAATAGTGTGATTCCAATTTGAATGGTTACCTATCTGTGGCATTTAAACAAACATCATCTCCTACTCTGGTTCCTGGTGTAACACATCTTTGTACACAGGTATAATATTTTCTACTTGGATTAGGATTAGCTATCCCAAGTCTTAACTTTTTCCTCGGACGTAGACTGCTAGTGCTCACCCACAAATTTGTCCATGAGATAGTGCTGGGAATTGGAACGCCGATTAATGGAAGGTCCAGATTTCCTCCTGATTTAGGCAACTGTGCACACACCCAACAGTGACTACGATTAAAAACTTTAGTAACATTCTTCATTAATTTCAGGTATAAATTTTGTTCCCAAACTTGTACACCAATTATCATATAAGTCCAAATTATGACAGACACAATTTCATACGTAAGGGTCTCTGTTTTCCTGTCCTTTCAGATCTTCAATCAAATTTCTATTCTCTTTTGAATATCTAGGTTTAGATTTCTGAATTGTTAGTTTGCCATCAGGGATTAAAGACATGATTTTAGATTGTTCAGTTGCTCGTTTGGCTTCAAAACTGACCAAGTTATTTCCAGTTTCCTGATTAGAGTCCTTTGTTGATGCCCTCTACAATACATAATAGTTACTTCTTCAGGTAGCTGAACGGCTTCCAGTAGCAGTAGAATTTCTGTAGCATGTTTAATTGTTTCCCTTGTGCATTCAAAAGTCCTCGTTCTTTCCAGATGGCACCATGTGCATGGACCACACCAAATGCGTATTTAGATTCAGTCCAAATATTTATCCTTTTGTCTTTAACCAGTTCCAGGGCTCTCGTTAATGCTATTATTTCTGCCTTTTGGGTGGAGGTGTTCCCGGGTAAAGTTTAGCTTCTATTATCTGTGAAGTGGTGGTAACTGCATACCCTGCCTTTCGTTCACCATTTTTCATGAAGCTACTACAATCAGTAAACCAAGAACCAGCATGTTCCAGAGGTTTTTCTTTCAAATCTGGTCGGCTCGAATATACAGTCTCTGAACATTCTGTAAGCAGTCCTGTGTTAGTGGTTCTGTCACTTGTTCCTGCAAGAAGGATGCTGGATTCACAACATTAGTGACTGTAATTTCTATATCATCGTGTTCCAGAAGGGTGGCCTGGTGTTTTAAAAAACATGAAGGAGATAACCAGTGGGCTCCTTTCTGTTCCAGGACTGCTGATACAATGTGGGACACTAGCATAGTAATCTTTTGTCCCAAGATGAATTTGCGAGCCTCTTCAATATTCATGACAACGGCCGCCACAGCCATTAGGCATCCGGGGCATCCTTTGCTCGCTTCATTCAGCTGTTTTGAAAAATACACCGCTGTCCTTTTATAGGGTCCTAATTTATGAGCAAGGACCCCAAAAGCTATTCCCTGGTTTTCATAGGAATATAGCCAAAAGGGTTTAGTCACACCCAGAAGTCCCAGAGCTGAGCTCTCATTAGCTCTGTTTTAAAATTTGTAAAAGCCTCCTCTGCTGAATCAGTCCATTCTAAAGTGGGAGAATTTCCTTTTAACAGTTCATATAGTGGTCTTACCAGAACACCATAATCATGGATCCAAAGTCTGCATCATCCGGTCATTCCCAGGAACATCCAGAGCTCCTTGACGGTCAATGGTCATGGAGTTTGACAAATGGCTTCTTTTATAGCTGTTACAAGTTCCCTCTGTCCTCCTATTATTTCATATCCTAGGCAGGAGACTCGGGGTTGTATTAGTTGAGCCTTTTGTTTGGATACCGGATAACCAGTCCCAGCAAATCTAATAATCCACACTTCTTTTGTTTCTGTAGCAATTAATAGGTCATCCACATATTGCAACAGAGTCTGAATGGGTGGCTTCCATGATTCTAGTTTCTGTGCTAACTGATTTCCAAAAATCGTTCGAATGTTTTTAAATCTTTGAGGTAACACTGTCCAAGTTAATTGAATTTTCCTTCCCATGTCAGGATTTTCCCATTCAAAAGCAAATAAATACTGGGTTTCTTTGGCCAATGGTAAACAAAAGAAAGTGTCCTTTAAATCCAAGAGGGCAAACCACTTCTGATTTAGTTTTAGTCAATAAGGTATACGAATAGGTACTACTGGATGAATATCCTCTGCAATTTTGTTGATTGCTCTGAGATCTTGAACCAATCTGCAACTTTTCCCAACAGATTTCTTTACTGGCAAGATAGGAGTATTATATTCCAATTTGCATTCAATTAATAATCTGTATTTTAAAATTTATCACGATTTATTTGATTCCCTTTGATCTTCTAATTTTAAGGGATATTGTTGTATTTTAATTGGGCAGGCCCCCCTTTTTTATTTCCACTTTAACAGGCAAAGCATTTTTTGCCTTACCTGGGACTTCAGATGCCCATACCCCCACATATACCTGATTAAGGATTTCTTCTATTTCAGGGAGGTCCTCCTGTTTGCTTTTCTGTTGGATTAAAGATAAACTCAAAACTACAATTAATTGATAATTTTTAACTCTTAATTCCGTTTTACCTTTTTTAAATGTTGCTTCTTGCCCTGATAAAGATTTTGGAGGATTTGGCATGCATAAAAATTTATGCATTCCTATTTGTTTTCCCAGCTTGTACTCTAAAGGTTTCAGAAAGAATGCTTTTTTTTCTTTTCTTTCTTTTGGCAGCCAGTAGCTCCCACAACTGTAACAAATCCTTTTCCCTCTGATTTAACACCGAATAAGTTGCTCCTGTATCCACGAAAAATTCGACGTTATTTCCTCTGGCCCTTAGTTTTAATTTAGCCAGTGGATCTACCAGGGTAGATTCCCCAGGTCCCCATCATTCTGATTCTAATTCAGTCACTGGAGCCACCTTGTGGTTATTCCTACTAGGGCAGTTTCAATTCCAACGCCCAAATTCCCTACAGTATGCACACTGATCCCATCCCACACAAGAAGAATTTGCTCTTTCACCTCTGCCTGACATTCCTCCTCCACCTCTCATCCCCACTCACTCATCCCACACTGAAACACAGGAGCTTGTAAGGGGAATATGATCTTCCACCCTCCCAGCCATCGCCCCTGCAGTAATCTGAGCATTTACTTGAGCACAAACAGTTTTTATTAAAAAACTGTTTTTCTGTTTCTGTTAATGCATCCAATATTACATCTATATCACGGTCCTGACTTTTTACCACTATCTCAAATTTCTTAGCTACACCTACAGGGTCATTTCGATAATTTTTTGCAATCTGCTTCCAATTATCCAAATCTCCTAAGGAGAAATTCACTTTTATCCTGGTACGTCCCTCCAGTCCCATTACTTCCCTAAGAGTGGCTTGCAGGACAGTCTTAGTTTTATTACGGGCACGGGTGGCAATGGGAGTGGAGGGAATTTTCTTTATACTTTGTTCTTGCTCTTCATCTGAATCAGAGGATTCCTCCTGAATTGGAGGTGGTCTCTGATCCGGTACCTTTGGGGAAACATAATCCTCCATTCTATCCTCAACCATGCTATCTTCATCTCTTTCCCTAAGTTTCAGAAACATGTCCCCAAAACCACAACCAGAAGAACATCTTTGTAATCTATTCCCAGCCTGTTGTGGAGGAGGGGAGGTGCCGCAGAGGGTGGGGGGCAAGCCACAGCATCTGCAGAACCCCGGGTGCATCATCTGGTGTATTTCAGTGTGTCATGGGTTCAGCAGTCGCAATCATTTTTCTCTTTCTGAGTAGCTGGTGCAGTGCTGGTCCCCCCGCCAGCCAGAGATGTGTTTCGTGGCAGGAGGGGGTGGTGGGCTCTGTGTCAGCAGACGGACATGGAAAACCAAAAAAACCAATGAAACTCCCATGCCTCCACGGAACAAAAAGTTCTGGCGAGCGCCAGGACCCAGGCTGCCGCCTCTGCCCACTCAGTCCCCAGCACTAGCCACAGGGTGTTTCAGGGGGATTGTCAGCCGACAGAGTGGGAAAACAGAAAAGAAACCCCTGAAAAAGCAAGCACCCCCTACCCTCCCCCCCCCCAAAAAAAAAAAAAAGGTTGGCGAATGCCCGGCAGCGCTGAGACCCGTGCCTGCCTGGCAAAGTGCTCGAGTCTGTGAGCCTCTTCGCAGAGGGACGGCAAGCTCATGGTGGGGGCTGTAGCTTGCTGTCAGGTCCACCCAGCCCCACCGGGACAGCCACATTTCCAGGCAGAGCTCTGTGTGCCGCCTTTGGGGGGCCTTTCGGCTCGCGTCAGCCGCATTTCTGAGGTCCCGCGGTAGACCTGTCGGCCGCGCTGCTTCTGGAGCAGGTCAAGGGGGTTGCTGTTTCTTGCTGCCTCCAGTTGCATCATTGTAACTTTCGGCGTCACTGGCGCGCCACCTCGGTGAGCCTAGATGCTGGTGTTGCGAGCTGCCGTGGGCAGAGACGCATCTGATATTATAGGAGCGAGTAGTGGCTCATCTCCGCAGCAGCGCTAGCAAGCGGTTGTCACACCCGCAGCTCAGCTGTCGATAGCGAGGGTGTGCTGGGCAGCTGTTGCGGCGCTTCCCGAAGGGGCTCATTCGGCTTTCCCACAGGGCGAAGGCAAAGACCAGCGGCGCAGGCCAGCACTCTGATGCTGGAAGACTGTGGCGGGACTCAGTCCCGCGTCGGAATTTTCTCCCCACCTCGTGAGTTGAGCAAGGCTCCAATGATAGCATGGGTGGCGAGCCCGTCGGTACATCCTGGCGTGGATATGCCTTAGCAGTGTCTGGCTGTTGCTTGTGCTTGCCTAGGGCCTGGCGGTGGGGACGAGCTCGGGGCGCCTAATAATATTCCCCCCCCCTTTTTCTTTTTTCTGCCACTTCGCTCCCCTTTCCACCCCTCTCTTGTTCTTTTTCCGGCATTAAAGCAAAAACACGGTGGCTGGGGAAAGCAGGGGGTTGTGGGAGCTCTCCTTGTTCTTTTTCGCACCCAGCCCTGAATAGCCCCCACGGGTGGGGTTGGGCTGCCCTGCTGTCTCAGGACCAGCACTGGCGTACTGTGGGAGGCCTTACGCATCTTGTCTCGTCTTTCCTGTCTTCCCAACCAATTGATGAGGCCTTTCGGGTTGCATCGAAGAGGACCCCCAGAAGACCAGCTCGTCTGCACTCCTCAGGCAGGCTGCGGGTGGTATCCGGTGTTCAGGCTGGACAGTCTCCTTTCCAGCTCGCTTCCTCTTGTGTGTGAAGTGTCATCCTCATTCTTCCTCCCGAGCAAGAAGGAGCTGTGACCGCATTGGCGGCAGGGTGCGTGCCTCGCTGTGTCGGCCTTGTCCTTCCTGCTCTTTGTTTGACGCGGGAAGGTTCCACAGACTTGTTACCGAACCAGGCTGTGTGATGGCTGCATGGCCCTGCGAGTCCTCAGGTGTCCTAAACTACGCAAGGTGCTGGTGCTGGCCACAGTCTGTGTGCCCATGGGTGCCGGCCACAAGCAGCGCTTGGGCAGTGGTGGCGGCCGAGCCGAGAGAACGTGGAAAAGCAAAAACAATGACCGTGGGTGGCAGGGGGGTGTCCCTCTCTGCTGCGGCAGCTGGCTGCGCCGGTTTCTTTCCGTGCCACCTCCCCGTCTGCTGCCAAGCAAGCTGCCCCAGCGAGGGGCCTCGGTCTCCGGGTCGCACCCACCTCGGCAGGTTGCTGCCTCCTCTAGGATGTCCGGTGCTCACCGTGGCAGGGGGAGAAGACGTTGGGGGTGCGTGTCCCCTCTCCCCCACCCCTCCCACCACAGCTCAGCTCGCTCGATGGAGCAAAGGAATGAACCAACGCCTGCGAGAGGTGCAGGCGGGCTGGCCTCGGGAGATGGGTCAGTCGTGGCCAGCCACTGGCGAGCGGGAGGGAGCGTGGACATGTGTCCCCATCTTACAGGAGATGGGAAAGCGCAGTTGCCATGCTAGAGAGCAAGAAGGAAAAAATGAAACAAAACGAAAGCTGCGCAGCAGTCCTGGCTCCTTGCTCGCTGCGGCTCGGGAAGGGCCGGCTGCCAGGGTCAGTCGTGCGCCAATGCTGGTGCTGCCAGCCCTGCCCCGCCCCAGGCACTCCTGCTTCGCATTCGCCAGTCGCCAGTGGGTGCCAGCAGCGCCACCACTGCCATGCTGCCACCATTGTGTCCATGATGCCGCTTCCGTGGGTCAGAGCGGTGAAGGAGCTGGAGCGGTCAGGGTTGGCTTGGGCCCTGTGCCAGCCGGCCGCAGCTGTCTGTGGGCCACGACGACGGATGGAACGAGGGCAGTGTGCTGCAGGTGGTGGCTACCTGGTTGATCCTGCCAGTAGCATATGCTTGTCTCAAAGCTTAAGCCATGCATGTCTAAGTACACATGGGTGGTAGAGTGAAACTGCGAATGGCTCATTAAATCAGTTATGGTTCCTTTAGTCGCTCCTCTCCTGCTCCTTGAATAACTGGTAATTCTAGGGCTAATACATGCCGAAGAGTGCCGACCTCCGGGGACACGTGTATATATCAGACCAAAGCCTACCTGGGCCCGCGAGGCAGCTTTGGTGACTCCTCGAGCCGATCGCATGCCCCTGCAGCGGCAACAATTCATTTGAATGTCTGCCCTATCAATTGTCTGTGCCTGCCATGGTGACCACAGGTGACGGGGAATCAGGGTTCGATTCCAGAGAGGGAGCCTGAGAAATGGCTACCACATCCAAGGAAGGCAGCAGGCGCGCAGATTACCCACTCCCAACCTGGGGAGGTAGTGATGAAGAATAACAATACAGGATTCTTGAGGCCCTGTAATTGGAATGAGCACGCTTTAAATCCTTCAATGAGGATCCATTGGAGGGCTAGTCTGGTGCTAGCATACGGTTTAACCAAGTTTAACCATGCTAAGTGCAAGGCCCTAAACCTGGGTCAGAGCAATCCCAGGCACAGCTACAGGTTGGGCAAAGAACAGATTCAGAGCAGCCCTGCAAAGAAGGACTTGGGGGTGTTGGTTGATGAGAAAATGAACATGAGCCGGCTGCAGTGTGTGCTCGCAGCCCAGAAAGCAACCATATCCTGGGCTGCATCAAAAGGAGCGTGACCAGCAGGTCGAAGGAGGTGATCCTGCCCCTCTACTCTGCTCTTGTGAGACCTCACTTGGAGTATTGTGTGCAGTTCTGGTGTCCTCAACATAAAAAGAACATGGAAGTGTTGGAACAAGTCCAGAGGAGGGCCACGAGGATGATCAGGGGACTTGGAGCACCTCCCGTATGAAGACAGGCTGAGAAAGTTGGGGCTGTTCAGCCTGGAGAAGAGAAGGCTGCATGGAGACTCACAGCAGCCTTCCAGTATCTGAAGTGGGCTATAGGGATGCTGGAGATGAACTATTCATCAGGGACTGTAGCGACAGGACAAGGGGTAACAGGTTAAAACTTCAACAGGGGAAGTTTAGATTGGATATAAGAAAGAAATTCTTTACTGTTAGGGTGGTGAGGCACTGGAATGGGTTGCCCATGGAAGTTGTGAACGCTCCATCCCTGGCAGTGTTCAAGGCCAGGTTGGATGAGGCCTTAGGTGGCATGGTTTAGTGTGAGGTGTTCCTGCCCATGGCAGGGGGGTTGGGACTGGATGATCTTAAGGTCCTTTCCAACCCCAACTATTCTATGATTCTATGATCAGCATTCTAAGACCAAGACCAGAGTTCAGAGGCTAAGACCAGAATTCTAAGACTAAGACCAGCATTCTAAGGCTAAGACCAGCATTCTGAGACTAGAAAAACCATTGAGACTAACAGCAGCATTCTGACACTAAGACCACCATTCTGAGACTAAAACCAGCATTCTGAGACTAAGACCATCATTCTAAGACTAACACTAGCATTCTAAGACTAACAACAGCCTTCTAAAACCAACACCAGCATTCTAAGTCTAGGACCAGGATTCTGAGACAAAAAACAGCATTCTGAGACGAAGACCAGCATTCACAGACAACACAAGCATTCTGACACTATGACCAGCATTCTAAGACTAAGACCAGCCTTCTAACACCAAGACCAGCATTCTCATACTAAAAGCAGCATTCTGAGACTTAGGCCAGCATTCTGAAACTAAGGCCAGCATTCTGAGACAAAGACCAGCATTCTGAGACTAAGACACACATTCTGACCCTAAGACCACCATTCTGAGACTAAGACTAGCATTCTGAGACTAAGACCACCATTCTGAGACAAAAACCAGCATTCTGAGTTAAAGACCAGTATTCTAAGACTAAGAAGGGCATTCTGACACTAAGACCACCATTCTGAGACTAAGACCAAGACCAGCATTCTGTGACTAAGACAGGAATTCTGAGACTAAGACCAGCATTCGGACACTAACAGCAGCATTGTGAGACTAACACCAGCCTTCTAAAATCAAGACCAGCATTCTAAGATTAAGAACAGCTTTCTAACACCATGACCAGCATTCTGAAACTAAGACCAGAATTCTGAGAATAAAACCAGAATTCAAAGACTCAGAGCAGCATTCTGAGACTAAAATCAGAATTCAGAGACAAAAAACAGCATTCAGAGACTAAGACAAGCATTCTGAGACCAAGATCAGCATTCTGAGACCAACACCAGCATTCTAAGACTAAGACCAGCATTCTAACACTAAGACCACCATTCTGACACCAAGACCACCATTCTGAGACTAAGACCACCATTCTGAGACTAAGACCAGCATTCTGAGACTAAAACCATCATTCACAGATTAAGACAAGCATTCTGAGACCAAGATTAGGATAAGACCAACACCAGCATTCTAAGACTAAGACCAGCATTCTGACAATAAGACATGCATTTTGAGACTAAGACAAGCAGTCTAAGACCAAAACCAGCATTCTAAGTCAAAGACCAGCATTCTAAGACCAAGACTAACATTCTAAGACTAACAACAGCCTTCTAACACCAAGACCAGCATTCTCATACTAAAACCAGCATTTTGAGACTAAGCCCAGCATGCTGAGGGTAAAGACCAGCATTTTAAGACTAAGACCAACATTCTGAGACTAAGGCCAGCATTCTGAGACTAAGACCGCCATTCTGAGACCAGGACCATCATTGTGAGACTAAGACCACCGTTCTGTGACTAAGACCACCATTCTGAGACTAAGACCAGTGTTCTAAGACCAGCATTCTGAGACTAAGACAAGCATTCTGAGACTAAGACCACCATTCTAAGACTAACATCACCCTTCTACCACCAAGAGCAGCATTCTAAGACTATGACCAGCTTTTTAACACCAAGATCAGCATTCTAAGACCAACACCAGCATTCTAAGACTAAGACCAGCATTCTAAATCTAACACAAGCCTTCTAAAATCAAGACCAACATTATAAGACTAGGACCAGAATTCTCAGACTAAAAGCAGCATTCTGAGACTAAGACCAGCATTCTAAGAATAAGACCAGCATTCTGAGACTAACACAAGCCTTCTAACACCAAGCCCAGCATTCTCATACTAAAAGCAGCATTCTGAGACTAAGGCCAGCATTCTGAGACAATGACCAGCATTCTGAGACTAAGAAAGCATTCTGAGACAAAGACCAGCATTCTAAGACTAAGAGAGGCATTCTGACACTAAGACCACCATTCTGAGACCAAGACCAGCATTCTAAGACTAAGACCAGCCTTCTAACACCAAGAACAGCATTCTCATAGTAAAAGCAGCATTGTGAGACTAAGACCAGCATTCTGAGAGTAAAAATCAGCATTCTTAGTTAAAGACCAGCATTCTAAGATTAAGACAAGCATTCTGATGCTAAGACCACCATTCTGTGAGTAAGACCACTATTCTGAGTCTAAGACCAGCGTTCTGAGACTAAGACCACCATTCTGAGACTAAGACCACCATTGTGAGTTAAGAACCAGCATTCTGACACTAAAAGCAGCATTCTGACACTAAAACCAGTATGCCAAGGCTAAGACCAGCATTCTAAGACTAAGATCATCATTGGAAGATGAAGATCAGCATTCTAACAGTAGGACCACCATTCTAAGACGAACATCACCCTTTTAACACCAAGACCAGCATTCTGAGACTAAGACCAGCCTTCTAGCACCAAGACCAGCTGCCGATGTATTACTAGGTTTGGCTGATTTTGGCACCAATGCTGCACAAGCTAGGATTTGCCAGGTGGGCTTCCAGGAAGTTAAGCAATTGGCACTTTGGGCTTTGAAAAGTGTCCCTGAAGCTGGTAGACAGAGACAGGCTTTTGTCCGAGTCAAACAAGAGGCAAACAAGCTGCTCATGAAAGTTTTGGACCAACTTAATGAGGCTCTGGAAAAACAGATCAATAATAAGAAAGCATGTGAATACATTTTCAAACTACTTGCTATTAAGAATGCTAACCCTGACTGTCAGAAAGTATTGTGGCCTTTAGGAGATCTGAGCATAGATGGTATGTTAAATGCCTGTGTGAATGTAGGGTCTAGACAACACGATCTGTCTCTGATTGCAGAAGTATTTACGGCATTGTCAGTTAAGTCACAGCAGTGCTTTTCGTGCCGTCAGTACAGCCATTTGAGAAGGGACTGTCCGAAAGTAAAAGCAAATAATGGAAGGGGAACATCTGGAATCTGCTCGCGCTGTCGTAAAAGGCATCATTATGCGAATCAATGCTGATTGAAATTTGACCGGGATAGCCAGCCTTTAACTTCACCGGGAAACCCCAAGTGGAGCGCGGCAAGGGGCCGCGCCATGATTACAAATCACCCCTCCAAATGGCCCCCTCACGGAGCTGCCACAGTTTGCGCACCAGCACAAGCAGCAGCGCTGGAGAAGACCTGGCCACCTCAGCAGAGACACTAATTCAAGACACATCAGTTGTGCTTATTCCAACAGGCACATAGGGACCACTCGGGCATGGAAAGGCAACATTGTTAATTGGACCAACCTCTACAACGATAAGGGGCCTTTTTGCGCTGCCAGGACTCTTAAAACCATGTTGCAGAAACAAAAAAGGGGGAGTTCAGGGTTAACCACACAAGAATGCATAGCGAAAGCTTGTTATGTTTTAAATTTTTTAAATTGTTGGATGGAGGATGGACCTCCTATACAGCACCATTTCAGGGGTTCTAAGAATTTTGAACAGGGGAAAGCTCATGTTACAGTACGTGATCTTGAAACTCACGAATAGGAAGGCCCGTTCCCTTTAATAACGTGGGGACGAGGGTCTGCTTGTGTTTCTACAGATAAAGGACCTCATCGGGTCCCTGCACGATGAGGTGTCCAGCCTTGTCTTCTGGGTTTTCATCACAAGAGGACACTACCGTGGCTTCCTTCCCAGCCAAAAGAGAACATCTGGGTAGCACTAGCCAATGCGACAGGACAAGACACCATATACCTGTCCGTTGCCACACCTACGAGTCCTTTCAGACTGCTGTTGGACAACTGGATGGTGGCTGTCATTCCCCCAGCAGCCCAGGCAATGGCAGCCTCAAATCCTGTGAATAGGTGGGATGGCTGGTTGGTATAACAACCAGTAACTTATTGCAGCCACAAGAAATTGATTTGTTAAGATCTCTAAAAATGGATATGTATCTGTATTTTCATTATATAGCTTGAAAACAATTGCTAGTGCAGAATGTTAACTGTTCTTTAGCTGTTTGTTTGCTAGGCTAGGCGCATGAGGGAAAATTTTGATTGTATTCGGAGTCTTTGTTTTGTTAGATTTTATTAGCTTATGCAGTTTCTTATTAATCGACAATTAAGCAGGTGTTGATAGTGGACATACAAAACAAAGAAGGGGGAGATGTGGGGAATGAAGGTGATAAGCTTTGCATGAAAAACAGTCCTGGAATGAGATCTCAGGCCTTGATACTTAACAAGCCCTGGGGCAGTAAGTTGGAATGTTGAAGGACAAGAAAGGTCAAAAAGCAAGCCTTGAGTGGATGGGCGGAAGAGAAAGGCAGACATCAACAAGGCTGAGATGAGGAGAGCTCTGGGTCATTCCAGAGGCAGGGAGCAGTGGGGAGCTGGGCAAGGAGACAGGCGGGGCTCTTCCTAAAGGCATGGCTGCTGGAACAGCCTTGCACATGTGTAAAAGGGGCTGGGCTGGAGAAAGAACCTTCCGGCTCTGCCGTGCTGCAGTGTTCCATGGGGAAACCCCCACGTTCTGAGTCTCTGTCTCTCTGTCACCAGGTCTGTGCCAAGAAACGTGCCGAGGATTCCCAAGGCAGCAGCTGATGGTGCCTGAAGCAGTAACTCCTTCCCTGCCCTTCCCCAATGGGCTCTGCTCCAGCAGTGCCCAGCCCTGCTCAGAGCCCCCCACCCAACTCCTCCAGCACTGGAGGAGTTCATCCTTCACTTCTCATCCTTCTGCTCCCACTTGTTTCCAGGTGCTTTCAGGACCTGTGGCCCAAGTGGTGCAGCAGGAGCAAGGACACAGACAGGGACGAGGATGAGGTACCTGCAAGAGCAGGCAACAGCTCTGCCTCCCTGCCGGCTCCCTGCCCCATGCCTGCTTCTCACCGCTCCAATCCCTGCCCCGCAGGAGGTGGCCCTGGCTCGGTCCACCGCTGAGGAGGAGTCAGGCTTGTACAAGGTGGTCGTCAACCAATAGTAAGTGTGATGGCAGCGATGCCGGCCCTGCATTCAGTTCATGCAGTTCCACCCCCCTCCGCAATGGCTGTTATGTCATTGCTGTTATGTGCTTGCTGTCACTTCAGTGATGCCAGATCCGAGTCAAACTTTTCCAGTGAGGACACATCATTATGGGATGAGCCGATTTCCCTTGCCTTCAGAGAGCACTCAGCCCCGGCCCGATGGTCCCTCTCCACGAAGTAGGATGCTGCAGGCCCCTGGCTGCTCGTGACACCCAACGGCGAACATCATGGACTTCAACAAGACCAAGTGCTCCAGCCTGGAGAAGAGAAGGCTCCAGAGAGACCTTAGAGCAGCTCCCAATGCCTGAAGAGATCTGGAGAGGGACTTTATACAGGGGCATCTAGTGATAGGATAAGGGGGAGTAATTTAAACATGATGCGTTCGTTTTAACCTGAGTTTAGGTTTGACATTAGGTTTAGATTAGACACGAAGAAGAGTCAACATTCGGTTTAGATTGGACATTAGCTTCAGATTAGACAAGAAAAAGATTCAACATTAGGTTTAGATTAGACACGAAGAAGATTCAACATCAGATTTAGATTAGACATTAGGTTCAGATTAGACAAGAAGATTCGACTTCAGGTTTAAATTAGACATGAAGAAGACTCAGCTTCAGGTTTAGATTAGACATTACGGTTAGCTTATAGACCATTATAGACCAATAAAACTGCTGTGCTGTTCATTCACCCCGTGTCCTGTGAGTTGATTGGGCTTCCGCCTTTTGGAGTCCTGCCCTGTTCTTCAGAGCAAAACCAAGCCGTCCGTGCCTGGAGGCCCTATGAGCAAAGCACGGGGGTGTCACTGAGATGCTGGGTGCACAGCTGCATTCTTGCTCAAATACAGCATGTTCTGGTGCTGAATAGGGTCCAAGAGGTGCTCTGGCACCCTGTAGCTTTCTGAGGGTGTGAGAGGTTGGAGAAGGAGTTTACTCCCTTGAGTTGGAAGCCTTTGCCATCCAAATGGAGAAGGAGATTGGCCAGCAGTTCACCGCAGGGTTTGGGTGTGACATCGACACTTCCAAGTGCCACTTGGAAGTGACACTTCTGTTTCCAAGCCAACACATCAGGCCTGAAGCTTTCCGTACCCATGTACACGCATGTATAAAAGTGTACACACATGTACACACGCGTACCCACACAGGGCAACACTCACGCACACGCACACATGCATGCACACGTGTGGCAGATGCACACAGACTGCACAAACATGTACTTAACGCACATGTGCTGCACACGTTTATTGCACACAGGTTTTCCTGCTGTAGATGTGCTGGTCCGTACCACGCCACTGGTGGGGCAGAGCGACCAGCTCCAATGGCAGGGGATTGTCCCATGTCACAGTGGGGACGCACGCTTACAGGCCCGGCCGATGCAACTCATGCGGCGCGGCCCCATTGTGAGGTGTGAGGTTTCCCAGGCTATATCCAGCCAGCAGGGCCAGCACAGCCCCAGATCCGCTGCTGGTCACAGACAAGAGCTCCTGGTTTGGGTCCCCAGCCTTGAGCCTCGTGTGGTACCAAAGGCGCTCAGGCCCTGCGTCGCTATGGCACCGCTGCTGCTGGTGCTACTGCTGCTGGGCCTGGCCCCCAGCCTGACCCGTCCCCTAGGGCCCTGCCCGGGGCCCAGCCGCTGCCGCTGCCGCAGACGCCGGCTGGACTGCAGCAGCGCTGCCCTGGCCCGCGTGCCCCTGGCCACCCACCAATGGCCCTTCTCCGTGCTGTAAGTGCCCTGCAGCTCCGGGCGCTGCACTGTGACACCCCGAGAGCAGCTCCAGGCACACGTTGCGTGTGGAGAGCTGATGGGCAGTGGCGAGGGGGCAGCTCCAGGCCAGCTCTGTGGCCACCCTGTAGCCCTGGGGCAGGGGAAGGGTTTGTGCTGCAGGTGACGCTGCCAATGGCTTCTCTGCAGGGATTTCACTGGGAACGCGCTCGCCCTCATCCCCCCGCAGGCGTGGAAGGGATACCCGTGGGCTGAGAAGCTGTGAGTATTCACCAGCGTCGGACATGGCACAGGGGTTCCGGGATCCCCATGCCTCCACCAGGCTGTTGAGCCGAGGCTGTGCCGAGCACCGCACCAGTGCTTCCCGCGTGCAGCCAAGGCCAAGCTGCTCAGCAAGGAGGGGTGTGAATCCCCAGAGCTGCTCCATGGCGAGCAGTGCCCGGGGCTGTGTCCCTCCTGCCCCCCGGGGCCATCCCTGGGCCTGTGGAACCCCTGCTCGGGCTGAAGTCAGTGTCAGCAGGCCAGGAGCAAGTGCCTGCTCCTGCCATGAGTGTAATGAGCCGTGGTGGGACCCGTAGAGATGCTGCAGTGACACTGCTGCAGGGTTGTTCCCCCGACAGCTCCATTGCCTCTGAGAGCCGCGGGTGCCACTGCTCGTGTCTGCCTGTCTCTCTCTTGCAGAGTCCTCCAGCACAACAGCCTGCTGGCAGTGAAGAGGCGCTCACTGGAGGGGCTGCTCCTGCTGAGGCACCTGTAGGTACCCCCCGGCCATGGCGGTGGGCACGGCCTCCCCCTGCCCTGGCCCTGCTGCCCAGCCCGCCCCAGGAAGGGCTTTATTCCTGCGGGTATCCTGGCTGCAGCCAGAGCAGAGCAGGGTCTTGGTGCAGGGAAGGGCTCTGCAGGGACACGCTGCACTCCCATTGCCCCACGTCCAAGCAGGAGGAGGCGGTTGCTGCCCTTTCCCTGCACAGACTTGCACGAGGCCGCCTCCTTCAGGGCAAACCTTGTGCATTCGTCTCCTCTCAGCTCAGATGCCCCAGAGCTGCCTCGGAGTGAGCTCATGGTGCAGCTTCTCTCCATTGCCCATGGAGAGGAGCAGGCGCTTCCCATTCACCCACACGATGGGGCTGGGGACTCTGGCTGAACAGGCCACGAAACGCTCCCCACAAAGGTTTCTCTCTCCTTGTTTGCTGCAGAACAAGCCCAGGCAGTGAGTTCAGCCTGGGACGAGGAACCTTTTGGTTTCTAGAGCCAGGCCAGAGGACTCTTGCGCACATCAGAGCAGGGCTGTGCAGGGAGGTGACGTTTAGGAGCTAAGGGAAATAGCCCCATGATGGTCACACAGGGCGTTACAGCCTGTCCCTGAGGCCTCACCCAAGAGGTGCTGTTGGGGCGTGCATAAAGAACCTGCTCTGTTATCAGAGAGGAAAATCAGCCCTGAAATACCCCTGGTGGGATCAGAGGTGGGAGAACCTCTCTGAGCTGCAGCCACCCCGGTCAGGGGCGTGAGCCCCAGTTACACACCACTGCAAGTCAGTGCCAGAGAGAAACCCCACGTGAAATGAGAGCTGTGGCACATCTGTGCTGCCAGTGTCAAACCACCTGAGAGCAGCCAGCACAGTGCAAATGTCACCAGCGTTTTGTGTTCTCCTGTTAACAGGGATTTATCTTACAACAAAATCCAGTTGATCGAGGCGCGTGCTTTTGAGAACCTTCCTTTCCTGCAGACCATGTGAGTTATGGGAGTTTCTTCCTGGTGTGGTTGGTGAAGACTGTTTGCATTTAGAACCTTCTAGTGCTGGAAAAAGCTCCTGTTATTTTTAGAACAAGGATTCCAATTTCTCCTGCTGGAGGAGCAGCCAAGCTCAGGAGCTCAGGGCGTGGCTGGTGGCCACACCAGGATGGGGGCCACGGCTTGTGCAAACACAGCCAGAATAGACGCTGAGTCTTGAGTCGTGCTGTGCCCGGGAGCAGGCAGAGATGCAGCACACGTGCACTTCATCTGCTCTCCTGGACAGGTTAACAAACAGCAGGAGAAAAAATGGCAGTTTCCGCCCAGTTCCACCTTGGATGTGGCTGTTTCCTACAAATCAGTGCTGCTTCACTCCAGCTTCCTGTGGGTCAGACCCAATTCATTTCTGTGGTCTCCTGTTTCCCCAGAAGCCTGGAGGGAAACCTGATCACCGAGATCCGGAGTGACACCTTCCGGGCATGGCACGGGATGCAGTTCCTCCAGACACTGTGAGTGTTCCAAGGGCTAAGGGTAGCTCAGAGCAGTGGCACTTGTCACAGTGCTCTGCTCACCTCTTACCCCAGATAGGCAGCAGCATCAGTGCTGAATGGCAACTCTGTCAGGCCACGGCTTTGCCTGGCTGGGTGCAGGAACAGAGACAAAGCTCACGGACAGCGGAAATGTGAGAAAATAGGGAAAGTCCTTTGGAGGGAAGCCACCAGAAGGTGTGAGCTGAGGAGGAAAGAAAGAGATGGTGTGTTTCCCAGAAGCAGCACTTCTGGGCTTTTGCTGTCTGGGCTGGAGATAGTCAGGACCTGATGTATGCTGTGATGTCAGCATCTGCCCGGGCCTGGAACCTTCACCCCAGGCCCTTCCTCACGCACGTAGCACTGAGCCCCTGCCACCCCTCTCATCCTGCACCCCCTGCTCACATGGGGTGTTGGTTCATTTCAGGGTCCTGAGCCGTAACCCCCTGTCTGTTATTGAGGACACATGGTTCTTCAAGCTGCCTTCAGTCACTCACCTGTAAGTACGGACTCCTTGTTAACTGCTTACCGTGAATCTTTCTTTGTGTCTCTGGGTGCCCTGTGTCCAGGAAAGCAGAGATCCAGCAGCAAATCCCACCCTTCTCCCACCCTTATCCTGCTGGAGGCAGCGGCAGAGCCAGGCAAAGGCTGAGCAGTTCTGGTGTCTCCCGGCTGCAAAGGCAGCAAGGAGCTGGGACACAGACTTGAACTTGTCTGCACCCATCTCCCATGGGATCTGCAGAATCCCTCCTGGTTCAGAGCCACGGGTGGGAACAGGGCACAGCAGGAAGGAGAGAGGGTTTTCCATCATTTCTCTTGGATTAGGTAGCAGCAGATCCCCCTGCAGCCAGCACAGCAAGCAGCAGGGACTGGGCTTGTTCCTGGAGCAGAGGCTGGTGCCGCCGCCTCAAATGTAATGTGTTCCTTGAAACCCTTGCAGGGACCTGGGTGCCACGCGAGTGACTCGGCAGACGCTGCTCATGCTGCTCCTGAGAACATCCCACTTGGAAACACTGTGAGTGTGCAGGGGCTGGTTCCCACCTCCAGCAGATCCCAGCTGCTAGGACAAAGAGTCTGCATGGGGAACAAACCCACCACCACAAAACTGTCCACTGGGACACGGGGGATGAGGGGAAGTTTCCCAGAGCTGCAGCAGAGACTGAAGCAGACCCCGACACGTTTCTGTGCGCCACCTGGGTTGGAGTCGCTGCCCTGGGTCACGATGCTGAGTGTTTATCCACAACCTCTGTTCTTTAGCAAGCTGTCCAACGACACGGCCTGCTGCCTCTGCCAGCACAAGCACAGCACTGAGACCCCGTGCAGGACCCTCAGCTTCGACTGCACGAGCGTGTGCAGCAGCACTGTTCCCAGCTGCGGTAACTGGCCCATAGCCCTGCCCATGTCCCCCAGATATAGTGAACCCTCTGAGCCCGTGTCTGGCAGAAAGCTTCTTGTCACTGGTGTGCTCTTGGTGTGTTACAGCTCCCTTGGCAGAGACACCAGGGCTCCTAACGGGACCGGTGCCACCCAGGAAAGGGAACAGCAGGTCCGTGTCGAATCTCCAGCCTACGGAGCCTTCACTCGGGGAGCAGAGAACCGTCACGCTCGAAGTTGTCCTGAGCCTGAGCAGCCCCGATGCATCAGCACCTTCCCCTCAGCAGCTCTTGAGGCAGGAGGGCAACGCCGCCAAGGAGCTGATGCTGATGCTGCAGAACATTCAGCACAGGGGCTGGAGCAGCTCTATTGACACCAGGAGGCTCTATTTTCTAGCAGAGGGGCTCGTGGCACAGCTGAAGAACAAGCTGCACAAGGCTATGAGCATCCTGACTGTAAAAAGCCCCAGCACAGCACGGCCAGTGCAGAGGGACAAGGGGCAGGAGGTGGCAGTAGTGGGGGGAGGCAGAGCCATAAGCTGGGAGCAACAGGAGTCTGGCTTAGGCTTGACCCGGGCACAGTCCACCTTCTGGGAAGCAATCCGGGGGACGAACCTCAGCGACATCCTCCCAGTCTCCAGCCACCAGGGAGCACCGACCCCTCCTGCAGCGCAGCCCCCTACACAATACCCAAGAGAGGCCCCGCATCTTGCCTGGTCTGGCGAGAGTCAGGATCATTCCAACGCCATGGAGCAGACCAACACGACTGGCAGGATGGAGGATGAGGATAGTGCAGAAGATGAGGAGGAAGCACCATCCCCAACACAGGACGCTGCTGGGACAGATGAGGAGCAGAAGCAGCAGGACAGTGATGGGACAGTGGGCAGCAAGGGTGCAGAAGAAGAGCCCGCAGCAGCAGAGGGTAGAGCAGAGCAGAGACTGAGCACTATCCAGCATTTCTTCCATGCTCTTCTGGCTAAAAAAAGCCCCCCTGCTGCCAGCAGCACGCCAGAGGACACGGCTGCAGCAGAGCGTTCCTCTCAGGGCGGGAGCCCCCCCACCGCTCCTGCAAGCACCACAACAGACGGGCAGCATAAGGAGCAGGAGCCTCTCAGCCCGACGGCACCGGGCAGCTCCAGCAGCCCGAGTGGCGTGGCCACACAAGGAGCCCCCTTTGACACCCTGCTCAGCCGCCACCTACACTCGCTGGTGCCAGACAGAGCCCTGCGCAGGTTCATGGCACGCGTGGCTCGAGCCCTGCATGGGGACTGTGGCCTGCCCCAGCTCCAGCAGGCCTGTGCCAAGATGGTCTCGAGGACGGGGCTGCTCCTGAAGCTGCTGAGCGAGAAGCAGCGCAGCCCAGAGCCCTTTGACCTCCTGGAGCAGTGTGTGCGGGAGGAGGACGCCAGCACCTCTCGTCCCCATGCCCAGGTCCAGGCCAGGGAGATGGACAGCAAATCTGCAGAGATGGTAGGAGAGAGCAGGGCATGGCTGCGTGTGTATGTCTGGGCAGCGGGGTATGGAAGGGGTCTCCCTCTCCCTTCCCCTTCCCCTTCCCCTTCCCTCCCCTCCCCTTCCCTCCCTGATGCACTCTCCTTTTCTCTCAGGAGATGGCCAATCACAGCTCTGACCACAGGCTGCTGCTGGCGCTCTCGCTGTTCACCCTCATGACCCTCATGACGTCTGTTGCTCTTCTGGTGCTGTGCTGTTTCAAGGTGAGCCAAGGACTCGTTTGGCAGAGCACTGCCAGCCAAACCCTGGGGCTTTAGCGCACAGGGGCAGGGGGGTGCTCCCACAGTGCTCATGGGGCCCGGGTGCTGCTGCGGATGCCTGTGGATGTGCTGGGGAGCACAAGAGATGTTTTCCCAGACTTGGAGCTCATTGTGGTACGCCACCCTGGAGCTTGGAGGTGTTTGGAGCTGCTAGGAGCAGCTTGTCCTGGTTCCTGCCATGGTCTGTCCCCAGCTCTGCTGTGCAGCTTCCCAGCAGCTCCTTCCTTGAGGAGGGCTGCAGCTCCCTCTCACCACAGCCTCTGCCATCAGCCCTTCCCAGGCTCTCTCTTGCAATCCCTTGCCCCAAGCATCCCTTCCCCAGCTCCTGTCCTGTCCTTGCTCTGCTGCAGCACCCGCTGCTTCTAGCCATGCAGCAATGCCCCTGCTCCCTGCCCTGAGCCCATACCCAGCCTTTCTGCATGCTGCCGTGGCTCCAGTGTGTTGGGGCCGTGCCCGGGCACAGGGCAAGAGCCCAATCATTCCTGCGGAGTTTGAACCTCCCTTCGGGGCCCTTCTCCTCCAAAGAGACAAATGAGCTTTCATGTCTTTAGAAGGCATCCTTCACGTTGCAGGTGGCCGTTGAAGGGGCGGGGCGGGGCGGGGAGCCTGCAGAGCTCTGTGCAGAGGAGAAAGGCAAACATCAACAAGGCTGAGGAGAGCTCTGGGTCATTCCAGAGGCAGGGAACAGCGGGGAGCTGGGCAAGGAGGCATGCGGGGCTCTTCCTAAAGGCATGGCTGCTGGAACAGCCTTGCACGTGTGTAGAAGGGGCTGGGCTGGAGGAAGAACCTTCTGGCTCCGCCGTGCTGCAGTGTTCCATGAGGAAACCCCCGCGTTCTGAGTCTCTGTCTCTCTGTCACCAGATCTGCGCCAAGAAACGTGCCGAGGATTCCAAAGGCAGCAGCAGATGGCACCTAAAGCGGTAACTCCTGCCCTGCCCTGCCCCAACAGGCTCTACTCCAGCAGTGCCCCACCCTGCCCAGAGCCCCCCCAACTCCTCCAGCACTGGAGGAGTTCATCCTTTGCTTCTCATCCTTTTGCACCTGCCTGTTTCCAGGTGCTTTCAGAGGCTGTGGCCCAAGCGGTGGAGCAGGAGCAAGGACACAGCCAGGGACAAGGAGGAGGTAAGGGCAGGAGCAGGCGCCAGCTCTGTCCCTCTGCCCGGTCCCTGCCCCATGCCTGCTTCTCACCTCTCCAATCTCTGCCCTGCAGGAGGCGGCCCTGGCTCAGCCCGATGTTGGGGAGGAGTCAAAGTTGGACGAGGTGGTCCCCGATTAAACGTTAAGTGTGATGGTGGCAATGCTGGTGCCGAGTTCAGCTCTTGTTCCATGTAGGAACTGCTGAGGGTGTCCTTGATGTTGCTTCCTTGGCTATATGCTTAGATGCTATTTCCTTGCTGTTATTTTCTCGGTTGTTATTTCCCAGCTCTTCTTTCCTTGATGTTCGCAGAAGCATAGACTCACCGAGTGGTTTGGGTTGGGAGGGAGCTTAATGCTCACTCAGTTCCAACTCCCTCCCCAATGGCTGTTATGACATTGCTGTTATGTCCTTGCTGTCACTTCAGCCATCCCAGATCCTGGTCAGGCTTTCCCAGTGCTGGTGTGTCATCAGAGGAAAATCTGCTTTTGCTTGCCCCCCAAGTGCCCTGAGCCCTAGCATGATGGTTCTTATCCATGGAGCAGGATGCTACAGGCCCCTGGCTGCTCGTGACACCCAATGGCGAACATCATGGAGTTCAACAAGACCAAGTGCTCCAGCCTGGAGAAGAAAAGGCTCCGGAGAGACCTTAGAGCAGCTCTTAATGGCTGAAGGGACTGCAAGAGATCTGGAGAGGGACTTTATACAGGGGCCTGTAGTGATAGGATAAGGGAGAGCAGTTTTAAGCTGACAGAGTTTAGATTTGACATTAGGTTTAGATTCAAGTTTGGGTTTAGATTAAACATTAGGAAGAAGTTCTTTGAAATCACCAATAAAACGGTTGGGTTGTTCATTCTCCCCGTGTCCTGTGAGTTGACGGACGCACGCACGTGTGTGTCTGAGCCTCCGTGTGTGTGCACACACGTGTTGTAGCACTGGGAGGGCCACGAACAGCCGGAGCGGTTGAGACTCTGCCCCCAAGTGTGTGTGCTTGCACACGTATGTGCCTGCCTGTGAGAACACGCGTGCAGTACATGTGTGTGCGCGTGGGGGAGCGTGCCTGCTCGGGTCCCTTTGGGCGGCTCCCCCCACTTCGGGCAGCTCCGTCCCCTTTGGGAGGCTTTGGTTCCGCTCGGCTCCCTTCGGGCAAAAGCAGGTATTCCCTCACTTTTGCCTTATAAATGTGATAAACACATAAATGTATTGGCTTTTGCAAATCATAGGTGTTGCTATGTGGATATAACTGTATGAGTCTGCAAAGCTCTCTAAAGACACAAGATTAGACTACAAGTTGAAAATGGCCAGAACTCTTGAGCAAAATGGAGTCGCATAGCAAAAGAATTTGTGAAGGTAAAAGAAAAGGGGGCAGGTGGAGGGGGGGTGGGCTTGATAAAGAAAAGCTAGTGGGTCAAAGTACTTTTAGCCCAACTTAGGTCGAAGATAAAGAACAGTGTTTAAGTCTGTGGAATTTAGTGGCCCTGCTAAACATGAGTAAATTGTTTCACACCATCCTTCTAAAGTACCTTGAGCTTAACTTAGATTGAAGATAAAGAACAGTGTTTGTGTTGTAAGTCTGTGGTGAGATAACAGGATTTAGCGGCCCCACTAAACATGAATGAATTATTTCACATCATCCTTCTACTTATCAGTTAGTTTAGAGACAGTGCCTCCCAAACATCTGCTAGCTTTGCATACTCCTTGTCTGCCCATCCTACAATGAATTTTGCAGGAAGGTCACCCTGTTCTAAATCTTTGCCAGCTATCAGAAGAATTACAGGTATGGCTGGTTTCAGCTAGTTTTGTGATTACTGGGGCATCCAACTGTGCCAAAGGTGAAAAGTACACCGCGAGGAAGACTGCGTACTTCATCTTGAAGACCCCTACTCACATGAGGAAGACTGCTTACTTCATCCTCAAGACCCCAATCACGGCAGAGCAGTACGCAGGCGCCAAGAGGAGGAGACTTATGATAATTAAGTTCCTGGATCTAGTTATAATATTCCCCACCTATACGCGGGAATTATGAGTATGTATATGGCTAATGCAATAGTGAAAGTATATAAACCTGTAACAAATGTAACCAGTGCGCCTCTGGCTACGGTCACGTCTCTAGCGCTGTTGCTTTTGCTTTATTGACTTTGTCCCTCAATAAAACCCTGTTATCTCGATTAGAGGAGTGAGGTCATATTTCACCTGAAGGACTGGGAAAGCGAGAATTCCATCACTTTTACCTCATGAAGCAATGGAAAAGAAGGAATTCCTTCACTTTTACCTCATAAAGCTATAGAAAAGAGGGAATTGCATCACTTCTACCGCATAAAGCAGTAGGAAGGTAGGAAGGGGGGAGGGTGGTGAGGGCGGTGCCATCTTGGGCTCTTCTTCCTTCCTCCTCCCTCCCTCGACCCCACAGATCTGGGGCTTCCAGCCTCGCACCGTCCACCGCCCGCCACCCACCGCCCACCACCATAGGGCAGCCATGGAGGAGGCGAAGAGGGAGCTGCGGGTGAAGGAGACGTGAGGGGAGGCGGCGGGAGGCGTCTTGGTGGGAGCTCTTCATGGCGGGTGCCATCTTGAGTGCAGCTCTGCGCCGCCATGTAGGGAGTGGGAGTCTGGGGGCGGCCATATTGGTGAGGTACCATTGGCGCCAATGAAAAGGTGCCATGTTGAGTGGGGCTCCTGGGGGTGGCCATATTGGTGAGGTGCTATTGGCACCAATGAAAAGGCGGCATCTTGAGTGTGGCTCCTCGGGGCAGCCATATTGGTGAGGTGTCCTGCAGCACAGTGAATAGAGCACGAATGTTTGGCCTCTACTCCCACAGACGAAGGGCCGGGACAGGAGTCTGTGGCCAGGCCTCTTCTGCAGACTGTGAGGTCCGCAATGATGCCACCAGCATTGCTCTCGCTCCTCGCTTTCCCACCTAAAAGTCCAATTGTGTGCAACTTCTCTGGTGCCCTCTCCTGGCCGTCGTGCAGCACGGTGAGTAGAGCACGAATGTTCAGTCTCTGCTCTCAGAGACAAAGAGCCAGGACAGAAAGCTGGTGCTGGGGCTCTTCTGCAGACAGTGAGCTTTGAAACAGTGCCACCCGCACTGCTGTCGCTCCTTGCTTTCCCACCTAGAGTTCCAACTGCGTGCAACTTCTCCGGTGCCCTCTCCTGGCTGTCCTGCAGCACAGTGAGCAGAGTACGAATGTTTGGCCTCTGCTCGCACAGCCGAAGAGCCAGCACAGAAAGCTGCTACTGGGCCTCTTCTGCAGACTGTGAGCTCCGCAACAGTGCCACCAGCATTGCTCTCGCTCCTTGCTTTCCCACCTTAAATTCCCAGGCACAGAGTCTCAGCCCCAGAATCTCAGCCACAGTCTCAGCTCAGAGTATAAGCCCTGGAGTCCTAGCCACAGAGTCTGAGCCACAGAGTCGCAGCTACAGTGTCAGCCCCAGAGTCAGAATCCCATAGTCTCGGTCACAAAGTCTCAGCTCCGAAGTCTGAGCCACAGACTTTCAGCCACAGTCTCAGCCATAGTATTAGCCACACAGACTGAGTCCCAGAGTCTCATCCCCTGAGTCTCAGACCCAGAATCTCAGCCCCAGAGTATAAATTACAGAGTCTCAGTCACACAGTCTACGCCACAGAGTCTGAGCCTCAAAGTCTCAGCCCCAGGATCTCAGCCATAGAGTCTCAGCCACAGAGTCTAAGAGTCTAAGCTAGAGTATCAGCTCCAAAATCTGAGCACCAGAGTCTCAGCTGCAGAGCCTCAGCTCCAGTGTCTAAATTAGTCTCAGAGTCTGAGATTCAAACTCTGAGACCTAGAGTCTGAGTCTAAGAGTCTAAGCTAGAGTATCAGCTCCAAAATCTGAGCACCAGAGTCTCAGCCCTGGAGTCTCAGCTGCAGAATCTCAGCTACAGTCTCACCTCAGACAATGGGCCCTGGTGTCTTCGCCACAGAGTCAAAGAGTCTCAGATACTGTTTCAGCCCTAGAGTCTGAATCCCAGAGTCTTAGCCATAGTCTCAGTCAGTCTCAGCCACAGAGCCTGAGTTTGAAAGAATCAGCTCCAAAGTATGAGGCCAAGAGTCTCAGCCACCATATCAGCCACAGAGTCTCAGCCCCTGAGTCTCAGCCCAAGAGTCTCAACCCCAAAGTATCAGTCCCAGAGTCTCAGCCACAGAGTCCATATCTGAGAGTCTCACTCAGAGTATCACCTCCAAAATCTGAGCACCAGTCTCAGCCCCGCACTCTCAGCCCCACAGTCTCATTCTGAGTATCAGCTCCAAAGTCTGAGGCCAAGAGTCTCAGCCACCGATCCAGCCCGTCTCAGACCCAGAGTCTCAGACCCACGCTCTCAGCCCCACAGTCTAAGTCTGAGAGTATCAGCTCCAAAGTCTGAGGCCCAGAGTTTCAGCCACTGTCTCAGCCCCAGAGTCTTAGCCCCAGAGTCCCAGGCACTGTCTCAGCCCCAGAGTCTTAGCCCCAGAGTCCCAGGCACTGTCTCAGCCCCAGAGTATCAGCCACTGTCTCAGCCCCAGTCTTAGCCCCAGAGTCTCAGCCACACAGTGTCAGGCCCATAGTCTCAGCCTCAGAGTCTTTGTCTGAGAGTCTCAGCCAGAGTCTCAGCTCCAAAATCTGAGCACCAGACTCTCAGCCCCACAATCTTAGCCCCAGAGTCTGAGGCACAGAGTGTGTGTCTGAGAGTCTCACCCAGAGTATCAGCTCCAAAATCTGAGCAGCAGTCACCGTCCCAGAGTCTTAGCCTGTCTCAGCCCCACAGTCTCAGCCTGAGAGTATCAGCTCCAAAGTCTGAGGCCCAGAGTCTCTGCCACTATCTCAGCCCCAGAGTCTTAGCCCCACAGTCTCAGCCCCACAGATTCTCAGCCCCACAGTCTCAGCCCCAGAGTCTGTGCCTGAGAGTCTCACCCAGCGTATCAGCTCCAAAACCTGAGCACCAGAGTCTCAGCCCCAGAGACTCACCCCCACAGTCTCTGCCCCAGAGTCTGAGCCCCACAGTCTCAGCCACAGGGTCTGAGTCTGCGAGTCTCAGCTCCAAAACCTGAGCACCAGAGTCTCAGCCACAGAGTCTAAATTACAGTCTTGGTCACAGAGTCTGAGATTCAAAGTCTGAGACCCAGAGTCTCAGCCACAATCTCAGCCTCAAAGTCTGAATCCCGAAGTCTTAGCCATAGACTCTCAGCAACAGTCTCAGCCACAGAGTCTGAGTTTGAGAGTATCAGCTCCAAAGTCTGAGGCCCAGAGTCTCAGCCACCGTTTCAGCCACAGAGTCTCAGCCTCTGAGTCTCAGCCCCAGAGTTTCAGCCCCAAAATCTGAGCACCAGAGTCTCAGCCCCAGAGTTTGTGCCTGAGAGCCTCACCCAGAGTATCAGCTCCAAACTCTGAGCACCAGAGTCTCAGCTGCAGAGCCTCAGCTCCAGTGTCTAAATTAGTCTCAGAGTCTGAGATTCAAACTCTGAGACCTAGAGTCTGAGTCTAAGAGTCTAAGCTAGAGTATCAGCTCCAAAATCTGAGCACCAGAGTCTCAGCCCTGGAGTCTCAGCTGCAGAATCTCAGCTACAGTCTCACCTCAGACAATGGGCCCTGGTGTCTTCGCCACAGAGTCAAAGAGTCTCAGATACTGTTTCAGCCCTAGAGTCTGAATCCCAGAGTCTTAGCCATAGTCTCAGCCACAGTCTCAGCCACAGTCTGAGTCTGAAAGTATCAGCTCCAAAGTATGAGGCCAAGAGTCTCAGCCCCAGAGTTTGTCTGACAATCTCACTCAGAGTATCAGCTCCAAAATCTGAGCGCCAGAGTCTCAGCACCACAGTCTCAGCCCCAGAGTTTGTGTGACAGTCTCACTCAGAGTATCAGCTCCAAAATCTGAGCACCAGTCTCAGCCCCAGAGTCTGAATTATAGAGCCTCAGTAACAGTCTGAGATTCAAAGTCTGAGACCCAGAGTCAGAGCCACAGAGACTGAGCCACAGGCTCAGCCCGAGTCTGAATCCCATTCTTAGTCATAGAGTAGCAACAGTCTCAGCCCCAGTCTCAGCCCCAGACTCTCAGCCCCAGAGTTTGTGTCTGACAGCCTCACTCAGAGTATCAGTTCCAAAATCTGAGCACCAGTCTCAGCCCCAGAGTCTAAATTATGGAGTCTCAGTAACAGAGTCTGAGATTCAAAGTCTGAGACCCAGAGTCAGAGCCACAGAGACTGAGCCACAGTCTCAGCCCCAAAGTCTGAATCCCAGAGTCTTAGTCATAGAGTAGCAGCAACAGTCTCAGCCCCAGACTCTCAGCCCCGGAGTCTTAGCTCCACAGCCTCAGCTCCACACTCTCAGCTCCACTGTGAGGATGAAAGGCATGGACCCAGAGGTAGAGTACAAGCTAGATCATTTATTACAAGGATTACACGATATTTTTATGCTTCCAGGCAATTAGCCAAGCACATCTGTGTCTGCCTTGCGGTTACATTTATGACTTCGGGCAAAAGGTCTATCTGATTTTTCTCATCAACATCCTCTATCCAGTTCGGACATCCTTATTCCTTGCCAGTTCCAACATCTTCCAAGTACCAGTCAGGGACGGGTCACTCTTAATTGCCTGCCGTAGTTCCTCCTTCCCATGGTCTCTGACAGTTTCGATGCATTCCAACCCCCACACTCCACAGTCTCAGCCACAGAGTCTGAGTCTGAGAGTATCAGCTTCAGAGTCTGAGGCCCAGAGTCACAGCCCCACAGTCTCAGCCACAGAGTCTGAAAGTATCAGCTCTGAAGTCTCAGTCTGAGAGTATCAGCCGCAGAGCCTCAGCTGCAGAGCCTCAGCCACAGTCTGTGTCTAAGAGGCTCACCCAGAGTATCAGCTCCAAAATCTGAGCACCAGAGTCTCAGTCACAGAGTCTGAGATTCAAAGTCTGAGACCCAGTCTGAGCTACAGAGTCTCAGAACTGAAGTCTGAATCCCAGAGTCTTAGCCATAGAATCTCAGCAACAGTCCCTGCCCCAGAGTCTCAGTCCCAGAGTCTCACAAACAGTCTCAGACCCAGGGTCTGTGTCTAAGAGTCTTAGCCACAGAGTCTCAGTAACAGTATTTAAGTTAGAATCTCAGCCACAGAGCCTCAGCCACGGAGTCTGTGTCTGAGAGGCTCACCCAGAGTATCAGCTCCAAAATCTGAGCACCAGAGACTCAGTCACAGAGTCTCAGACGCAGGATTTAAATTACAGTCTCAGTCACAAAGTCCCAGGCCCAGTATTTAAATTAGAGTCTCAGTCACAGAGTCACAGCTCTACTATTTAAATTAGAGTCTCACACAGAGTCTCAGCCCCAGTATTTAAATTACAGTCTCAGAGACAGAGTCTCAGCCCCAGTATTTAAATTAGAGCCTCAGTCACAGAGTCTCAGGCCCAGTACTTAAATTTGAGTCTCAGTCACAGAGTCTCAGCCCCAGTACTTAAATTAGTGTCAGTCACATAGTCTCAGTCACAGAGTTTCAGCCCCAGTACTTAAATTAGAGGCTCAATCATAGAGCCTCAGCCCCAGTACTTAAATTTGATTCTCAGTCTCAGAGTCTCAGCCCCAGTACATATTTAAATTAGAGTCTCAGTCACAGAGTCTCAGCCCGAGTGCTTTCTAAAATTAGAGGCTCAGACACAGAATCTCAGCCCCAGTACTTTGAGTCTTTGTCAATGAGTCTCAGCCCCAGTACTTAAATTAGAGGCTCAATCACAAACTCTCAGCCCCAGTAGTTAAATTAGATGCTCAGTCACAGTCTCAACCCCAGTACTTAAGACAGAGTCTCAGCCCCAGTACTTAAATTAGAGGCTCATTCAAAGAGTCTCAGTCCCAGTACTTAAATTAGAGTCTCAGTCACAGTCTTAGCCCCAGTACTTATATTAGAGACTCAATTACAGTCACAGCCCCAGTACATACATAAATTAGAGGCTCAGTCACAGAGTCTCAGACCCAGCGCTTAAATTAGAGGCTAAGTCACTGAGTCTCATCCCCAGTACTTAAATTAGAGGCTCAGTCACAGAGTCTCAGCCCCAGTACTTAAATTAGAGTTGTATTCAAAGAGTCTCAGCCCCAGTATTTAGATTTTCACTCACAGAGTCTCAGCCCCAGTACTTAGAGTCTCAGTCTCAGAGTCACAGCCACAGTACATACTGAAATTAGAGACTCAGTCACAGTGCCTCAGATCCAATACTTAAATTAGAGTCTCAGCCCTGTCGTGGAATGGACTCAGTTGGAGATCAATGTGGTCAGACAATGCCATTTATTAGAGAAAACTAACTCTTTATATACTATTTCTTAATGTTGTTTACACTAACTTGGCACATTGTGATTGGATACATATCTTTGAGGCCCTTAACAACTAAAATAGAATTGGTTAAGCACAGGTGTGGGAACCTGACCTTCAAAGTTTTCCAACAGTCCTCAATTTAGCAACACAGTAAATTCCATCTCCTCCTTATCTTGCTGGGATTCTTACTCCCAGTGCCTCACTCCCATCCTCCTTCACCTTTTGTTTTCCCTTGGTTCATGTCAAACTCCACATAGGCATTTGCTGATGTGGGTACATGGCTGTTCTTTGCCAAAAAATCATCCACGTCTCCCCCTTTTTCTTTTTACACAAGCCAAACGCGCTTTGTAGCGTTCATACTCATGCATTGAATACATTGAAAAATACACGGCAACAAAATACACAGAACACCGTCTGCCCTCAACACACCCACACACACATGGGCATGGGATCCCACAAGCCAACTCCATACAATTACAATATTCATACAGAACGTGGTGCAAGGACCCCGTGAAGACAATCAGGAAACCAGCTCCAAGAAGCATCATCGCAATGCAGGGTGGCAGGCTCAACTTTAGCGGGTGTCCCCACAGAGGCTCTGCCTCCCCCACATCTCATGAGTCTTGGGCTTTTCTACTGACCAAAATGCATACTCATTCCGACGCAGGTGACCAGCCTACATCGGAAGAAGTGGTCAGCAATATCCATCACAGAGAGAGTATATATGGGGTCCCAAGTCCACAGTCCGCCACGGTACTGACATGAGATGTTCAAAAGGCTATAAGGGTTAAGACTTGCCCAATTTCTCAAAGGGATTCCTAATAATGGTGCATTAAATCGCTCTACATTTCCACACACCCAACAGTTTTTCACTTGCGTATAATTAACTACCTTTTCTAACAGATCTACATAAGCATTAGCCTTAAAAGTAGTATAGCTATCTGTAACATAAACATGAATATTGAAAGAAAGAAGGTTCTATTTACACTCATGACTATGTCTATCTTCATGCTTCCAAGCAAATCACTTAGCACACCTTTGCTTAGTCCCCTCCCAATGCTCAGGAGGAATCTGCCATTTGTATGGCACCAGTAAGGGCTTTGAACATTCAAATTGAATAATGCGTATCTGCTTCTTCTGCTCCAATACCCGTCTCTGCAGCTCAAACTGTCCTTCAGAAATTCTAGGCGTGAAACCTGGCTCGTGCCTCTTCATTCAGCCAATGAGGCCAAGTTAGTGCAAACAACTTTAAGAAATAGTATATAAAGAGTTATGAGGGTGTTCTGGCTTCTTTTGGCAATGCTGGCTCCTTCCAAGGTTTCACCCATCGAGCTGGTACCCACCGCGGACCAGAGTCTGTGATTACAGACATATATCCTCTACCAGTTAGTTTTACTTCCACAGGACCCTTCCAGGTACCAGTTTCCAGATCCTTATACTGGACCAGTATACCCTGACTAACATCTTTGCTGATTGGTGAAAGAAGGCATGAGGTGCTCGGGCTTGTTGAAAAATATCTACCAGTGGTCCTGTCCAAGCTGGAGCAACTAGTTTATCTGCTTTGTCATTACCATCACTAAGGCTTCCTGGGAGGCCTGAATGATTGCGAATATGCATAATGAAATATTTACAATTATGATTATTTACAAGATGTAACAGAGTTTTCAACAAAGTCCATAACCTGCGGTTAATAACTTCCTGTAAAATTGCCCTCTCTAGACATTGGACAATTCCTACAACATACAAAGAATCACAGACAATGTTAAGCATGCCATCGCTGAAAAACCGCAACAACAGCACTTAGTTCTAACATTTGTAAGGAATCTGTAGAGTGACCAGGTATTTTCTGTTTCTTCCAAGCATCTTCTGTTTTCCAAACGTATCGGGCTACGTGATTATTTATGCTATCATCTCTAAAAACAGTTATACCTGAAACAGGTCTGTTGGAGTAAAAGGTAACATCTTCATATTGGTTGTTTTTTAGCACGGTAAACAATTTATGTGGCAGAAAATGTATGCTAACTTGGCCAACAAAATCTACTAAGTCATTTTGAAAAACAGTGCTAAACTGCTGCGCCCACTCCAACCATATTTTGGTGAGGGGTAAACAAACTTGTGATGGATCATTACCTAGAATTTCTTGACAATGTTCACAACCTTGCTTAATTAAAAGGGCAAAGACTTCTAGTCGTGTAGAAACAGTTTTGCGCAACCGATGAGGTAAGAAGATCCATTCTAATATACACAAGGGATCCTTTTTCTCTGGATTCCATTGTGCCAACAGACTAAATGGATAGTACTCATTGTTTACAACAAACAAGGTTATAGATAAATCTGGGTTCCATTGGGAAGCATAAGAAGTAGATATTTTAGCCATAATATGGGCTAGGGCCTCATACTGGATTTTTGACAGAGTTCTCTTTTCCTCTGCCTGCGGTTTGCTCTTCAAAAGAGGCATTAGTTCTGCCAAATCGTCATTAGTAATTCCACATAAGGAACGGATCCACTGAATGTCACCTATCAATTTCTGCATGTCTGACAAGGTTCTTATCTCCGTAGTAATCTTAATCTTCCGAGGTCTAACTTTAGTTACGGAAATAATCCACCCCAGGTATCGCCATGGGGCATTACGCTGTACCTTTTCAGGTGCAATCACTAAACCTACTTTTGCAAATTCGGATTGTAGAAGGCCAAGTAAATGGTCTGGTTTTAAGCCTTTTCCAGTGATTAGAATATCATCCATATAGTGGTAGATCAAACATTCGGGTAACTTCTGACGAATAGGTTCTAACGCCCAGGCGACTGAATAAAGTTGGCAAATAGTAGGGGAATTCTTCATACCCTGAGGTAAAACAACCCATTCATACCTCTTAGCTGGCTCTCCTTTATTAATTGCAACTTATAGGTTGGCCATCCTTCAATGGCTGCCATTAAAAATTTTTTGTAATCAATTTCATTCCCATTTGACTGAGAGCGTCTTGTCTGAGCAAGGCAATTGGAGAGTGCATAACATATGGTCTGATATGCGTATGACTTCCATCTGACAGAGAGACATCCACCAATTCTGTACTAATATGAGTTGATTGCATTCCCCCTATACCAACAACTCCTGCGCCAGCAGTTTCTCGGGGCCATGTCTTTGGCCACTGACAATACGGTATGACAGTGACATCAGCACCCATGTCTATTAACATAGACAGTCTAATTATTTGGTTATCATGACCCCTTATGGAGACCTGGTCTTCGGGTTTGTGCTTTGCAATATCTAACGCAAATAAAATATGTGGAATTCCTGTGGAGCCTCATCCTTGATTTCCTCTAATTTTTTGCCCCACCCAAGGAACCTTCTCTTCAAATGGAACTAATTGAGCTATTTTAGAATCCTTGGGAATGTTTACTGGGGGTGTGTGAGTTTGCACCATGATCCCAATGTTCCCAGTAGCATCAGCGTCAATTACACCAGGTAATACAAAAATGCCTTGTCTTGACGTTGATGAACGCCCTAGCAGCAAAGCACACAACCCATGACCAAGGGGTCCGTTCAAATTGGATGGAATGCAATAGACAGAGGTATCAGTTATGGCAAAATCTATTGCTGTTGCCACGTCCACTCCAGCACTCCCTGCTGTGGCGGAGGGGACGCAGTCCAAGCACCCTGATTTTGTGTCATCGCGCGGGGTGGCATCGCGCTCACATTCAAGTTTCCCAACGGAGTTCCATCTTTCTTATACTTCGAGTGACATTCAGTTGCCCTATGACCAATGTTTGTCGCATCTAGTACAACCACCTGTAAAACCTGAAGCACCACCTGCTGGGTTAGTTTTCTTTACTGTAGATTGTTTTCTGTGATGTCCCATTCTCCCACAATTAAAACATCTCATGCCCTTCATACCCCCTCGATCACCTCAACCTTGCTGTAACAGAGGTTTGACAGCAGCGGCAAAGGCAGTAGCCATGTATTCTGCCTTTTCCTCATCCGTGCCCACCTTGGAACAAACATCCATCATTTCCTGCAAGCCAGCAGATTTTGGTAAAACCTGTAAAATACACTTACAAGCTGGGTTAGCATTTTCCACAGCCAAGGACATAAGCACAGATTCTTTAGCATTAGGTGCCAAATCAATATTCTTCTCAATAGCTGCTGACAATCTATCAATAAATTGCACATATGGTTCAGTAGTTCCCTGTTTTATCAATGTATAGGAGGGATTAGGTTTTCCTGCTTCTGGCACAGCTTTCAAAGCAGCTAAGGCCAATTGCTGCACTTGCTGTAACACCTCGGTTCTCATACAAGCCTGTACTGCATCAGGGTGAAATTGTCCCTTCCCTATTAACATTTCATATGTAACACCGTGTAAGGGATCATTAGGGTTGCGACCTAAATTATCATCAACGGCTGTTTCAGCAAGCTCCTCAAACCCACTTTCAAAATGTAATAGCTGCGAAGGAGTTAACAGGACTGAAGTTACCTTAAGACAATCATTGGGAGTTAAGACCATACTAGAAAACAAGGCAGTTAACATTTCTTGTGTATACAGAGAAGACGACCCATATTGAGAAATTGCTACCTTAAGTTCCTTTATGATTTTCCAGTCCATAGGAGTCCATTGGGTTTGTCCCTGAGCATTCGTAATAACCGGAAATGCAGCGAGAACGTCAATCGGCAGAACAGTGCCGTCTATGATTGCGTCTTGAATAAGACCTCGCCATCTCAAGGCACTAGGGTTAGTTTGCAGAGGGGGCTTTGAGGGCGGTGGCAAGGGTGTAACAAAAGGATTAACCTTGTTTAACTTTTCTGATTCGTGCCCCTCTCTCTTTGCTCTAATTGGTCTCATAGCTCCTGTAATTTTTTATTTAAAAGCTTAGTCCACTGCCCCCAATCCTGTTTAATTTTTGGCCCGGGTTGGGGCAGAGCTAATTATGGTGTACATGGTACGGGTGGGTATAAATTCGGAGTCTCACTGTCCTCCTCTGGAGGTTCCCATTCTTCTGCATCAGGCGGTGGAGGGGCGGTGGGGGGCCTGTGATGGCGGCGTGAGGGGCGGGCAGGGGAATTTGGGGGCTGGGCTCAGGGGCGGTAGCAGCACAAGAAGGATTCGAGTCAGGGCGTTTTGGCGGTACATCATCCTTTTCAAAATCCCGATCACTAGTTATTGCTGCCGCCAGTGAAGGCGTTATCGGCACAGGATAGGGAGGATGCGCTGGATCCTCAAACATTCGCACTCTAGGGCGCACAAGCTTTCGAACCAGATGTTTTGCGCTTGAAGCAGCAGGCAGTTCCCCTTAACTGCGGCGTCTGGTGTCGGAATCACAGCAGCCGGTCCCCCATGGTTTTGTGAAGGCGAGCCAGAAAAAGCCGCAAAAGCTGACTTTACTGCTTGTTGCTCAACCTTCATCGTGGATATGGTTTCTTTTAGGAACCGCCACAGGGTAGCTAGAGATTTTGCTTCTTTAGACCCAAGGGTAATTTCGTCCCACAGGCGTGCCCCGATCTTTTCCCAAGTCCCAAGCTCAAAGGCTTCGCCAACACCCTGGATTAAGTTTTTCTCTTTACTCCAGAGCAACAACCTCTTTAACATAGAGTCATCATACTCTATCCCTCTCGTAAAGAGGATATGCAATATTGCTGCTTCTTTACTCAATTGAGTCCCCATTTTAATCCTTTTCTGAACACTTGGCTGCTCACCTGAATTCCACTGTAGTGTCTCCCGGGCTCAAAGGCTCCATTTCGTTCCGAGGCTTCTGCCTCCTGGGCTCAAAGGCTCCGTTCTGTTCCAGTCCTGCCGGATCCCGGTCCTGCCAGATGAATCCCGGTCCTGCCGGTTCGACTTCCCCGCGGCACCGTGTTCTTCGTTTTCAGTGTGAAAAAGCCTGTTCAGGCGCCATGTGTCGCAGAATGGACTCAGTTGGAGATCAATGTGATCAGACAAAAGCCATTTATTATAGAAAACTAACTCTTTATATACTATTTCTTAAAGTTGTTTGCACTAACTTGGCCCATTGTGATTGGATACATATCTGTGAGGCCCTTAACAACTAACATAGAATTGGTTAGCACAGGTGTGAGAACCTGACCTTCAAAGTTTTCCAACAGTCCTCAATTTAGGAACTCAGTAAATTCCAGCTCCTTCTTATCTTGCTGGGATTCTTACTCCCAGTGCCTCACTCCCATCCTCCTTCACCTTCAGTTGTCCCTCGGTTCATGTCGAACTCCATGTAGGCACTTGCTGATCTGAGTATGTGGCCATTCTTTGCCAGAAAATCATCCACATCCATGTATATAAAAGGTCTTTTTATATACCTAAGAGGTCTTTTATACAGCTCCAGGGATGGTGACACAAGCACTTCTGTGGGCAGCTTGTTTCTTGTCCCATCATCAGACAGGACAGGCAGGCCAGGACAGGCTGGGATCTCCTTTACCCCTGCTGAAGGAAGGGATTCAGCCTGGTTAGGTGAGGCATCTTATCCTGGGATTGTAGCCCTGGGGCTGGAAGGGGACTCAGCTTCCTCCCATGCTCTCCACAAACCCACAGGAGGTGGGATTCAAAGATTACCCTTGTACCACAATCCCCAGTGTCTGCAACAGCACAAAAGGGGATCTCTGAAGTCACAGCTGATTTGGAAAAGCAAAAGATCATTTCCAGAACTCACTCCCCATGGAACTCACCAGTTTGGCGAGTCAGGAACCTGGTTGAAGAAGATGATTAACAATTAACTGCTGGTGTTTAAATGCTAACACAGGGCCTTCAGAGCTGCTGCACCAAACCTCACAAACTTACAATGACTCTGCAAGCAGCTGCACACCCCTGGATGGCAGCATTAGGTGAAAGGAGATGTTCTTTGCATGGTTCATTTGCAAGAAGAGGATAAGGAAAAATCTGCTTTTACTTAGGAAGGTCTATAGCAAACCTTTACCAGACTTCACCCCCAGTTGTTCATGTTGCACTTGCTGAACTCCTACAAATAGTCTCACTTCCTCAGAAGGTGAAAATGTACCATTCTATAGATGATGTCTTAGTCAGAGAAGATTCCCCCACAGAGGCAGAGGAAGCAGCAACAGCAGTGTGGGAAGCACTGCGTGATGTCAAAGTTCCACCTGAGCCATGTCAGAAACCAAGTAGAAACCAGCAGGTCAACCCTCCCACCCAACTTGGTGTTGGCCTCAAATTTGCACATCCCAGTATGGAGCAGTATGGATCAGTTTGCACCATTACAGACCAACATAAGCTCTATGGCCACAGATCCTGCTGGGGTTTCAATATCCCAGTGCTCATCCCCCACTCGACCTCCTGGCTGGGGCTCTTTTGGGGGGGACACCCCAAATTAGGCACCCCCTTGCTCTAGGGTTGCCCCCTTCCCCCCCCGCAGTTCCCTGATACCGGAGCAGGTAGGGGTTGGGTGTGCCCCATGGTGTGTGGTTTGGGGGCAACAAGGAGCGTTTTGGGGCTGGTGTCTTTGGGAGGGAACAGCTTTTTTGGGGCATCTCCAGTTGGGGTGGGGGTCGGGCCACTCCAGGATTTTGGGTCCCCAGTTTCATTTGGCGGGACCCATGGTGATGGTGGGGTGAGGTTCACTTTGGGGGTGCTACAGGCAGCACTGCTGGGCTGCAGACATGAGGTGACCTAGGCAGAAGTGGGAAGGGAGCGGAGAACAACACAACCTCCTTGGATGCTTGCAATGACAGCAGTGACAAAGCCCCAGTCCCTACCCACAGGGTTCCTGGGTGCAGGTCCCAGCATGACCTCAGCCAGCACAGAGCCTCTTCCCACATCCCTCCTCGCATGCAGCATTCACTGCAATGGCCAAAAAGCCAGGACAAGAGCCAGGCCCAGCAATCACCTGCCAGCGAGCCCACGGCACTGCGTGCCAGCACCATGGGCTTCCACTCAGTTTGGGTTGGGAGGGACCTTAGTGTGGGCGTTGGAATGCATCGAAACTGTCAGAGACCATGGGAAGGAAGAACTACAGCAGGCAATTAGGAGTGACCCGTCCCTGACTGGTACTTGGAAGATGTTGGAACTGGCAAGGAATAAGGATGTCAGAACTGGATAGAGGATGTTGATGAGAAAAATCAGATAGACCTTTTGCCCAAAGTCATAAATGTCTGCAAGGCAGACACAGATGTGCTTAGCTAATTGCTTGGAAGCATACAAATATGTAATCCTTGTAATAAACGATCCAGCTTGTAGTGGTCTCCGTGCCTTCCATCCTCACACCTTAGAGCTCATCCGTCTTCAACCCCAGCTATGGGCAGGGACACCTTCCCCTAGAGCAGGTTGCTTCAAGCCCCTGTGTTCAACCTGGCTTTGAACACGACCAGCCATGGGGCACACACAGCTCCTCTGGGCACCCTGTGCTGTATGGTACCAAAGATGAATTCCAGTTCTGGTGAAATCTGAAGACATTTATTTTGCATCTCCCATCCCTTTCATAGTCTACTAAGTGCTAAGCAGTAACTTTGCACTCTGTTACTTCCTTATCATCCCGATTCAGCGAGAAACTACTAAGGGTTACAAATATTTACATTGTTTGGTCTGTTTCTGAGATACACACCCTGCTTTAGCTTGCAAAACGCCCGCCCGCTTCATTTTGCTAAGTGATCTTGGCACTTCATTGTTCTCTTGACTGTTCCCAAGCCTTAAGCCCACCAGGGCAATAGCACCTGATGTTTTCTTTACTGTTCCCAAGCCTTAAGCTGGACCAGGGTGATAATGCCTGGATCCATTTTATTAACTATTTCTATCCCATCACCCACCCTGTGCCAGTGTCCCACCACCCTCACAGGGAACAACTTCCTAAGATCTCATCTCAGTCTTGCCTCTCTATCAGGTTAAAGCCCTTCCCCCTTGTCCCATCCCCACAGGCCCTTCACCACACAAGAAATGAGGGCAGATCCCAGGATCTCCCCTCAGCAGCCGCAGCGCTCTGCTGCCGGCTCAGCCATCACAACTCGCACACCGAGTCCAAAGCAGCCACTCTGGGGAAGTCACTTGAGGTGTTCTTGGCAACTCCTAAAGCACCCCAAGATCGCCATTGCCACCCACCTCGTTCCACGCTCCTGTGTCCACAGGTGTCACCGGCTCTGAGACACCAAGACGGGAACCACCAGAGGAGCTGCTCTTGGCTCCTCCACAGGTAGCTTGTGTTCCGTGGGGCAGCTGTGGTCTCCCGGTGCCTCCACTGAAGGGTTTCATGGGGTTCTGAGGCCGCGCAAACATGAACATGGGGAGTTCCAGAATCAGCCACCACTGTGGTCCCCAGTCACCAAGGTCATTGTGATGCAATGGCCGTGGGACCGCGTAGGATTTGTGCGGCCGATGGGATTTGTGCTCACAGTTAATAGTGCACAGTGTAGGGAACATAGGAATCTGGTTTGTTTTCCATGCAGATTGAAATAAAAGGAAGCACTTGAAGGGATGGAGCTGATATGGACTATTGTACAGGGGGGTTGTACAGGGGGGTATTGCTTAGAGTACATTGCTTGCTTAATGCCTACCATGCCTTACCATGATTTATTAGGGGCTACAGCTATTTGCTAAACAATGTACACTGCTTGCTTAATATTTACTGTGCTTGCCAAGGCAGGTTGGAAGGATGCAAGGCTATTGATAAAAGGAAAGGAACTGTGACTCGGTTCCTGCTCCTTGTACCCCTAAGCTGGTCGAAACCAGCCTCTGAGCTTGGACCAAGACCAAGGGACCAGGGAGCATGCGTGACGACTAGAGGTGAAAAGTTCAGACCCGAGGAAGCCTCATTTACTGCTTCTTGAGACCCTCGCCCACGACAACCAGGAGGCACTGCGCAAGCGCAAAGAACTTTTCTTCCTCATTATAATATGAAGCAGAGATAGACCATTAATAGGTATAGGCATGTTGTGTAACCTGATTAATATGTATACCTTTAGAGAATAAATATAGAGGGAAAACAACACTGGGTTGCGCATGCTTTTGGAGGAGCGATCCCCCATGCGCCTCAGCTGAATAAAGGCATACCTACTTTACTTATGCACGTATCAGAGCCATCCCTATGTCGTCGCGCACGGAGGGAACACATGCACGATCAATATGATTGATAAAAGTGATCCGTTTATTGTGCTCAAATAATGGGTATATATAGTGTCAAACTGCCACGTACACACAGCTTCCCGTAGTGATTGGTTGGCATATACAGCATTGGGTACATTCCAGGTGCATCTCGGTGATTTCCCTTGCTCATATACACATCCTTCTCTCAAGGTCTCTGCTCCTAGTTCACAGACAATTTTTAGCTACAAGGTAGGCCAGCTGGCCTTCTATCTCTATTGGTTAATGACCAGGGGTTTTCCACTGCTGGTAACTGTACACAACTGGTGTTTTTTCTCACTTTCACAGAATCTGTGCTTAATTAAGCTCAGACATGGGAACATGACCTTTGCTTGCTAACCATGTCTCCACAATTCCCCCTTTTTCTTTTTGAGCAAGCCAAATGGACGCTACACTTTTCTTAAGCATTGATATCACACATCGCAGCATACAACTTGCTATTAATATGAATAAGACTACCGCACATAATATAGTTGCACCTTGCATAAGCAAATCTTTAAGCCATCCAGAAATTCCCCATCCTTTAAAGAGTTTTGTCAGCCAGTCCATCCCATCATCTTTCATTAGTCGCTTGACCCCTTCTCTTAATTGTTGTATACTTTTATAAATTGACTCCAAATGATCTGACAAATTCATACAGCACATTCCTTCAAACTCTGTGCAACCATGTCCTTGTGCCAGCAACAAAAAATGCCAGCAACAAAAAATCGATTGCTGCTCCATTCTGTAAGGTGGCATGACGAATACTATCGACATCAGTTAAAAGTCCGCTTATAGCAAGTGAAGTAGCATTTGTCTGTCTTGCAAGCCAACAACCTAGTTTATTTAATGTTGCTAAAGCTTGAGCTCTAGCTACTTTGGGAGCTAAAAATGAGGCAGCTATTGTTTCACCCAGGTTCCAAAAATTTACTTTGTCATCACAGCTCAAATGAAAAGCATGCTTTGACCTTCAAGAACACAATCCTCTTTTGTATATTATCATAGTGCTATTAGGGATAAACATGCCTAAGATACCTACTGTACATGGGCAATTATATGGGACTTTATACGGGACGGCACCCCCTGCCAGGCCCAATCCTGTGGCAACTAAGGCACAGACTCCGTTTCTGGCTACAAACAAAATCCCTTATTGAGTGAGCTTACAGGCTTTTATAGTATTCTGCCTAGCGGTTAGTAGTGGGTTAGTTCCTTTGGTACTTTTCCATCAGGAAACAATCTTATTGATCACGCACTTTCTCAGCGAATCACATTACTGTCCACGCACTTTTGCTTGACCAATTATTTCTAAACATAGTTCTTTGCCATCACTACTCATTATATTGAAACTTTCACTTCCCCTCGACTACACATTCTTTATCATGTCTTAAGCGTCCTCCTGTTTCCAAATTTACAGTCCTCAGAAATTATCTTGCTGTTCTCTCTTCGGTTCCACCCGATGTTCTTTCTCCGGTTCTTCCCAACTTGTCCCTTTCACTTCTTTCAAGGTTTGTGGTTGATAAGAGTCCAAATGTTCAGGCTCTCGTCCAGGTCTACCGGTGCAGCTTCTTGTGCAGCATGTTGAAGACGGCTTTTTTTTTTTTTTCTCTTTTTTTTTTCTTTTTTTTTTTTTTTTTTTTCACCCTCTACACTACCATTGTATTACAATCTTTCTAGTTTTTGTCTTAGCATTTTTTAGTAGCTGCTGCAAATTTGCATGCTCTAACATCTCTTTTACAAGTAACAAATCCACACAACACAAGGTATAGTTTCTCATTAGTAACTGGCTAGTAAATACAGGTGGTTTTATACACAAAATCACAGCCTCTAATAATAGCTGCATTACAAGCACACATATTCAAGTTGTTACTTTTCAGTTACCCCCAAGTGATGTCGTGCAATCATTTATTTTTCTCTTCCTCTATCTCATTCTGCTCGGGGTATTTACTGTCAGCTCCTATAGCTGAGGTATCAGGTTTCTCCACTTGTCTGTCCAGCTTATGGTAACGGTTAACAAACTTTGCAGGTAGCCACCATGGATCTTTAGGTAGGAGGATACAAACACACCCCCTCTCAGCTCCTGAGAAGGAGCTGGGTTAGAGTGATTCAAAGGCATTCTGATGGGAAAAGAATGTGAAGCTACAGCTGCCTGCCTGCTTAGCAGCAGCCATAAATACCTGCCAGCAACCACACTTTTGCATTAACCCTTTCTTGTCCAAAATATTAATCTGTTACCCATTAAAACTTTTACACAAACACAACAACAAAAAATACACAGAACACTGTCTGTCCTCAACACACACGCACACACACACACATGGGATCCCACAAACACACTCCATACAACTACAGTATTCAAAACACAAAGCCTAGACAATCATTACTCCCACTACACAGTCCCTCATACGGAACATGGCGTAAGGACCCTGTGAAGACAATCAAAAATCAGCTCCAAGCAGCATCATTGCAGTGTGAGGTTGCAGGCTCAACTTTAGCGGGTGTCCCCGCAGAGGCTCTGCCTCCCCACATTGCATGAGCCTTCGGCTTTTACACTGACCAAAATGCACACTCATTCCGATGCAGGTGGCCAGCCTACATGGGAAGAAGTGGTCAGCAATATCCTTAAAAAGTCTCCAAGGGCTAATAGAAACATAAATATACATGGATATATATTTGCCAACTTCTAGTACTTGTGGATAACAAAGAGACTATCAAACAAGTTGTATATGGGGTTTCAAGTCCACAGCCTGCCACATTACTCATACAACATGTTCAAAAGGCTATAAGGGCACTCTTTTTTTTTTTTTTTCTTTTTGTATTTTAGGGGCCAATTTGTTGTCAGCAGGGAGGATTCCCCCAGGGTAGGCTTTGAGGGTTGTTGTCGCTCGTTGTGGGGAACCCCCCTGTCCCTCGCCCTGTCGCACAAGGGGGAGTGTTATCAGGGCTCACAACGGTCCACTTCGCGTTTTCCTGCAGCTGCCGTTGTTGCTGTTGCCGTTGCCGCGGTTTCTGGCAGTCGCGCTGCAGCTCCAGCACTGCCCGCTCGGCTGCACAGCCCGAGAGCTCCCGCCGAACCTCCCGGGGCACCTTCCTCCGCAGCTCCCACGCAAAGGTTTGCACCCATGGCTCCTCCACTCGCAGCGCTCCAGCAGCTCCTCTCCTGGAGATAACTTTCTCGATGGCACCCCACGTCTCCTTCCATAATCAAAGAGGGCAGTAAGCCCTTTTCCTAGATCCCGCTTCTCTAAGAAGCACTTAAATAAATCAAAGGCCGCTTGTCTTTCCATTTTTCACTACTCTCTCTTTTTTAAGTTTTGGTACCAATGCAGCTCACCAGCAAGCAGGCCAACTCAGCGGGTGGCGGAGGCTCCCTCTTCGTCCTCCAGGCTCAGAGGCTCCTATTCCCTTTCAGGATTGACCTCTGTCTCTTCTCCGGGCTTTACCTTAGGACTACTTAGTAGTCCGATTCCTTTTTTTTTTTTTTATCATAGGCTCCTCTTCTCTTTCAGGATTGGCCTTTTTTTTTTTCTTAGGCTCCTCTTCTCTTTCAGGATTGGCCTCTTTTTTCTTCTTTCACTGCCCGTTCTCTGCCCGGCATCTTCGACGAGCAAAACCGAGCATTTTTTCTTCTTTCAGCCCTCCGGATGCTGCTTCTCCGGTGCTTTCCCGCTCCGGGAAAGTCAAAGCTGACTTTCTGCAGAAGAGGCACAGCTCAAGTTTTTTGCCCTGGCTCTTTGGCTGTGGGAGCAGAGGCCAACCGTTCGTGCTCTATGTAGTTTCTCGCTACTCGTGTGGTGAGGGACGGAAGCACTAGTTCCCTCCGAACTAGGGCTGAGACATAGAGCATTCACGGAATGCGGGTCAACAACGATTTATTGCGCAGCTAGAATTCCTTATATCTGCCGCCTAAGCACCTCCCCAGGGTCAGCTGGTTCCTGTCCCTCCTGGCAACCTCCCGTCCATGCACCAATCCCTACATCTCCCCCGCCTCAAGACTAGAAAACTCAGGGTTTTAACAACTATTCCAGATAACAACTTATAACTCTAATTAACTAAGTAAGAAAGGTTTGTGCCACTAAGTATTCACACACAGTGCATATTACATAATCAAACAAGAAGGAAACAAACATCCTAATACTAATAAACACAGAGCGTCAGCCTAAAGGGACCTAGACGCAGGTGTTTCCGGCCTGAGTGATGTCGTATTCAATAGCCGGCCACAAAGTTCGTAAGGCACGTCGTGACTGGATCCGTGAGTGAAGTCATCTGGACACACAAGGGCCAGGGATGTCATTTCACACCTCTTTCCATCACTCTCTCCCAGATACAGCCGAGCGCCAATCACCACCTGTGAAATATAGCTCAAATACAAACTTACAACTACAAATACGGTAATAATCATTTTGCCGGTACCCAGCGTAGCCCAGTCTCACCCTCTACACAGGCATAGCCCCGCCCATGAGCACGCAGGGCAAATGGACCTATCTTACCCTTTTCTGGATCTTTCACCCATACCTGTGGATACGGGGTTTGTCTAGAGGTAGAGCAAAGTGCGAGCTCATCGGGGATTGTTCACTTGATCCATGCGAGAATTGATTTAAACTAGTCACAGCAGAAAGTAAAAGTCAGCGCACACGGACTGCGGGAGCTCTTCCGGGTACGGTCTCCCCCGCCTCAAGACACCCGAGGCGAGCTTTCAGAGTCCGGTGCATGCACTCGACGATAGCTGGGCCAGTGCTGTTATAAGGACAACCGGTCTTATGTTCAATGCCCCACTGTCATAAAAATGAAGCCACCAGTTGACTTGAATATGCTGGGCCGTTGTCGGTCTTGATCTGGCTAGGGACTCCCAAAATCGCCATGACCTCGTGCCAATGCAAAATGGCCGCCTTAGCGTCTTGCTTGCGTTGTGCCGTAGCCAAGATGACACTGCTACAGGTATCAACCGTGACATGTAAATAGCGCATAAAAACTGGAGCACAACAGTCAGGAACTGGCAGACCTTGTGCAACACGGTCTGCACTATTGTTACCTTCAGTTAGGAGTCCAGGGATGTGCGAATGACTATTACAGTGATTTGGGCAAATTTCAGCAGCTTGCTCAGACAAAGCCTGAAAAAGGACTTGCGCACACTCCATCGTAGTCTCAATGGCCAATGGGGTCCACAGACCACTGTCGTAGCACAGTAGCTACAGTATATATGCTTCCAGAAATCGAACTGCTATTGGCTAGACGTAACCAATATAGATTGTGATTGGCTCACAAGTGCAGTCCATGCATTTTGAAGCAGATAACAAGCTCACTAAAATTATCCATTCGCTACCTTTCTCACATAACTTGCAGTTTCACCATCCCGCTCCCACATCTTGTTAGCCTTGAGAAAATGCCAAGTTCCTTATTCTACTGCACATAACTGTCCTTTAGTAACCTAAGGCTAGGCCTTGCAGCCTGGGTAACTTGAGTTCAGGCCTTGCAACTTAACTCAGAGTTTGGCTAAGACCAAACAGCTGGGATTGCTCACATGTCCATTGTTCAGCTGTATTCTTCATAACCACCATCTCCTAAGGCTGACATCTGGGTTTGTCATGAAATGTCCACCGTCCCTCAGCCACTCCACAATTCTCTCTTTTTGTCTTTGAGCAAACCAGACAGATGTTACATTTTTCTTAACTATAGACATCATACACCACAACATGTAACTTGCTACTAATACAAATAAAACTAACACACATAATATAGTTACTCCATCCATCATCTTTCGTTAGCCGTTTAACCCCCTCTTTCAATTGTTGTATACTCTTATAAATTGATTCCAAACGATCTGACAAATTCATGCAGCACATTCCCTCAAATTCAGCACAACCATGCCCCTGTGCCAACAATAAAAAGTCAATTGCTGCCCTATTTGTAAGGTGGCATGACAAACACTATCAACATCAGTCAAGAGCCCACTTAGTGCAAGCATAGTAGCATTTGTCAGTTCCTTCTTATCTTGCTGGGATTCCTTCAGCTTTTGTTGTCCCTTGGTTCATGTCCGACTCCACGTAGGCACTTGCTGATCTGGGTACATGGCCATTCTTTGCCAGAAAGTCATCCACATCTCTGCATTTTTCTTTTTATACAAGCCAAACATGCTTTGTAGCACTCATAATCATTCTTTGGATACATTAAAGATACACAGCAACAAAATCAAAATTGTTAAAATGACAATAAACACCATTAGTTCACCTTCCACTACAGCAACCAGCCAACCTGTCAGTCCCCATTCACCTAACAAATTGTCCAGCCAAAAGGCTTGCCCATCCTCATACACCATGTGTAAGATCTTAGCATGTTTTCATATTACTTCAACATAGGTCAATCACAGGCTGCTGGGTCTGCCCTTTTTCTCCTGGATGGCTCTCTGATAACAGGGGAGGCCATCCCCTCACATCAAGGTCTGGCATGGCATGTGTCCCCATCGCTCCATGCCTGCTGGGTTGCAGCCAACAGCGGAGCTAAAGGTTCTTCTTGGTGGCAAACACAGAGGCCAACCCAGTCTTGCCCTTGACTGTGGCAGCAGGCATTTGGTCAACCTCAGTTCTTGTACATCGTTGTCAGCGCAGAGTTTCACCTGCTTCATCCAGTAACAAGTTGGTATTGTGGCAAAGCATACACAGATTTACATTACCAGAGTAACTATTACAGGTTACAACAGCATGTTGAAAATGCTGATGGCAGCAAGAAACCAGCCAAAGAACTTTCTTACCAGTGAAGTTCTTCCACCCTCTTAATTTGTTCCATTACCTGCTTTATAACACTACCATCATATTAGAATCTTTCTAGCTTTTGTCTTAGCATTTTCTAGCAGCTGCTGCAAATTTGCATGCTCTAACATCTTTTACAAGTAACAAATGCACACAATACAAGGTATAGTTTCTCATTAGCAACTGGCTAGTAAATACAGGTGGTTTTATACACAAAATCACAGCCTCTAATAATAGCTACCTTACAAGCACACATATTCAAGGTGTTACTTTTCAGTTGCCCTCAAGTGATGTCCTGTAATCATTTATTTTTCTGTTCCTCTATCTCATTCTGCTCGGGGTATTCACTGTCAGCTCCTGCAGCTGAGGCATCGGGTTCCTCCACTTGTCTGTCCAGCTCATAGCAAGGCTTTGCAAACTTTGCAGGCAGCTGCCATGGACCTGTAGGTAGGAGGACACAAACATACCCCCTCTCCCACGCTATCAGCTCCTGAGAAGGAGCTGGGTTAGAGTGATTCAAGGGCATTCTGATGGGAAAGAAATGTGAAGCTACAGCTGCCTGCCTGCTTATCAGCAGCAGTAAATACCTGCCAGCAACGGCACTTTGCATTAACCCTTTCTTGTCCAAAATATTAATCTGCTACCCATTAAAACTTTTACACAAACGCAACAACAAAAAATACATAGAGCACTGTCCGCCCTCAGCACACACACATGCACACACATGCATGGGATCCCACAAGCACACTCCATGCAATTAAAATATTTGAAACACAAAACCTAGACAATCATTATTCCCACTATACGGTCCCTCATACAGAATGTGGGGTAAGGACCCTGTGAAGACAATTAAAAATCAGCTCCAAGCAGCATCACTGCAGTGTAAGGTGGCAGGCTCAACTTTAGCGGGCGTCCCCGCAGAGGCTCTGCCCCTCCCACATCGCATGAGCCTTGGGCTCATGCCTTTTACGCTGACCAAAATGCACACTCATTCCGATGCAGGTGGCCAGCCTACATGGGAAGAAGCGGTCAGCAATATCCTTAAAAAGTCTCCAAGGGCTAACAGAAACATAGATATACATGGATATATATTTGCCAACTTCTAGTACATGTGGATAACAAAGAGACTATCAAATGAGTTGTATATGGGGTTTCAAGTCCACAGCCCACCACAGCACTCACACACCGTGTTCAAAAGGCTATCAGGGTACCTTTTTTTTTTTTTTTTTTTTTTTTTTCCATAGAAAATGAAAAACAAACTAAACACTCCGGCCTGGTAGCCAAGGATAAAGACAATGTCGTTAGTAGGGAGGATTCCCCCAGGGTAGGCTTTGAGGGTCATTGTCGCTCGTTGTGGGGAACCCCTCTGTCCCCTGCCCTGTCGCACAAAGGGGAGTGTTACCAGGGCTCACAAGACTCCACTTCCCGGTTTTTTGCTGTTGCCGCGGCCGCGGTTTCTGGCAGTCTCGCTGCAGCCCCGGCGCTGCCCGCTCGGCCGCGCGGCTCGGGGGCTCCGGCCGCGCCTCCCGGGGCACCTTCCTCCACAGCTCCCGCGCTTGCACCCGCGGCTCCTCCACCCGCAGCGCCTCCGTGTCCCGCAGCAGCTCCAGCAGCTCCTCTCCTGGAGACAACTTTTCTCGATGGCACCCCACGTCTCCCCTAGATCTCCTGCTTGCTTTTCCCCAGCCAAGACCGCTTCCAAAAGCTCTTCGCAGATCCGTCCCCATCGGGAGGTATCTAATACGTCCACGGGGGCCTCCACCGCCCCCCGGCCTCGCAACCGTTGGATGCCGTGGCCCGCTGGCTCCGAGTTTATCGCCTTCGGCAACCCAGGTTGTTGCACGAGGGCCTCCAGTACCTGTACCACGTGGCTCACATCCATCGCTATCACGTCGGGGTCACCACTTGTAGTTTCTCGCTACTCGTGTGGTGAGGGACGGAAGCAGTAGTTCCCTCCGAACTAGGGCTGAGACATAGAGCATTCACGGAATGCGGGTCAACAACGATTTATTGCGCAGCTAGAATTCCTTATATCTGCCGCCTAAGCACCTCCCCAGGGTCAGCTGGTTCCTGTCCCTCCTGGCAAACTCCCGTCCATGCACCAATCCCTACACTCTACTCCCTGGGATGCTGGGCAGGATATCGAGGAGCGACAGCAATGCGGATGGCACCGTTGCAAAGCTGACTTTCTGCAGAAGAGGCACAGCTCAAGTTTTTTGCCCTGGCTCTTCGGCTGTGGGAGCAGAGGCCAACCGTTCGTGCTCTACTCCCTGGGATGCTGGGCAGCCGAGCACGAGTGCCAAAGAGGTTCCATTGTAATGGACTTTGAGTTGGGAAATGGAGGAGCGACAGCAATGCGGATGGCAGCGTTGCAAAGCTGACTTTCTGCAGAAGAGGCACAGCTCAAGTTTTTTGCCCTGGCTCTTCGGCTGTGGGAGCAGAGGCCAACCGTTCGTGCTCTACTCCCTGGGATGCTGGGCAGCCCAGCACGGGTGCCAAAGAGGTTCCATTGTAATGGACTTTGAGTTGGGAAATGGAGGAGCGACAGCAATGCGGATGGCAGCGTTGCAAAGCTGACTTTCTGCAGAAGAGGCACAGCTCAAGTTTTTTGCCCTGGCTCTTCAGCTGTGGGAGCAGAGGCCAACCGTTTGTGCTCTACTGCCTGGGATGCTGGGCAGCCGAGAACGGGTGCCAAAGAGGTTCCATTGTAATGGACTTTGAGTTGGGAAATGGAGGAGCGACAGCAATGCGGATGGCAGCGTTGCAAAGCTGACTTTCTGCAGAAGAGGCACAGCTCAAGTTTTTTTCCCTGGCTCTTCAGCTGTGGGAGCAGAGGCCAACCGTTCGTGCTCTACTCCCTGGGATGCTGGGCAGCCCAGCACGGGTGCCAAAGAGGTTTTATTGTAATGGACTTTGAGTTGGGAAATGGAGGAGCGACAGCAATACGGATGGCACTGTTGCAAAGCTGACTTTCTGCAGAAGAGGCACAGCTCCAGTTTTTTGCCCTGGCTCTTCGGCTGTGGGAGTAGAGGCCAACCGTTCGTGCTCTACTCCCTGGGATGCTGGGCAGCCCAGCACGGGTGCCAAAGAGGTTCCATTGTAATGGACTTTGAGTTGGGAAATGGAGGAGCGACAGCAATGCGGATGGCAGCGTTGCAAAGCTGACTTTCTGCAGAAGAGGCACAGCTCAAGTTTTTTGCCCTGGCTCTTCGGCTGTGGGAGCAGAGGCCAACCGTTCGTGCTCTACTGCCTGGGATGCTGGGCAGCCGAGCACGGGTGCCAAAGAGGTTCCATTGTAATGGACTTTGAGTTGGGAAATGGAGGAGCAACAGCAATGCGGATGGCACCATTGCAAAGCTGACTTTCTGCAGAAGAGGCACAGCTCAAGTTTTTTGCCCTGGCTCTTCAGCTGTGGGAGCAGAGGCCAACCGTTTGTGCTCTACTGCCTGGGATGCTGGGCAGCCGAGAACGGGTGCCAAAGAGGTTCCATTGTAATGGACTTTGAGTTGGGAAATGGAGGAGCGACAGCAATGCGGATGGCAGCGTTGCAAAGCTGACTTTCTGCAGAAGAGGCACAGCTCAAGTTTTTTTCCCTGGCTCTTCAGCTGTGGGAGCAGAGGCCAACCGTTCGTGCTCTACTCCCTGGGATGCTGGGCAGCCCAGCACGGGTGCCAAAGAGGTTTTATTGTAATGGACTTTGAGTTGGGAAATGGAGGAGCGACAGCAATACGGATGGCACTGTTGCAAAGCTGACTTTCTGCAGAAGAGGCACAGCTCCAGTTTTTTGCCCTGGCTCTTCGGCTGTGGGAGTAGAGGCCAACCGTTCGTGCTCTACTCCCTGGGATGCTGGGCAGCCCAGCACGGGTGCCAAAGAGGTTCCATTGTAATGGACTTTGAGTTGGGAAATGGAGGAGCGACAGCAATGCGGATGGCAGCGTTGCAAAGCTGACTTTCTGCAGAAGAGGCACAGCTCAAGTTTTTTGCCCTGGCTCTTCGGCTGTGGGAGCAGAGGCCAACCGTTCGTGCTCTACTGCCTGGGATGCTGGGCAGCCGAGCACGGGTGCCAAAGAGGTTCCATTGTAATGGACTTTGAGTTGGGAAATGGAGGAGCGACAGCAATGCGGATGGCAGCGTTGCAAAGCTGACTTTCTGCAGAAGAGGCACAGCTCCAGTTTTTTGCCCTGGCTCTTCGGCTGTGGGAGCAGAGGCGAACCGTTCGTGCTCTACTGCCTGGGATGCTGGGCAGCCGAGCACGGGTGCCAAAGAGGTTCCATTGTAATGGACTTTGAGTTGGGATATCGAGGAGCGACAGCAATGCGGATGGCACCGTTGCAAAGCTGACTTTCTGCAGAAGAGGCACAGCTCAAGTTTTTTGCCCTGGCTCTTCAGCTGTGGGAGCAGAGGCCAACCGTTCGTGCTCTACTCCCTGGGATGCTGGGCAGCCGAGCACGGGTGCCAAAGAGGTTCCATTGTAATGGACTTTGAGTTGGGAAATGGAGGAGCGACAGCAATGCGGATGGCAGCGTTGCAAAGCTGACTTTCTGCAGAAGAGGCACAGCTCAAGTTTTTTGCCCTGGCTCTTCAGCTGTGGGAGCAGAGGCCAACCGTTCGTGCTCTACTCCCTGGGATGCTGGGCAGCCCAGCACGGGTGCCAAAGAGGTTCCATTGTAATGGACTTTGAGTTGGGAAATGGAGGAGCGACAGCAATGCGGATGGCAGCGTTGCAAAGCTGACTTTCTGCAGAAGAGGCACAGCTCAAGTTTTTTGCCCTGGCTCTTCGGCTGTGGGAGCAGAGGCCAACCGTTCGTGCTCTACTCCCTGGGATGCTGGGCAGCCGAGCACGGGTGCCAAAGAGGTTCCATTGTAATGGACTTTGAGTTGGGAAATGGAGGAGCGACAGCAATGCGGATGGCAGCGTTGCAAAGCTGACTTTCTGCAGAAGAGGCACAGCTCAAGTTTTTTGCCCTGGCTCTTCGGCTGTGGGAGCAGAGGCGAACCGTTCGTGCTCTACTGCCTGGGATGCTGGGCAGCCGAGCACGGGTGCCAAAGAGGTTCCATTGTAATGGACTTTGAGTTGGGAAATGGAGGAGCGACAGCAATGCGGATGGCAGCGTTGCAAAGCTGACTTTCTGCAGAAGAGGCACAGCTCAAGTTTTTTGCCCTGGCTCTTCGGCTGTGGGAGCAGAGGCCAACCGTTCGTGCTCTACTCCCTGGGATGCTGGGCAGCCGAGCACGGGTGCCAAAGAGGTTCCATTGTAATGGACTTTGAGTTGGGAAATGGAGGAGCAACAGCAATGCGGATGGCACCATTGCAAAGCTGACTTTCTGCAGAAGAGGCACAGCTCAAGTTTTTTGCCCTGGCTCTTCGGCTGTGGGAGCAGAGGCCAACCGTTTGTGCTCTACTCCCTGGGATGCTGGGCAGCCGAGAACGGGTGCCAAAGAGGTTCCATTGTAATGGACTTTGAGTTGGGAAATGGAGGAGCGACAGCAATGCGGATGGCAGCGTTGCAAAGCTGACTTTCTGCAGAAGAGGCACAGCTCAAGTTTTTTTCCCTGGCTCTTCAGCTGTGGGAGCAGAGGCCAACCGTTCGTGCTCTACTCCCTGGGATGCTGGGCAGCCGAGCACGGGTGCCAAAGAGGTTCCATTGTAATGGTCTTTGAGTTGGGAAATGGAGGAGCGACAGCAATGCGGATGGCAGCGTTGCAAAGCTGACTTTCTGCAGAAGAGGCAGAGCTCAAGTTTTTTGCCCTGGCTCTTCGGCTGTGGGAGCAGAGGCCAACCGTTCGTGCTCTACTCCCTGGGATGCTGGGCAGCCCAGCACGGGTGCCAAAGAGGTTCCATTGTAATGGACATTGAGTTGGGAAATCGAGGAGCGACAGCAATGCGGATGGCAGCTTTGCAAAGCTGACTTTCTTCAGAAGAGGCACAGCTCAAGTTTTTTGCCCTGGATCTTTGGCTGTGGGAGCAGAGGCCAACCGTTCGTGCTCTACTCCCTGGGATGCTGGGCAGCCGAGCACGGGTGCCAAAGAGGTTCCATTGTAATGGACTTTGAGTTGGGAAATGGAGGAGCGACAGCAATGCGGATGGCAGCGTTGCAAAGCTGACTTTCTTCAGAAGAGGCACAGCTCAAGTTTTTTGCCCTGGATCTTTGGCTGTGGGAGCAGAGGCCAACCGTTCGTGCTCTACTCCCTGGGATGCTGGGCAGCCGAGCACGGGTGCCAAAGAGGTTCCATTGTAATGGACTTTGAGTTGGGAAATCGAGGAACCTCAGCAATGCGGATGGCACCGTTGCAAAGCTGACTTTCTGCAGAAGAGGCACAGCTCAAGTTTTTTGCCCTGGCTCATCGGCTGTGGGAGCAGAGGCCAGCCGTTCGTGTTCTACTCCCTGGGATGCTGGGCTGCCCAGCACGGGTGCCAGACAGTTTCCATTGTAATGGACTTTGATTTGGGAAATCGAGGAACCTCAGCAATGCGGATGGCACCGTTGCAAAGCTGACTTTCTGCAGAAGAGGCACAGCTCAAGTTTTTTGCCCTGGCTTATCGGCTGTGGGAGCAGAGGCCAACTGTTCGTGCTCTACTCCCTGGGATGCTGGGCAGCCGAGCACGGGTGCCAAAGAGGTTCCATTGTAATGGACTTTGAGTTGGGAAATGGAGGAGCGACAGCAATGCGGATGGCAGCGTTGCAAAGCTGACTTTCTGCAGAAGAGGCACAGCTCAAGTTTTTTTCCCTGGCTCTTGGGCTGTGGGAGCAGATGCCAACCGTTCGTGCTCTACTCCCTGGGATGCTGGGCAGCCCAGCACGGGTGCCAAAGAGGTTCCATTGTAATGGACTTTGAGTTGGGAAATGGAGGAGCGACAGCAATGCAGATGGCAGCGTTGCAAAGCTGACTTTCTGCAGAAGAGGCACAGCTCAAGTTTTTTGCCCTGGCTCTTCGGCTGTGGGAGCAGAGGCCAACCGTTCGTGCTCTACTCCCTGGGATGCTGGGCAGCCGAGCACGGGTGCCAAAGAGGTTCCATTGTAATGGACATTGAGTTGGGAAATGGAGGAGCGACAGCAATGCGGATGGCAGCGTTGCAAAGCTGACTTTCTGCAGAAGAGGCACAGCTCAAGTTTTTTGCCCTGGCTCTTTGGCTGTGGGAGCAGAGGCCAACCGTTCGTGCTCTACTGCCTGGGATGCTGGGCAGCCGAGCACGGGTGCCAAAGAGGTTCCATTGTAATGGACTTTGAGTTGGGAAATGGAGGAGCGACAGCAATGCGGATGGCAGCGTTGCAAAGCTGACTTTCTGCAGAAGAGGCACAGCTCAAGTTTTTTGCCCTGGCTCTTCAGCTGTGGGAGCAGAGGCCAGCCGTTCGTGCTCTACTCCCTGGGATGCTGGGCAGCCGAGCGCGGGTGCCAAAGAGGTTCCATTGTAATGGTCTTTGAGTTGGGAAATGGAGGAGCGACAGCAATGCGGATGGCAGCGTTGCAAAGCTGACTTTCTGCAGAAGAGGCAGAGATCAAGTTTTTTGCCCTGGCTCTTCGGCTGTGGGAGCAGAGGCCAACCGTTCGTGCTCTACTGCCTGGGATGCTGGGCAGCCGAGCACGGGTGCCAAAGAGGTTCCATTGTAATGGACTTTGAGTTGGGAAATGGAGGAGCGACAGCAATGCGGATGGCAGCGTTGCAAAGCTGACTTTCTGCAGAAGAGGCACAGCTCAAGTTTTTTGCCCTGGCTATTCAGCTGTGGGAGCAGAGGCCAACCGTTCGTGCTCTACTGCCTGGGATGCTGGGCAGCCGAGCACGGGTGCCAAAGAGGTTCCATTGTAATGGACTTTGAGTTGGGAAATGGAGGAGCGACAGCAATGCGGATGGCAGCGTTGCAAAGCTGACTTTCTGCAGAAGAGGCACAGCTCAAGTTTTTTGCCCTGGCTCTTCGGCTGTGGGAGCAGAGGCCAACCATTCGTGCTCTACTGCCTGGGATGCTGGGTAGCCGAGCACGGGTGCCAAAGAGGTTCCATTGTAATGGACTTTGAGTTGGGAAATGGAGGAGCGACAGCAATGTGGATGGCAACGTTGCAAAGCTGACTTTCTGCAGAAGAGGCACAGCTCAAGTTTTTTGCCCTGGCTCTTGGGCTGTGGGAGCAGAGGCCAACCGTTCGTGCTCTACTGCCTGGGATGCTGGGCAGCCGAGCACGGGTGCCAAAGAGGTTTTATTGTAATGGACTTTGAGTTGGGAAATGGAGGAGCGACAGCAATGCAGATGGCACCATTGCAAAGCTGACTTTCTGCAGAAGAGGCACAGCTCAAGTTTTTTGCCCTGGCTCTTCGGCTGTGGGAGCAGAGGCCAACCGTTTGTGCTCTACTGCCTGGGATGCTGGGCAGCCCAGCACGGGTGCCAAAGAGGTTCCATTGTAATGGACTTTGAGTTGGGAAATGGAGGAGCGACAGCAATGCGGATGGCACCGTTGCAAAGCTGACTTTCTGCAGAAGAGGCACAGCTCAAGTTTTTTGCCCTGGCTCTTCAACTGTGGGAGCAGAGGCCAACCGTTCGTTCTCTACTCCCTGGGATGCTGGGCAGCCGAGCACGGGTGCCAAAGAGGTTCAATTGTAATGGACTTTGAGTTGGGAAATGGAGGAGTGACAGCAATGTGGTTGGCAGCGTTGCAAATCTGACTTTCTGCAGAAGAGGCACAGCTCAAGTTTTTTGCCCTGGCTCTTCGGCTGTGGGAGCAGAGGCGAAACGTTCGTGCTCTACTGCCTGGGATGCTGGGCAGCCCAGCACGGGTGCCAAAGAGGTTCCATTGTAATGGACTTTGAGTTGGGAAATGGAGGAGCGACAGCAATGCGGATGGCAGCGTTGCAAAGCTGACTTTCTGCAGAAGAGGCACAGCTCAAGTTTTTTGCCCTGGCTCTTCGGCTGTGGGAGCAGAGGCCAACCGTTCGTGCTCTACTCCCTGGGATGCTGGGCAGCCCAGCACGGGTGCCAAAGAGGTTCCATTGTAATGGACTTTGAGTTGGGAAATGGAGGAGCGACAGCAATGCGGATGGCAGCGTTGCAAAGCTGACTTTCTGCAGAAGAGGCACAGCTCAAGTTTTTTGCCCTGGCTCTTCGGCTGTGGGAGCAGAGGCCAACCGTTCGTGCTCTACTCCCTGGGATGCTGGGCAGCCGAGCACGGGTGCCAAAGAGGTTCCATTGTAATGGACTTTGAGTTGGGAAATGGAGGAGCGACAGCAATGCGGATGGCAGCGTTGCAAAGCTGACTTTCTGCAGAAGAGGCACAGCTCAAGTTTTTTGCCCTGGCTCTTCGGCTGTGGGAGCAGAGGCCAACCGTTCGTGCTCTACTCCCTGGGATGCTGGGCAGCCGAGCACGGGTGCCAAAGAGGTTCCATTGTAATGGACTTTGAGTTGGGAAATGGAGGAGCGACAGCAATGCGGATGGCAGCGTTGCAAAGCTGACTTTCTGCAGAAGAGGCACAGCTCAAGTTTTTTGCCCTGGCTCTTCGGCTGTGGGAGCAGAGGCCAACCGTTCGTGCTCTACTCCCTGGGATGCTGGGCAGCCGAGCACGGGTGCCAAAGAGGTTCCATTGTAATGGACTTTGAGTTGGGAAATGGAGGAGCAACAGCAATGCGGATGGCACCATTGCAAAGCTGACTTTCTGCAGAAGAGGCACAGCTCAAGTTTTTTGCCCTGGCTCTTCAGCTGTGGGAGCAGAGGCCAACCGTTTGTGCTCTACTCCCTGGGATGCTGGCCAGCCGAGAACGGGTGCCAAAGAGGTTCCATTGTAATGGACTTTGAGTTGGGAAATCGAGGACCGACAGCAATGCGGATGGCAGCGTTGCAAAGCTGACTTTCTGCAGAAGAGGCACAGCTCAAGTTTTTTTCCCTGGCTCTTCAAATGTGGGAGCAGAGGACAACCGTTCGTGCTCTACTCCCTGGGATGCTGGGCAGCCGAGCACGGGTGCCAAAGAGGTTCCATTGTAATGGTCTTTGAGTTGGGAAATGGAGGAGCGACAGCAATGCGGATGGCAGCGTTGCAAAGCTGACTTTCTGCAGAAGAGGCACAGCTCAAGTTTTTTGCCCTGGCTCTTCGGCTGTGGGAGCAGAGGCCAACCGTTCGTGCTCTACTCCCTGGGATGCTGGGCAGCCCAGCACGGGTGCCAAAGAGGTTCCATTGTAATGGACATTGAGTTGGGAAATCGAGGAGCGACAGCAATGCGGATGGCAGCGTTGCAAAGCTGACTTTCTGCAGAAGAGGCACAGCTCAAGTTTTTTGCCCTGGCTCTTTGGCTGTGGGAGCAGAGGCCAACCGTTCGTGCTCTACTCCCTGGGATGCTGGGCAGCCGAGCACAGGTGCCAAAGAGGTTCCATTGTAATGGACTTTGAGTTGGGAAATGGAGGAGCGACAGCAATGCGGATGGCAGCGTTGCAAAGCTGACTTTCTTCAGAAGAGGCACAGCTCAAGTTTTTTGCCCTGGATCTTTGGCTGTGGGAGCAGAGGCCAACCGTTCGTGCTCTACTCCCTGGGATGCTGGGCAGCCGAGCACGGGTGCCAAAGAGGTTCCATTGTAATGGACTTTGAGTTGGGAAATCGAGGAACCTCAGCAATGCGGATGGCACCGTTGCAAAGCTGACTTTCTGCAGAAGAGGCACAGCTCAAGTTTTTTGCCCTGGCTCATCGGCTGTGGGAGCAGAGGCCAGCCGTTCGTGTTCTACTCCCTGGGATGCTGGGCTGCCCAGCACGGGTGCCAGACAGTTTCCATTGTAATGGACTTTGATTTGGGAAATCGAGGAACCTCAGCAATGCGGATGGCACCGTTGCAAAGCTGACTTTCTGCAGAAGAGGCACAGCTCAAGTTTTTTGCCCTGGCTTATCGGCTGTGGGAGCAGAGGCCAACTGTTCGTGCTCTACTCCCTGGGATGCTGGGCAGCCGAGCACGGGTGCCAAAGAGGTTCCATTGTAATGGACTTTGAGTTGGGAAATGGAGGAGCGACAGCAATGCGGATGGCACTGTTGCAAAGCTGACTTTCTGCAGAAGAGGCACAGCTCAAGTTTTTTTCCCTGGCTCTTCGGCTGTGGGAGCAGATGCCAACCGTTCGTGCTCTACTCCCTGGGATGCTGGGCAGCCGAGCACGGGTGCCAAAGAGGTTCCATTGTAATGGACTTTGAGTTGGGAAATGGAGGAGCGACAGCAATGCAGATGGCAGCGTTGCAAAGCTGACTTTCTGCAGAAGAGGCACAGCTCAAGTTTTTTGCCCTGGCTCTTCGGCTGTGGGAGCAGAGGCCAACCGTTCGTGCTCTACTCCCTGGGATGCTGGGCAGCCGAGCACGGGTGCCAAAGAGGTTCCATTGTAATGGACATTGAGTTGGGAAATGGAGGAGCGACAGCAATGCGGATGGCAGCGTTGCAAAGCTGACTTTCTGCAGAAGAGGCACAGCTCAAGTTTTTTGCCCTGGCTCTTTGGCTGTGGGAGCAGAGGCCAACCGTTCGTGCTCTACTGCCTGGGATGCTGGGCAGCCGAGCACGGGTGCCAAAGAGGTTCCATTGTAATGGACTTTGAGTTGGGAAATGGAGGAGCGACAGCAATGCGGATGGCAGCGTTGCAAAGCTGACTTTCTGCAGAAGAGGCACAGCTCAAGTTTTTTGCCCTGGCTCTTCAGCTGTGGGAGCAGAGGCCAGCCGTTCGTGCTCTACTGCCTGGGATGCTGGGCAGCCGAGCACGGGTGCCAAAGAGGTTCCATTGTAATGGTCTTTGAGTTGGGAAATGGAGGAGCGACAGCAATGCGGATGGCAGCGTTGCAAAGCTGACTTTCTGCAGAAGAGGCAGAGCTCAAGTTTTTTGCCCTGGCTCTTGGGCTGTGGGAGCAGAGGCCAACCGTTCGTGCTCTACTCCCTGGGATGCTGGGCAGCCCAGCACGGGTGCCAAAGAGGTTCCATTGCAATGGACTTTGAGTTGGGAAATGGAGGAGTGACAGCAATGCGGATGGCAGCGTTGCAAAGCTGACTTTCTGCAGAAGAGGCACAGCTCAAGTTTTTTTCCCTGGCTCTTCGGCTGTGGGAGCAGATGCCAACCGTTCGTGCTCTACTCCCTGGGATGCTGGGCAGCCGAGCACGGGTGCCAAAGAGGTTCCATTGTAATGGACTTTGAGTTGGGAAATGGAGGAGCGACAGCAATGCAGATGGCAGCGTTGCAAAGCTGACTTTCTGCAGAAGAGGCAGAGCTCAAGTTTTTTGCCCTGGCTCTTTGGCTGTGGGAGCAGAGGCCAACCGTTCGTTCTCTACTCCCTGGGATGCTGGGCAGCCGAGCACAGGTGCCAAAGAGGTTCCATTGTAATGGACTTTGAGTTGGGAAATCGAGGAGCGACAGCAATGCGGATGGCACTGTTGCAAAGCTGACTTTCTGCAGAAGAGGCACAGCTCAAGTTTTTTGCCCTGGCTCTTCAGCTGTGGGAGCAGACGCCAACCGTTCGTGCTCTACTCCCTGGGATGCTGGGCAGCCGAGCACAGGTGCCAAAGAGGTTCCATTGTAATGGACTTTGAGTTGGGAAATGGAGGAGCGACAGCAATGCGGATGGCAGCGTTGCAAAGCTGACTTTCTGCAGAAGAGGCACAGCTCAAGTTTTTTGCCCTGGCTCTTTGGCTGTGGGAGCAGAGGCCAACCGTTCGTGCTCTACTCCCTGGGATGCTGGGCAGCCCAGCACGGGTGCCAAAGAGGTTCCATTGTAATGGACTTTGAGTTGGGAAATGGAGGAGCGACAGCAATGCAGATGGCACCATTGCAAAGCTGACTTTCTGCAGAAGAGGCACAGCTCAAGTTTTTTGCCCTGGCTCTTCGGCTGTGGGAGCAGAGGCCAACCGTTCGTGCTCTACTGCCTGGGATGCTGGGCAGCCGAGCACGGGTGCCAAAGAGGTTCCATTGTAATGGACTTTGAGTTGGGAAATGGAGGAGCGACAGCAATGCGGATGGCAGCGTTGCAAAGCTGACTTTCTGCAGAAGAGGCACAGCTCAAGTTTTTTGCCCTGGCTATTCAGCTGTGGGAGCAGAGGCCAACCGTTCGTGCTCTACTGCCTGGGATGCTGGGCAGCCGAGCACGGGTGCCAAAGAGGTTCCATTGTAATGGACTTTGAGTTGGGAAATGGAGGAGCGACAGCAATGCGGATGGCAGCGTTGCAAAGCTGACTTTCTGCAGAAGAGGCACAGCTCAAGTTTTTTGCCCTGGCTCTTCGGCTGTGGGAGCAGAGGCCAATCATTCGTGCTCTACTGCCTGGGATGCTGGGTAGCCGAGCACGGGTGCCAAAGAGGTTCCATTGTAATGGACTTTGAGTTGGGAAATGGAGGAGCGACAGCAATGTGGATGGCAACGTTGCAAAGCTGACTTTCTGCAGAAGAGGCACAGCTCAAGTTTTTTGCCCTGGCTCTTCGGCTGTGGGAGCAGAGGCCAACCGTTCGTGCTCTACTGCCTGGGATGCTGGGCAGCCGAGCACGGGTGCCAAAGAGGTTTTATTGTAATGGACTTTGAGTTGGGAAATGGAGGAGCGACAGCAATGCAGATGGCACCATTGCAAAGCTGACTTTCTGCAGAAGAGGCACAGCTCAAGTTTTTTGCCCTGGCTCTTTGGCTGTGGGAGCAGAGGCCAACCGTTTGTGCTCTACTGCCTGGGATGCTGGGCAGCCCAGCACGGGTGCCAAAGAGGTTCCATTGTAATGGACTTTGAGTTGGGAAATGGAGGAGCGACAGCAATGCGGATGGCAGCGTTGCAAAGCTGACTTTCTGCAGAAGAGGCACAGCTCAAGTTTTTTGCCCTGGCTCTTCAACTGTGGGAGCAGAGGCCAACCGTTCGTTCTCTACTCCCTGGGATGCTGGGCAGCCGAGCACGGGTGCCAAAGAGGTTCAATTGTAATGGACTTTGAGTTGGGAAATGGAGGAGTGACAGCAATGTGGTTGGCAGCGTTGCAAATCTGACTTTCTGCAGAAGAGGCACAGCTCAAGTTTTTTGCCCTGGCTCTTCGGCTGTGGGAGCAGAGGCGAAACGTTCGTGCTCTACTGCCTGGGATGCTGGGCAGCCCAGCACGGGTGCCAAAGAGGTTCCATTGTAATGGACTTTGAGTTGGGAAATGGAGGAGTGACAGCAATGCGGATGGCAGCGTTGCAAAACTGACTTTCTGCAGAAGAGGCACAGCTCAAGTTTTTTGCCCTGGCTCTTCGGCTGTGGGAGCAGAGGCCAACCGTTCGTGCTCTACTCCCTGGGATGCTGGGCAGCCGAGCACGGGTGCCAAAGAGGTTCCATTGTAATGGACTTTGAGTTGGAAAATGGAGGAGCGACAGCAATGCAGATGGCACCATTGCAAAGCTGACTTTCTGCAGAAGAGGCACAGCTCAAGTTTTTTGCCCTGGCTCTTTGGCTGTGGGAGCAGAGGCCAACCGTTCGTGCTCTACTCCCTGGGATGCTGGGCAGCTGAGCACGGGTGCCAAAGAGGTTCCATTGTAATGGACTTTGAGTTGGGAAATGGAGGAGCGACAGCAATGCGGATGGCAGCGTTGCAAAGCTGACTTTCTGCAGAAGAGGCACAGCTCAAGTTTTTTGCCCTGGCTCTTCAAATGTGGGAGCAGAGGACAACCGTTCGTTCTCTACTCCCTGGGATGCTGGGCAGCCGAGCACGGGTGCCAAAGAGGTTCCATTGTAATGGACTTTGAGTTGGGAAATGGAGGAGCGACAGCAATGCGGATGGCAGCGTTGCAAATCTGACTTTCTGCAGAAGAGGCACAGCCCAAGTTTTTTGCCCTGGCTCTTCGGCTGTGGGAGCAGAGGCGAAACGTTCGTGCTCTACTGCCTGGGATGCTGGGCAGCCGAGCACGGGTGCCAAAGAGGTTCCATTGTAATGGACTTTGAGTTGGGAAATGGAGGAGCGACAGCAATGCGGATGGCAGCGTTGCAAAGCTGACTTTCTGCAGAAGAGGCACAGCTCAAGTTTTTTGCCCTGGCTCTTTGGCTGTGGGAGCAGAGGCCAACCGTTCGTGCTCTACTCCCTGGGATGCTGGGCAGCCCAGCACGGGTGCCAAAGAGGTTCCATTGTAATGGACTTTGAGTTGGGAAATCGAGGAGCGACAGCAATGCGGATGGCAGCGTTGCAAAGCTGACTTTCTGCAGAAGAGGCACAGCTCAAGTTTTTTTCCCTGGCTCTTCGGCTGTGGGAGCAGAGGCCAACCGTTCGTGCTCTACTCCCTGGGATGCTGGGCAGCCCAGCACGGGTGCCAAAGAGGTTCCATTGTAATGGACTTTGAGTTGGGAAATGGAGGAGCGACAGCAATGCAGATGGCAGCGTTGCAAAGCTGACTTTCTGCAGAAGAGGCACAGCTCAAGTTTTTTGCCCTGGCTCTTCGGCTGTGGGAGCAGAGGCCAACCGTTCGTGCTCTACTCCCTGGGATGCTGGGCAGCCGAGCACGGGTGCCAAAGAGGTTCCATTGTAATGGACTTTGAGTTGGGAAATGGAGGAGCGACAGCAATGCGGATGGCAGCGTTGCAAAGCTGACTTTCTGCAGAAGAGGCACAGCTCAAGTTTTTTGCCCTGGCTCTTGGACTGTGGGAGCAGAGGCCAACCGTTTGTGCTCTACTCCCTGGGATGCTGGGCAGCCGAGCACGGGTGCCAAAGAGTTTCCATTGTAATGGACTTTGAGTTGGGAAATGGAGGAGCGACAGCAATGCGGATGGCAGCGTTGCAAAGCTGACTTTCTGCAGAAGAGGCACAGCTCAAGTTTTTTGCCCTGGCTCTTCGCTTGTGGGAGCAGACGCCAACCGTTTGTGCTCTACTCCCTGGGATGCTGGGCAGCCGAGCACGGGTGCCAAAGAGGTTCCATTGTAATGGAGTTTGAGTTGGGAAATGGAGGAGCGACAGCAATGCGGATGGCAGCGTTGCAAAGCTGACTTTCTGCAGAAGAGGCACAGCTCAAGTTTTTTGCCCTGGCTCTTCGGCTGTGGGAGCAGAGGCCAACCGTTCGTGCTCTACTTCCTGGGATGCTGGGTAGCCGAGCACGGGTGCCAAAGATGTTCCATTGTAATGGACTTTGAGTTGGGAAATGGAGGAGCGACAACAATGCGGATGGCAGCGTTGCAAAGCTGACTTTCTGCAAAAGAGGCACAGGTCAAGTTTTTTGCCCTGGCTCTTCGGCTGTGGGAGCAGAGGCGAACCGTTCGTGCTCTACTGCCTGGGATGCTGGGCAGCCCAGCACGGGTGCCAAAGAGGTTCCATTGTAATGGACTTTGAGTTGGGAAATGGAGGAGCGACAGCAATGCGGATGGCAGCGTTGCAAAACTGACTTTCTGCAGAAGAGGCACAGCTCAAGTTTTTTGCCCTGGCTCTTCGGCTGTGGGAGCAGAGGCCAACCGTTCGTGCTCTACTCCCTGGGAGGCTGGGCAGCCGAGCACGGGTGCCAAAGAGGTTTTATTGTAATGGACTTTGAGTTGGGAAATCGAGGAGCGACAGCAATACGGATGGCACTGTTGCAAAGCTGACTTTCTGCAGAAGAGGCACAGCTCCAGTTTTTTGCCCTGGCTCTTCAGCTGTGGGAGCAGACGCCAACCGTTCGTGCTCTACTCCCTGGGATGCTGGGCAGCCGAGCACGGGTGCCAAAGAGGTTCCATTGTAATGGACTTTGAGTTGGGAAATGGAGGAGCGACAGCAATGCGGATGGCAGCGTTGCAAAGCTGACTTTCTTCAGAAATGGCACAGCTCAAGTTTTTTGCCCTGGCTCTTGGACTGTGGGAGCAGAGGCCAACCGTTTGTGCTCTACTCCCTGGGATGCTGGGCAGCCCAGCACGGGTGCCAAAGAGGTTCCATTGTAATGGACTTTGAGTTGGGAAATGGAGGAGCGACAGCAATGCGGATGGCAGCGTTGCAAAGCTGACTTTCTGCAGAAGAGGCACAGCTCAAGTTTTTTTCCCTGGCTCTTCGGCTGTGGGAGCAGAGGCCAACCGTTCGTGCTCTACTTCCTGGGATGCTGGGTAGCCGAGCACGGGTGCCAAAGATGTTCCATTGTAATGGACTTTGAGTTGGGAAATGGAGGAGCGACAGCAATGCGGATGGCAGTGTTGCAAAGCTGACTTTCTGCAGAAGAGGCACAGCTCAAATTTTTTGCCCAGGCTCTTCGGCTGTGGGAGCAGAGGCCAACCGTTCGTGCTCTACTCCCTGGGATGCTGGGCAGCCCAGCACGGGTGCCAAAGAGGTTCCATTGTAATGGACTTTGAGTTGGGAAATGGAGGAGCGACAGCAATGCGGATGGCAGCGTTGCAAAGCTGACTTTCTGCAGAAGAGGCACAGCTCAAGTTTTTTTCCCTGGCTCTTCGGCTGTGGGAGCAGAGGCCAACCGTTCGTGCTCTACTTCCTGGGATGCTGGGTAGCCGAGCACGGGTGCCAAAGATGTTCCATTGTAATGGACTTTGAGTTGGGAAATGGAGGAGCGACAGCAATGCGGATGGCAGTGTTGCAAAGCTGACTTTCTGCAGAAGAGGCACAGCTCAAATTTTTTGCCCAGGCTCTTCGGCTGTGGGAGCAGAGGCCAACCGTTCGTGCTCTACTCCCTGGGATGCTGGGCAGCCCAGCACGGGTGCCAAAGAGGTTCCATTGTAATGGACTTTGAGTTGGGAAATGGAGGAGCGACAGCAATGCGGATGGCAGCGTTGCAAAGCTGACTTTCTGCAGAAGAGGCACAGCTCAAGTTTTTTGCCCTGGCTCTTGGGCTGTGGGAGCAGAGGCCAACCGTTTGTGCTCTACTCCCTGGGATGCTGGGCAGCCGAGCACGGGTGCCAAAGAGGTTCCATTGTAATGGACTTTGAGTTGGGAAATGGAGGAGCGACAGCAATGCGGATGGCAGCGTTGCAAAGCTGACTTTCTGCAGAAGAGGCACAGCTCCAGTTTTTTGCCCTGGCTCTTCGCTTGTGGGAGCAGACGCCAACCGTTCGTGCTCTACTCCCTGGGATGCTGGGCAGCCCAGCACGGGTGCCAAAGAGGTTCCATTGTAATGGACTTTGAGTTGGGAAATGGAGGAGCGACAGCAATGCGGTTGGCAGCGTTGCAAAGCTGACTTTCTGCAGAAGAGGCACAGCTCAAGTTTTTTGCCCTGGCTCTTCGGCTGTGGGAGCAGAGGCCAACCGTTCGTGCTCTACTCCCTGGGATGCTGGGCAGCCCAGCACGGGTGCCAAAGAGGTTCCATTGTAATGGACTTTGAGTTGGGAAATGGAGGAGCGACAGCAATGCGGATGGCAGCGTTGCAAAGCTGACTTTCTGCAGAAGAGGCACAGCTCAAGTTTTTTGCCCTGGCTCTTCGGCTGTGGGAGCAGAGGCCAACCGTTCGTGCTCTACTGCCTGGGATGCTGGGCAGCCGAGCACGGGTGCCAAAGAGGTTCCATTGTAATGGACTTTGCGTTGGGAAATCGAGGAGCGACAGCAATACGGATGGCACTGTTGCAAAGCTGACTTTCTGCAGAAGAGGCACAGCTCAAGTTTTTTGCCCTGGCTTATCGGCTGTGGGAGCAGACGCCAGCTGTTCGTGCTCTACTCCCTGGGAGGCTGGGCAGCCGAGCACGGGTGCCAAAGAGGTTCCATTTTAATGGACTTTGAGTTGGGAAATGGAGGAGCGACAGCAATGCGGATGGCAGCGTTGCAAAGCTGACTTTCTTCAGAAGAGGCACAGCTCAAGTTTTTTGCCCTGGCTCTTGGACTGTGGTAGCAGAGGCCAACCGTTTGTGCTCTACTCCCTGGGATGCTGGGCAGCCCAGCACGGGTGCCAAAGAGGTTCCATTGTAATGGACTTTGAGTTGGGAAATGGAGGAGCGACAGCAATGCGGATGGCAGCGTTGCAAAGCTGACTTTCTGCAGAAGAGGCACAGCTCAAGTTTTTTGCCCTGGCTCTTCGGCTGTGGGAGCAGAGGCCAAACGTTCGTGATCTACTTCCTGGGATGCTGGGCAGCCCAGCACGGGTGCCAAAGAGGTTCCATTGTAATGGACTTTGAGTTGGGAAATGGAGGAGCGACAACAATGCGGATGGCACCGTTGCAAAGCTGACTTTCTGCAAAAGAGGCACAGCTCAAGTTTTTTGCCCTGGCTCTTCGGCTGTGGGAGCAGAGGCGAACCGTTCGTGCTCTACTCCCTGGGATGCTGGGCAGCCGAGCACGGGTGCCAAAGAGGTTCCATTGTAATGGACTTTGAGTTGGGAAATGGAGGAGCGACAGCAATGCGGATGGCAGCGTTGCAAAACTGACTTTCTGCAGAAGAGGCACAGCTCAAGTTTTTTGCCCTGGCTCTTCGGCTGTGGGAGCAGAGGCCAACCGTTCGTGCTCTACTCCCTGGGATGCTGGGCAGCCGAGCACGGGTGCCAAAGAGGTTCCATTGTAATGGACTTTGAGTTGGGAAATGAAGGAGCGACAGCAATGCGGATGGCAGCGTTGCAAAGCTGACTTTCTGCAGAAGAGGCACAGCTCAAGTTTTTTGCCCTGGCTCTTGGGCTGTGGGAGCAGAGGCCAACCGTTTGTGCTCTACTGCCTGGGATGCTGGGCAGCCGAGCACGGGTGCCAAAGAGGTTCCATTGTAATGGACTTTGAGTTGGGAAATGGAGGAGCGACAGCAATGCGGATGGCAGCGTTGCAAAGCTGACTTTCTGCAGAAGAGGCACAGCTCAAGTTTTTTGCCCTGGCTCTTCGCTTGTGGGAGCAGACGCCAACCGTTCGTGCTCTACTCCCTGGGATGCTGGGCAGCCCAGCACGGGTGCCAAAGAGGTTCCATTGTAATGGACTTTGAGTTGGGAAATGGAGGAGCGACAGCAATGCGGATGGCAGCGTTGCAAAGCTGACTTTCTGCAGAAGAGGCACAGCTCAAGTTATTTGCCCTGGCTCTTCGGCTGTGGGAGCAGAGGCCAACCGTTCGTGCTCTACTTCCTGGGATGCTGGGTAGCCGAGCACGGGTGCCAAAGAGGTTCTATTGTAATGGACTTTGAGTTGGGAAATGGAGGAGCGACAGCAATGCGGTTGGCAGCGTTGCAAAGCTGACTTTCTGCAGAAGAGGCACAGCTCAAGTTTTTTGCCCTGGCTCTTGGACTGTGGTAGCAGAGGCCAACCGTTCGTGCTCTACTTCCTGGGATGCTGGGTAGCCGAGCACGGGTGCCAAAGATGTTCCATTGTAATGGACTTTGAGTTGGGAAATGGAGGAGCGACAACAATGCGGATGGCAGCGTTGCAAAGCTGACTTTCTGCAAAAGAGGCACAGGTCAAGTTTTTTGCCCTGGCTCTTCGGCTGTGGGAGCAGAGGCCAACCGTTCGTGCTCTACTGCCTGGGATGCTGGGCAGCCGAGCACGGGTGCCAAAGAGGTTCCATTGTAATGGACTTTGAGTTGGGAAATGGAGGAGCGACAGCAATGCGGATGGCAGCGTTGCAAAACTGACTTTCTGCAGAAGAGGCACAGCTCAAGTTTTTTGCCCTGGCTCTTCGGCTGTGGGAGCAGAGGCCAACCGTTCGTGCTCTACTCCCTGGGAGGCTGGGCAGCCGAGCACGGGTGCCAAAGAGGTTTTATTGTAATGGACTTTGAGTTGGGAAATCGAGGAGCGACAGCAATACGGATGGCACTGTTGCAAAGCTGACTTTCTGCAGAAGAGGCACAGCTCCAGTTTTTTGCCCTGGCTATTCAGCTGTGGGAGCAGACGCCAACCGTTCGTGCTCTACTCCCTGGGATGCTGGGCAGCCGAGCACGGGTGCCAAAGAGGTTCCATTGTAATGGACTTTGAGTTGGGAAATGGAGGAGCGACAGCAATGCGGATGGCAGCGTTGCAAAGCTGACTTTCTTCAGAAATGGCACAGCTCAAGTTTTTTGCCCTGGCTCTTGGACTGTGGGAGCAGAGGCCAACCGTTTGTGCTCTACTCCCTGGGATGCTGGGCAGCCCAGCACGGGTGCCAAAGAGGTTCCATTGTAATGGACTTTGAGTTGGGAAATGGAGGAGCGACAGCAATGCGGATGGCAGCGTTGCAAAGCTGACTTTCTGCAGAAGAGGCACAGCTCAAGTTTTTTTCCCTGGCTCTTCGGCTGTGGGAGCAGAGGCCAACCGTTCGTGCTCTACTTCCTGGGATGCTGGGTAGCCGAGCACGGGTGCCAAAGATGTTCCATTGTAATGGACTTTGAGTTGGGAAATGGAGGAGCGACAGCAATGCGGATGGCAGTGTTGCAAAGCTGACTTTCTGCAGAAGAGGCACAGCTCAAATTTTTTGCCCAGGCTCTTCGGCTGTGGGAGCAGAGGCCAACCGTTCGTGCTCTACTCCCTGGGATGCTGGGCAGCCCAGCACGGGTGCCAAAGAGGTTCCATTGTAATGGACTTTGAGTTGGGAAATGGAGGAGCGACAGCAATGCGGATGGCAGCGTTGCAAAGCTGACTTTCTGCAGAAGAGGCACAGCTCAAATTTTTTGCCCTGGCTCTTGGGCTGTGGGAGCAGAGGCCAACCGTTTGTGCTCTACTCCCTGGGATGCTGGGCAGCCGAGCACGGGTGCCAAAGAGGTTCCATTGTAATGGACTTTGAGTTGGGAAATGGAGGAGCGACAGCAATGCGGATGGCAGCGTTGCAAAGCTGACTTTCTGCAGAAGAGGCACAGCTCAAGTTTTTTGCCCTGGCTCTTCGCTTGTGGGAGCAGACGCCAACCGTTCGTGCTCTACTCCCTGGGATGCTGGGCAGCCGAGCACGGGTGCCAAAGAGGTTCCATTGTAATGGACTTTGAGTTGGGAAATGGAGGAGCGACAGCAATGCGGATGGCAGCGTTGCAAAGCTGACTTTCTGCAGAAGAGGCACAGCTCAAGTTATTTGCCCTGGCTCTTGGGCTGTGGGAGCAGAGGCCAACCGTTCGTGCTCTACTTCCTGGGATGCTGGGTAGCCGAGCACGGGTGCCAAAGAGGTTCTATTGTAATGGACTTTGAGTTGGGAAATGGAGGAGCGACAGCAATGCGGTTGGCAGCGTTGCAAAGCTGACTTTCTGCAGAAGAGGCACAGCTCAAGTTTTTTGCCCTGGCTCTTCGGCTGTGGGAGCAGAGGCCAACCGTTCGTGCTCTACTCCCTGGGATGCTGGGCAGCCCAGCACGGGTGCCAAAGAGGTTCCATTGTAATGGACTTTGAGTTGGGAAATGGAGGAGCGACAGCAATGCGGATGGCAGCGTTGCAAAGCTGACTTTCTGCAGAAGAGGCACAGCTCAAGTTTTTTGCCCTGGCTCTTCGGCTGTGGGAGCAGAGGCCAACCGTTCGTGCTCTACTGCCTGGGATGCTGGGCAGCCGAGCACGGGTGCCAAAGAGGTTCCATTGTAATGGACTTTGCGTTGGGAAATCGAGGAGCGACAGCAATACGGATGGCACTGTTGCAAAGCTGACTTTCTGCAGAAGAGGCACAGCTCAAGTTTTTTGCCCTGGCTCTTCGGCTGTGGGAGCAGACGCCAGCTGTTCGTGTTCTACTCCCTGGGAGGCTGGGCAGCCGAGCACGGGTGCCAAAGAGGTTCCATTGTAATGGACTTTGAGTTGGGAAATGGAGGAGCGACAGCAATGCGGATGGCAGCGTTGCAAAGCTGACTTTCTTCAGAAGAGGCACAGCTCAATTTTTTGCCCTGGCTCTTCGGCTGTGGGAGCAGACGCCAGCTGTTCGTGTTCTACTCCCTGGGAGGCTGGGCAGCCGAGCACGGGTGCCAAAGAGGTTCCATTGTAATGGACTTTGAGTTGGGAAATGGAGGAGCGACAGCAATGCGGATGGCAGCGTTGCAAAGCTGACTTTCTTCAGAAGAGGCACAGCTCAAGTTTTTTGCCCTGGCTCTTGGACTGTGGGAGCAGAGGCCAACCGTTTGTGCTCTACTCCCTGGGATGCTGGGCAGCCGGGCACGGGTGCCAAAGAGGTTCCATTGTAATGGACTTTGAGTTGGGAAATGGAGGAGCGACAGCAATGCGGATGGCAGCGTTGCAAAGCTGACTTTCTGCAGAAGAGGCACAGCTCCAGTTTTTTGCCCTGGCTCTTCGGCTGTGGGAGCAGAGGCCTAACGTTTGTGCTCTACTCCCTGGGATGCTGGGCAGCAGAGCACGGGTGCCAAAGAGGTTCCATTGTAATGGACTTTGAGTTGGGAAATGGAGGAGCGACAACAATGCGGATGGCAGCGTTGCAAAGCTGACTTTCTGCAGAAGAGGCACAGCTCAAGTTTTTTGCCCTGGCTCTTCGGCTGTGGGAGCAGAGGCGAACCGTTCGTGCTCTACTGCCTGGGATGCTGGGCAGCCCAGCACGGGTGCCAAAGAGGTTCCATTGTAATGGACTTTGAGTTGGGAAATGGAGGAGCGACAGCAATGCGGATGGCAGCGTTGCAAAACTGACTTTCTGCAGAAGAGGCACAGCTCAAGTTTTTTGCCCTGGCTCTTCGGCTGTGGGAGCAGAGGCCAACCGTTCGTGCTCAACTGCCTGGGATGCTGGGCAGCCGAGCACGGGTGCCAAAGAGGTTCCATTGTAATGGACTTTGAGTTGGGAAATCGAGGAACCTTCAGCAATGCGGATGGCACCGTTGCAAAGCTGAATTTCTGCAGAAGAGGCACAGCTCAAGTATTTTGCCCTGGCTCTTCGGCTGTGGGAGCAGAGGCGAAACGTTCGTGCTCTACTCCCTGGGATGCTGGGCAGCCCAGCACGGGTGCCAAAGAGGTTCCATTGTAATGGACTTTGAGTTGGGAAATGGAGGAGCGACAGCCATGCGGATGGCACCGTTGCAAAGCTGACTTTCTGCAGAAGAGGCACAGCCCAAGTTTTTTGCCCTGGCTCTTTGGCTGTGGGAGCAGAGGCCAACCGTTCGTGCTCTACTGCCTGGGATGCTGGGCAGCCCAGCACGGGTGCCAAAGAGGTTCCATTGTAATGGACTTTGAGTTGGGAAATGGAGGAGCGACAGCAATGCGGATGGCACCGTTGCAAAGCTGACTTTCTGCAGAAGAGGCACAGCTCCAGTTTTTTGCCCTGGCTCTTGGGCTGTGGGAGCAGAGGCCAACCGTTCGTGCTCTACTCCCTGGGATGCTGGGCAGCCCAGCACGGGTGCCAAAGAGGTTCCATTGTAATGGACTTTGAGTTGGGAAATGGAGGAGCGACAGCAATGCGGATGGCACCGTTGCAAAGCTGACTTTCTGCAGAAGAGGCACAGCCCAAGTTTTTTGCCCTGGCTCAAAAGCTGTGGGAGCAGAGGCCAACCGTTCGTGCTCTACTCCCTGGGATGCTGGGCAGCCCAGCATGGGTGCCAAAGAGGTTCCATTGTAATGGACTTTGAGTTGGGAAATGGAGGAGCGACAGCAATGCGGATGGCAGCGTTGCAAATCTGACTTTCTGCAGAAGAGGCACAGCTCAAGGTTTTTGCCCTGGCTCAACGGCTGTGGGAGCAGAGGCCAACCGTTCGTGCTCTACTGCCTGGGATGCTGGGCAGCCGAGCACGGGTGCCAAAGAGGTTCCATTGTAATGGAGTTTGAGTTGGGAAATGGAGGAGCGACAGCAATGCGGATGGCACCGTTGCAAATCTGACTTTCTGCAGAAGAGGCACAGCTCCAGTTTTTTGCCCTGGCTCTTGGGCTGTGGGAGCAGAGGCCAACCGTTCGTGCTCTACTCCCTGGGATGCTGGGCAGCCCAGCACGGGTGCCAAAGAGGTTCCATTGTAATGGACTTTGAGTTGGGAAATCGAGGAGCGACAGCAATGCGGATGGCACCGTTCGAAGCTGACTTTCTGCAGAAGAGGCACAGCTCCAGTTTTTTGCCCTGGCTCTTCGGCTGTGGGAGCAGAGGCCAACCGTTCGTGCTCTACTGCCTGGGATGCTGGGCAGCCCAGCACGGGTGCCAAAGAGGTTCCATTGTAATGGACTTTGAGTTGGGAAATGGAGGAGTGACAGCAATGCGGATGGCACCGTTGCAAAGCTGACTTTCTGCAGAAGAGGCACAGATCAAGTTATTTGCCCTGGCTCTTCGGCTGTGGGAGCAGAGGCCAACCGTTCGTGCTCTACTTCCTGGGATGCTGGGTAGCCGAGCACGGGTGCCAAAGAGGTTCTATTGTAATGGACTTTGAGTTGGGAAATGGAGGAGCGACAGCAATGCGGTTGGCAGCGTTGCAAAGCTGACTTTCTGCAGAAGAGGCACAGCTCAAGTTTTTTGCCCTGGCTCTTCGGCTGTGGGAGCAGAGGCCAACCGTTCGTGCTCTACTCCCTGGGATGCTGGGCAGCCCAGCACGGGTGCCAAAGAGGTTCCATTGTAATGGACTTTGAGTTGGGAAATGGAGGAGCGACAGCAATGCGGATGGCAGCGTTGCAAAGCTGACTTTCTGCAGAAGAGGCACAGCTCAAGTTTTTTGCCCTGGCTCTTCGGCTGTGGGAGCAGAGGCCAACCGTTCGTGCTCTACTTCCTGGGATGCTGGGCAGCCGAGCACGGGTGCCAAAGAGGTTCCATTGTAATGGACTTTGCGTTGGGAAATCGAGGAGCGACAGCAATACGGATGGCACTGTTGCAAAGCTGACTTTCTGCAGAAGAGGCACAGCTCAAGTTTTTTGCCCTGGCTTATCGGCTGTGGGAGCAGACGCCAGCTGTTCGTGCTCTACTCCCTGGGAGGCTGGGCAGCCCAGCACGGGTGCCAAAGAGGTTCCATTGTAATGGACTTTGAGTTGGGAAATGGAGGAGCGACAGCAATGCGGATGGCAGCGTTGCAAAGCTGACTTTCTTCAGAAGAGGCACAGCTCAAGTTTTTTGCCCTGGCTCTTGGACTGTGGTAGCAGAGGCCAACCGTTTGTGCTCTACTCCCTGGGATGCTGGGCAGCCCAGCACGGGTGCCAAAGAGGTTCCATTGTAATGGACTTTGAGTTGGGAAATGGAGGAGCGACAGCAATGCGGATGGCAGCGTTGCAAAGCTGACTTTCTGCAGAAGAGGCACAGCTCAAGTTTTTTGCCCTGGCTCTTCGGCTGTGGGTGCAGAGGCCAAACGTTCGTGATCTACTCCCTGGGATGCTGGGCAGCCGAGCACGGGTGCCAAAGATGTTCCATTTTAACGGACTTTGAGTTGGGAAATGGAGGAGCGACAGCAATGCGGATGGCAGCGTTGCAAAGCTGACTTTCTGCAGAAGAGGCACAGCTCAAGTTTTTTGCCCTGGCTCTTGGACTGTGGGAGCAGAGGCCAACCGTTTGTGCTCTACTCCCTGGGATGCTGGGCAGCCGAGCACGGGTGCCAAAGAGGTTCCATTGTAATGGACTTTGAGTTGGGAAATGGAGGAGCGACAGCAATGCGGATGGCAGCGTTGCAAAGCTGACTTTCTGCAGAAGAGGCACAGCTCAAGTTTTTTGCCCTGGCTCTTCGGCTGTGGGAGCAGAGGCCAAACGTTCGTGATCTACTCCCTGGGATGCTGGGCAGCCGAGCACGGGTGCCAAAGAGGTTCCATTGTAATGGACTTTGAGTTGGGAAATGGAGGAGCGACAACAATGCGGATGGCACCGTTGCAAAGCTGACTTTCTGCAAAAGAGGCACAGGTCAAGTTTTTTGCCCTGGCTCTTCGGCTGTGGGAGCAGAGGCGAACCGTTCGTGCTCTACTGCCTGGGATGCTGGGCAGCCGAGCACGGGTGCCAAAGAGGTTCCATTGTAATGGACTTTGAGTTGGGAAATCGAGGAGCGACAGCAATGCGGATGGCAGCGTTGCAAAACTGACTTTCTGCAGAAGAGGCACAGCTCAAGTTTTTTGCCCTGGCTCTTCGGCTGTGGGAGCAGAGGCCAACCGTTCGTGCTCAACTCCCTGGGATGCTGGGCAGCCCAGCACGGGTGCCAAAGAGGTTCCATTGTAATGGACTTTGAGTTGGGAAATGGAGGAGCGACAGCAATGCAGATGGCACCATTGCAAAGCTGACTTTCTGCAGAAGAGGCACAGCTCAAGTTTTTTGCCCTGGCTCTTCGGCTGTGGGAGCAGAGGCCAACCGTTCGTGCTCTACTCCCTGGGATGCTGGGCAGCCCAGCACGGGTGCCAAAGAGGTTCCATTGTAATGGACTTTGAGTTGGGAAATGGAGGAGCGACAGCAATGCGGATGGCAGCGTTGCAAAGCTGACTTTCTGCAGAAGAGGCACAGCTCAAGTTTTTTGCCCTGGCTCTTGGGCTGTGGGAGCAGAGGCCAACCGTTCGTGCTCTACTGCCTGGGATGCTGGGCAGCCCAGCACGGGTGCCAAAGAGGTTCCATTGTAATGGACTTTGAGTTGGGAAATGGAGGAGCGACAGCAATGCGGATGGCACCGTTGCAAAGCTGACTTTCTGCAGAAGAGGCACAGGTCAAGCTATTTGCCCTGGCTCTTCGGCTGTGGGAGCAGAGGCCAACCGTTCGTGCTCTACTCCCTGGGATGCTGGGCAGCCCAGCACGGGTGCCAAAGAGGTTCCATTGTAATGGACTTTGAGTTGGGAAATGGAGGAGCGACAGCAATGCGGATGGCAGCGTTGCAAAGCTGACTTTCTTCAGAAGAGGCACAGCTCAAGTTTTTTGCCCTGGCTCTTCGGCTGTGGGAGCAGAGGCCAACCGTTCGTGCTCTACTGCCTGGGATGCTGGGCAGCCCAGCACGGGTGCCAAAGAGGTTCCATTGTAATGGACTTTGAGTTGGGAAATGGAGGAGCGACAGCAATGCGGATGGCAGCGTTGCAAAGCTGACTTTCTGCAGAAGAGGCACAGCTCAAGTATTTGCCCTGGCTCCTCGGCTGTGGGAGCAGAGGCGAAACGTTCGTGCTCTACTGCCTGGGATGCTGGGCAGCCCAGCACGGGTGCCAAAGATGTTCCATTGTAATGGACTTTGAGTTGGGAAATGGAGGAGCGACAGCAATGCGGATGGCACCGTTGCAAATCTGACTTTCTGCAGAAGAGGCGCAGCTCAAGTTTTTTGCCCTGGCTCAACGGCTGTGGGAGTAGAGGCTAACCGTTCTTGCTCTACTCCCTGGGATGCTGGGCAGCCCAGCACGGGTGCCAAAGAGGTTCCATTGTAATGGAGTTTGAGTTGGGAAATCGAGGAGCGACAGCCATGCGGATGGCACCGTTGCAAAGCTGACTTTCTGCAGAAGAGGCACAGCCCAAGTTTTTTGCCCTGGCTCTTGGGCTGTGGGAGCAGAGGCCAACCGTTCGTGCTCTACTGCCTGGGATGCTGGGCAGCCCAGCACGGGTGCCAAAGAGGTTCCATTGTAATGGACTTTGAGTTGGGAAATGGAGGAGCGACAGCAATGCGGATGGCACCGTTGCAAAGCTGACTTTCTGCAGAAGAGGCACAGCTCCAGTTTTTTGCCCTGGCTCTTCGGCTGTGGGAGCAGAGGCCAACCGTTCGTGCTCTACTCCCTGGGATGCTGGGTAGCCCAGCACGGGTGCCAAAGAGGTTCCATTGTAATGGACTTTGAGTTGGGAAATCGAGGAGCGACAGCAATGCGGATGGCACCGTTGCAAAGCTGACTTTCTGCAGAAGAGGCACAGCCCAAGTTTTTTGCCCTGGCTCTTTGGCTGTGGGAGCAGAGGCCAACCGTTCGTGCTCTACTCCCTGGGATGCTGGGCAGCCCAGCACGGGTGCCAAAGAGGTTCCATTGTAATGGACTTTGAGTTGGGAAATGGAGGAGCGACAGCAATGCGGATGGCACCGTTGCAAATCTGACTTTCTGCAGAAGAGGCACAGCTCAAGGTTTTTGCCCTGGCTCTTCGGCTGTGGGAGCAGAGGCCAACCGTTCGTGCTCTACTGCCTGGGATGCTGGGCAGCCGAGCACGGGTGCCAAAGAGGTTCCATTGTAATGGAGTTTGAGTTGGGAAATCGAGGAGCGACAGCAATGCGGATGGCAGCGTTGCAAAGCTGACTTTCTGCAGAAGAGGCACAGCTCCAGTTTTTTGCCCTGGCTCTTGGGCTGTGGGAGCAGAGGCCAACCGTTCGTGCTCTACTCCCTGGGATGCTGGGCAGCCCAGCACGGGTGCCAAAGAGGTTCCATTGTAATGGACTTTGAGTTGGGAAATCGAGGAGCGACAGCAATGCGGATGGCACCGTTCGAAGCTGACTTTCTGCAGAAGAGGCACAGCTCCAGTTTTTTGCCCTGGCTCTTCGGCTGTGGGAGCAGAGGCCAACCGTTCGTGCTCTACTGCCTGGGATGCTGGGCAGCCCAGCACGGGTGCCAAAGAGGTTCCATTGTAATGGACTTTGAGTTGGGAAATGGAGGAGCGACAGCAATACGGATGGCACCGTTGCAAAGCTGACTTTCTGCAGAAGAGGCACAGCTCCAGTTTTTTGCCCTGGCTCAACGGCTGTGGGAGCAGAGGCCAACCGTTTGTGCTCTACTGCCTGGGATGCTGGGCAGCCCAGCACGGGTGCCAAAGAGGTTCCATTGTAATGGACTTTGAGTTGGGAAATGGAGGAGTGACAGCAATGCGGATGGCACCGTTGCAAAGCTGACTTTCTGCAGAAGAGGCACAGCTCAAGTTATTTGCCCTGGCTCTTCGGCTGTGGGAGCAGAGGCCAACCGTTCGTGCTCTACTTCCTGGGATGCTGGGTAGCCGAGCACGGGTGCCAAAGAGGTTCTATTGTAATGGACTTTGAGTTGGGAAATGGAGGAGCGACAGCAATGCGGTTGGCAGCGTTGCAAAGCTGACTTTCTGCAGAAGAGGCACAGCTCAAGTTTTTTGCCCTGGCTCTTCAGCTGTGGGAGCAGAGGCCAACCGTTCGTGCTCTACTCCCTGGGATGCTGGGCAGCCCAGCACGGGTGCCAAAGAGGTTCCATTGTAATGGACTTTGAGTTGGGAAATGGAGGAGCGACAGCAATGCGGATGGCAGCGTTGCAAAGCTGACTTTCTGCAGAAGAGGCACAGCTCAAGTTTTTTGCCCTGGCTCTTCGGCTGTGGGAGCAGAGGCCAACCGTTCGTGCTCTACTGCCTGGGATGCTGGGCAGCCCAGCACGGGTGCCAAAGAGGTTCCATTGTAATGGAGTTTGAGTTGGGAAATCGAGGAGCGACAGCAATACGGATGGCACTGTTGCAAAGCTGACTTTCTGCAGAAGAGGCACAGCTCAAGTTTTTTGCCCTGGCTTATCGGCTGTGGGAGCAGACGCCAGCTGTTCGTGCTCTACTCCCTGGGATGCTGGGCAGCCGAGCACGGGTGCCAAAGAGGTTCCATTGTAATGGACTTTGAGTTGGGAAATGGAGGAGCGACAGCAATGCGGATGGCAGCGTTGCAAAGCTGACTTTCTGCAGAAGAGGCACAGCTCAAGTTTTTTGCCCTGGCTCTTGGACTGTGGTAGCAGAGGCCAACCGTTTGTGCTCTACTGCCTGGGATGCTGGGCAGCCCAGCATGGGTGCCAAAGAGGTTCCATTGTAATGGACTTTGAGTTGGGAAATGGAGGAGCGACAGCAATGCGGATGGCAGCGTTGCAAAGCTGACTTTCTGCAGAAGAGGCACAGCTCAAGTTTTTTGCCCTGGCTCTTGGGCTGTGGGAGCAGAGGCCAACCGTTCGTGCTCTACTGCCTGGGATGCTGGGCAGCCCAGCACGGGTGCCAAAGAGGTTCCATTGTAATGGACTTTGAGTTGGGAAATGGAGGAGCGACAGCAATGCGGATGGCAGCGTTGCAAATCTGACTTTCTGCAGAAGAGGAACAGGTCAAGCTTTTTGCCCTAGCTCTTCAGCTGTGGGAGCAGAGGCCAACCGTTCGTGCTCTACTGCCTGGGATGCTGGGCAGCCGAGCACGGGTGCCAAAGAGGTTCCATTGTAATGGACTTTGAGTTGGGAAATGGAGGAGCGACAGCAATGCGGATGGCAGCGTTGCAAAGCTGACTTTCTGCAGAAGAGGCACAGCTCCAGTTTTTTGCCCTGGCTCTTCGGCTGTGGGAGCAGAGGCCAACCGTTCGTGCTCTACTCCCTGGGATGCTGGGCAGCCCAGCACGGGTGCCAAAGAGGTTCCATTGTAATGGACTTTGAGTTGGGAAATGGAGGAGCGACAGCAATGCGGATGGCAGCGTTGCAAAGCTGACTTTCTGCAGAAGAGGCACAGCTCAAGTATTTGCCCTGGCTCCTCGGCTGTGGGAGCAGAGGCGAAACGTTCGTGCTCTACTGCCTGGGATGCTGGGCAGCCCAGCACGGGTGCCAAAGATGTTCCATTGTAATGGACTTTGAGTTGGGAAATGGAGGAGCGACAGCAATGCGGATGGCACCGTTGCAAAGCAGACTTTCTGCAGAAGAGGCGCAGCTCAAGTTTTTTGCCCTGGCTCAACGGCTGTGGGAGTAGAGGCTAACCGTTCTTGCTCTACTGCCTGGGATGCTGGGCAGCCGAGCACGGGTGCCAAAGAGGTTCCATTGTAATGGAGTTTGAGTTGGGAAATCGAGGAGCGACAGCCATGCGGATGGCACCGTTGCAAAGCTGACTTTCTGCAGAAGAGGCACAGCCCAAGTTTTTTGCCCTGGCTCTTCGGCTGTGGGAGCAGAGGCCAACCGTTCGTGCTCTACTGCCTGGGATGCTGGGCAGCCCAGCACGGGTGCCAAAGAGGTTCCATTGTAATGGACTTTGAGTTGGGAAATGGAGGAGCGACAGCAATGCGGATGGCACCGTTGCAAAGCTGACTTTCTGCAGAAGAGGCACAGCTCCAGTTTTTTGCCCTGGCTCTTCGGCTGTGGGAGCAGAGGCCAACCGTTCGTGCTCTACTCCCTGGGATGCTGGGTAGCCCAGCACGGGTGCCAAAGAGGTTCCATTGTAATGGACTTTGAGTTGGGAAATGGAGGAGCGACAGCAATGCGGATGGCACCGTTGCAAAGCTGACTTTCTGCAGAAGAGGCACAGCCCAAGTTTTTTGCCCTGGCTCTTTGGCTGTGGGAGCAGAGGCCAACCGTTCGTGCTCTACTCCCTGGGATGCTGGGCAGCCCAGCACGGGTGCCAAAGAGGTTCCATTGTAATGGACTTTGAGTTGGGAAATGGAGGAGCGACAGCAATGCGGATGGCACCGTTGCAAAGCTGACTTTCTGCAGAAGAGGCACAGCTCAAGGTTTTTGCCCTGGCTCAACGGCTGTGGGAGCAGAGGCCAACCGTTCGTGCTCTACTGCCTGGGATGCTGGGCAGCCGAGCACGGGTGCCAAAGAGGTTCCATTGTAATGGAGTTTGAGTTGGGAAATCGAGGAGCGACAGCAATGCGGATGGCACCGTTGCAAATCTGACTTTCTGCAGAAGAGGCACAGCTCCAGTTTTTTGCCCTGGCTCTTGGGCTGTGGGAGCAGAGGCCAACCGTTCGTGCTCTACTCCCTGGGATGCTGGGCAGCCCAGCACGGGTGCCAAAGAGGTTCCATTGTAATGGACTTTGAGTTGGGAAATCGAGGAGCGACAGCAATGCGGATGGCACCGTTCGAAGCTGACTTTCTGCAGAAGAGGCACAGCTCCAGTTTTTTGCCCTGGCTCTTCGGCTGTGGGAGCAGAGGCCAACCGTTCGTGCTCTACTGCCTGGGATGCTGGGCAGCCCAGCACGGGTGCCAAAGAGGTTCCATTGTAATGGACTTTGAGTTGGGAAATGGAGGAGCGACAGCAATACGGATGGCACCGTTGCAAAGCTGACTTTCTGCAGAAGAGGCACAGCTCCAGTTTTTTGCCCTGGCTCAACGGCTGTGGGAGCAGAGGCCAACCGTTCGTGCTCTACTCCCTGGGATGCTGGGCAGCCCAGCACGGGTGCCAAAGAGGTTCCATTGTAATGGACTTTGAGTTGGGAAATGGAGGAGTGACAGCAATGCGGATGGCACCGTTGCAAAGCTGACTTTCTGCAGAAGAGGCACAGCTCAAGTTATTTGCCCTGGCTCTTCGGCTGTGGGAGCAGAGGCCAACCGTTCGTGCTCTACTTCCTGGGATGCTGGGTAGCCGAGCACGGGTGCCAAAGAGGTTCTATTGTAATGGACTTTGAGTTGGGAAATGGAGGAGCGACAGCAATGCGGTTGGCAGCGTTGCAAAGCTGACTTTCTGCAGAAGAGGCACAGCTCAAGTTTTTTGCCCTGGCTCTTCGGCTGTGGGAGCAGAGGCCAACCGTTCGTGCTCTACTCCCTGGGATGCTGGGCAGCCCAGCACGGGTGCCAAAGAGGTTCCATTGTAATGGACTTTGAGTTGGGAAATGGAGGAGCGACAGCAATGCGGATGGCAGCGTTGCAAAGCTGACTTTCTGCAGAAGAGGCACAGCTCAAGTTTTTTGCCCTGGCTCTTCGGCTGTGGGAGCAGAGGCCAACCGTTCGTGCTCTACTGCCTGGGATGCTGGGCAGCCGAGCACGGGTGCCAAAGAGGTTCCATTGTAATGGACTTTGCGTTGGGAAATCGAGGAGCGACAGCAATACGGATGGCACTGTTGCAAAGCTGACTTTCTGCAGAAGAGGCACAGCTCAAGTTTTTTGCCCTGGCTTATCGGCTGTGGGAGCAGACGCCAGCTGTTCGTGCTCTACTCCCTGGGAGGCTGGGCAGCCGAGCACGGGTGCCAAAGAGGTTCCATTGTAATGGAGTTTGAGTTGGGAAATTGAGGAGCGACAGCAATGCGGATGGCAGCGTTGCAAAGCTGACTTTCTGCAGAAGAGGCACAGCTCAAGTTTTTTGCCCTGGCTCTTGGACTGTGGTAGCAGAGGCCAACCGTTTGTGCTCTACTCCCTGGGATGCTGGGCAGCCGAGCACGGGTGCCAAAGAGGTTCCATTGTAATGGACTTTGAGTTGGGAAATGGAGGAGCGACAGCAATGCGGATGGCAGCGTTGCAAAGCTGACTTTCTGCAGAAGAGGCGCAGCTCAAGTTTTTTGCCCTGGCTCAACGGCTGTGGGAGTAGAGGCTAACCGTTCTTGCTCTACTGCCTGGGATGCTGGGCAGCCGAGCACGGGTGCCAAAGAGGTTCCATTGTAATGGAGTTTGAGTTGGGAAATCGAGGAGCGACAGCCATGCGGATGGCACCGTTGCAAAGCTGACTTTCTGCAGAAGAGGCACAGCCCAAGTTTTTTGCCCTGGCTCTTGGGCTGTGGGAGCAGAGGCCAACCGTTCGTGCTCTACTGCCTGGGATGCTGGGCAGCCCAGCACGGGTGCCAAAGAGGTTCCATTGTAATGGACTTTGAGTTGGGAAATGGAGGAGCGACAGCAATGCGGATGGCACCGTTGCAAAGCTGACTTTCTGCAGAAGAGGCACAGCTCCAGTTTTTTGCCCTGGCTCTTCGGCTGTGGGAGCAGAGGCCAACCGTTCGTGCTCTACTCCCTGGGATGCTGGGTAGCCCAGCACGGGTGCCAAAGAGGTTCCATTGTAATGGACTTTGAGTTGGGAAATCGAGGAGCGACAGCAATGCGGATGGCACCGTTGCAAAGCTGACTTTCTGCAGAAGAGGCACAGCCCAAGTTTTTTGCCCTGGCTCTTTGGCTGTGGGAGCAGAGGCCAACCGTTCGTGCTCTACTCCCTGGGATGCTGGGCAGCCCAGCACGGGTGCCAAAGAGGTTCCATTGTAATGGACTTTGAGTTGGGAAATGGAGGAGCGACAGCAATGCGGATGGCACCGTTGCAAATCTGACTTTCTGCAGAAGAGGCACAGCTCAAGGTTTTTGCCCTGGCTCAACGGCTGTGGGAGCAGAGGCCAACCGTTCGTGCTCTACTGCCTGGGATGCTGGGCAGCCGAGCACGGGTGCCAAAGAGGTTCCATTGTAATGGAGTTTGAGTTGGGAAATCGAGGAGCGACAGCAATGCGGATGGCACCGTTGCAAATCTGACTTTCTGCAGAAGAGGCACAGCTCCAGTTTTTTGCCCTGGCTCTTGGGCTGTGGGAGCAGAGGCCAACCGTTCGTGCTCTACTCCCTGGGATGCTGGGCAGCCCAGCACGGGTGCCAAAGAGGTTCCATTGTAATGGACTTTGAGTTGGGAAATCGAGGAGCGACAGCAATGCGGATGGCACCGTTCGAAGCTGACTTTCTGCAGAAGAGGCACAGCTCCAGTTTTTTGCCCTGGCTCTTCGGCTGTGGGAGCAGAGGCCAACCGTTCGTGCTCTACTGCCTGGGATGCTGGGCAGCCCAGCACGGGTGCCAAAGAGGTTCCATTGTAATGGACTTTGAGTTGGGAAATGGAGGAGCGACAGCAATACGGATGGCACCGTTGCAAAGCTGACTTTCTGCAGAAGAGGCACAGCTCCAGTTTTTTGCCCTGGCTCAACGGCTGTGGGAGCAGAGGCCAACCGTTCGTGCTCTACTGCCTGGGATGCTGGGCAGCCCAGCACGGGTGCCAAAGAGGTTCCATTGTAATGGACTTTGAGTTGGGAAATGGAGGAGTGACAGCAATGCGGATGGCACCGTTGCAAATCTGACTTTCTGCAGAAGAGGCACAGCTCAAGTTATTTGCCCTGGCTCTTCGGCTGTGGGAGCAGAGGCCAACCGTTCGTGCTCTACTTCCTGGGATGCTGGGTAGCCGAGCACGGGTGCCAAAGAGGTTCTATTGTAATGGACTTTGAGTTGGGAAATGGAGGAGCGACAGCAATGCGGTTGGCAGCGTTGCAAAGCTGACTTTCTGCAGAAGAGGCACAGCTCAAGTTTTTTGCCCTGGCTCTTCGGCTGTGGGAGCAGAGGCCAACCGTTCGTGCTCTACTCCCTGGGATGCTGGGCAGCCCAGCACGGGTGCCAAAGAGGTTCCATTGTAATGGACTTTGAGTTGGGAAATGGAGGAGCGACAGCAATGCGGATGGCAGCGTTGCAAAGCTGACTTTCTGCAGAAGAGGCACAGCTCAAGTTTTTTGCCCTGGCTCTTCGGCTGTGGGAGCAGAGGCCAACCGTTCGTGCTCTACTGCCTGGGATGCTGGGCAGCCGAGCACGGGTGCCAAAGAGGTTCCATTGTAATGGACTTTGCGTTGGGAAATCGAGGAGCGACAGCAATACGGATGGCACTGTTGCAAAGCTGACTTTCTGCAGAAGAGGCACAGCTCAAGTTTTTTGCCCTGGCTTATCGGCTGTGGGAGCAGACGCCAGCTGTTCGTGCTCTACTCCCTGGGAGGCTGGGCAGCCGAGCACGGGTGCCAAAGAGGTTCCATTTTAATGGACTTTGAGTTGGGAAATGGAGGAGCGACAGCAATGCGGATGGCAGCGTTGCAAAGCTGACTTTCTGCAGAAGAGGCACAGCTCAAGTTTTTTGCCCTGGCTCTTGGACTGTGGTAGCAGAGGCCAACCGTTTGTGCTCTACTCCCTGGGATGCTGGGCAGCCCAGCACGGGTGCCAAAGAGGTTCCATTGTAATGGACTTTGAGTTGGGAAATGGAGGAGCGACAGCAATGCGGATGGCACCGTTGCAAAGCTGACTTTCTGCAGAAGAGGCACAGCTCAAGTTTTTTGCCCTGGCTCTTCGGCTGTGGGAGCAGAGGCCAAACGTTCTTGATCTACTCCCTGGGATGCTGGGCAGCCGAGCACGTGTGCCAAAGAGGTTCCATTGTAATGGACTTTGAGTTGGGAAATGGAGGAGCGACAACAATGCGGATGGCACCGTTGCAAAGCTGACTTTCTGCAGAAGAGGCACAGCTCCAGTTTTTTGCCCTGGCTCTTCGGCTGTGGGAGCAGAGGCCAACCGTTCGTGCTCTACTGCCTGGGATGCTGGGCAGCCCAGCACGGGTGCCAAAGAGGTTCCATTGTAATGGACTTTGAGTTGGGAAATGGAGGAGCGACAGCAATGCGGATGGCAGCGTTGCAAAGCTGACTTTCTGCAGAAGAGGCACAGCTCAAGTATTTGCCCTGGCTCCTCGGCTGTGGGAGCAGAGGCGAAACGTTAGTGCTCTACTCCCTGGGATGCTGGGCAGCCGAGCACGGGTGCCAAAAAGGTTCCATTGTAATGGACTTTGAGTTGGGAAATGGAGGAGCGACAGCAATGCGGATGGCACCGTTGCAAAGCAGACTTTCTGCAGAAGAGGCGCAGCTCAAGTTTTTTGCCCTGGCTCAACGGCTGTGGGAGTAGAGGCTAACCGTTCTTGCTCTACTCCCTGGGATGCTGGGCAGCCCAGCACGGGTGCCAAAGAGGTTCCATTGTAATGGAGTTTGAGTTGGGAAATCGAGGAGCGACAGCCATGCGGATGGCACCGTTGCAAAGCTGACTTTCTGCAGAAGAGGCACAGCCCAAGTTTTTTGCCCTGGCTCTTCGGCTGTGGGAGCAGAGGCCAACCGTTCGTGCTCTACTCCCTGGGATGCTGGGCAGCCCAGCACGGGTGCCAAAGAGGTTCCATTGTAATGGACTTTGAGTTGGGAAATGGAGGAGCGACAGCAATACGGATGGCACCGTTGCAAAGCTGACTTTCTGCAGAAGAGGCACAGCTCCAGTTTTTTGCCCTGGCTCAACGGCTGTGGGAGCAGAGGCCAACCGTTCGTGCTCTACTCCCTGGGATGCTGGGCAGCCCAGCACGGGTGCCAAAGAGGTTCCATTGTAATGGACTTTGAGTTGGGAAATGGAGGAGTGACAGCAATGCGGATGGCACCGTTGCAAAGCTGACTTTCTGCAGAAGAGGCACAGCTCAAGTTATTTGCCCTGGCTCTTCGGCTGTGGGAGCAGAGGCCAACCGTTCGTGCTCTACTTCCTGGGATGCTGGGTAGCCGAGCACGGGTGCCAAAGAGGTTCTATTGTAATGGACTTTGAGTTGGGAAATGGAGGAGCGACAGCAATGCGGTTGGCAGCGTTGCAAATCTGACTTTCTGCAGAAGAGGCACAGCTCAAGTTTTTTGCCCTGGCTCTTCGGCTGTGGGAGCAGAGGCCAACCGTTCGTGCTCTACTCCCTGGGATGCTGGGCAGCCCAGCACGGGTGCCAAAGAGGTTCCATTGTAATGGACTTTGAGTTGGGAAATGGAGGAGCGACAGCAATGCGGATGGCAGCGTTGCAAAGCTGACTTTCTGCAGAAGAGGCACAGCTCAAGTTTTTTGCCCTGGCTCTTCGGCTGTGGGAGCAGAGGCCAACCGTTCGTGCTCTACTGCCTGGGATGCTGGGCAGCCGAGCACGGGTGCCAAAGAGGTTCCATTGTAATGGACTTTGCGTTGGGAAATCGAGGAGCGACAGCAATACGGATGGCACTGTTGCAAAGCTGACTTTCTGCAGAAGAGGCACAGCTCAAGTTTTTTGCCCTGGCTTATCGGCTGTGGGAGCAGACGCCAGCTGTTCGTGCTCTACTCCCTGGGAGGCTGGGCAGCCGAGCACGGGTGCCAAAGAGGTTCCATTGTAATGGAGTTTGAGTTGGGAAATTGAGGAGCGACAGCAATGCGGATGGCAGCGTTGCAAAGCTGACTTTCTGCAGAAGAGGCACAGCTCAAGTTTTTTGCCCTGGCTCTTGGACTGTGGTAGCAGAGGCCAACCGTTTGTGCTCTACTCCCTGGGATGCTGGGCAGCCCAGCACGGGTGCCAAAGAGGTTCCATTGTAATGGACTTTGAGTTGGGAAATGGAGGAGCGACAGCAATGCGGATGGCAGCGTTGCAAAGCTGACTTTCTGCAGAAGAGGCGCAGCTCAAGTTTTTTGCCCTGGCTCAACGGCTGTGGGAGTAGAGGCTAACCGTTCTTGCTCTACTGCCTGGGATGCTGGGCAGCCGAGCACGGGTGCCAAAGAGGTTCCATTGTAATGGAGTTTGAGTTGGGAAATCGAGGAGCGACAGCCATGCGGATGGCACCGTTGCAAAGCTGACTTTCTGCAGAAGAGGCACAGCCCAAGTTTTTTGCCCTGGCTCTTGGGCTGTGGGAGCAGAGGCCAACCGTTCGTGCTCTACTGCCTGGGATGCTGGGCAGCCCAGCACGGGTGCCAAAGAGGTTCCATTGTAATGGACTTTGAGTTGGGAAATGGAGGAGCGACAGCAATGCGGATGGCACCGTTGCAAAGCTGACTTTCTGCAGAAGAGGCACAGCTCCAGTTTTTTGCCCTGGCTCTTCGGCTGTGGGAGCAGAGGCCAACCGTTCGTGCTCTACTCCCTGGGATGCTGGGTAGCCCAGCACGGGTGCCAAAGAGGTTCCATTGTAATGGACTTTGAGTTGGGAAATCGAGGAGCGACAGCAATGCGGATGGCACCGTTGCAAAGCTGACTTTCTGCAGAAGAGGCACAGCCCAAGTTTTTTGCCCTGGCTCTTTGGCTGTGGGAGCAGAGGCCAACCGTTCGTGCTCTACTCCCTGGGATGCTGGGCAGCCCAGCACGGGTGCCAAAGAGGTTCCATTGTAATGGACTTTGAGTTGGGAAATGGAGGAGCGACAGCAATGCGGATGGCACCGTTGCAAATCTGACTTTCTGCAGAAGAGGCACAGCTCAAGGTTTTTGCCCTGGCTCAACGGCTGTGGGAGCAGAGGCCAACCGTTCGTGCTCTACTGCCTGGGATGCTGGGCAGCCGAGCACGGGTGCCAAAGAGGTTCCATTGTAATGGAGTTTGAGTTGGGAAATCGAGGAGCGACAGCAATGCGGATGGCACCGTTGCAAATCTGACTTTCTGCAGAAGAGGCACAGCTCCAGTTTTTTGCCCTGGCTCTTGGGCTGTGGGAGCAGAGGCCAACCGTTCGTGCTCTACTCCCTGGGATGCTGGGCAGCCCAGCACGGGTGCCAAAGAGGTTCCATTGTAATGGACTTTGAGTTGGGAAATCGAGGAGCGACAGCAATGCGGATGGCACCGTTCGAAGCTGACTTTCTGCAGAAGAGGCACAGCTCCAGTTTTTTGCCCTGGCTCTTCGGCTGTGGGAGCAGAGGCCAACCGTTCGTGCTCTACTGCCTGGGATGCTGGGCAGCCCAGCACGGGTGCCAAAGAGGTTCCATTGTAATGGACTTTGAGTTGGGAAATGGAGGAGCGACAGCAATACGGATGGCACCGTTGCAAAGCTGACTTTCTGCAGAAGAGGCACAGCTCCAGTTTTTTGCCCTGGCTCAACGGCTGTGGGAGCAGAGGCCAACCGTTCGTGCTCTACTGCCTGGGATGCTGGGCAGCCCAGCACGGGTGCCAAAGAGGTTCCATTGTAATGGACTTTGAGTTGGGAAATGGAGGAGTGACAGCAATGCGGATGGCACCGTTGCAAATCTGACTTTCTGCAGAAGAGGCACAGCTCAAGTTATTTGCCCTGGATCTTCGGCTGTGGGAGCAGAGGCCAACCGTTCGTGCTCTACTTCCTGGGATGCTGGGTAGCCGAGCACGGGTGCCAAAGAGGTTCTATTGTAATGGACTTTGAGTTGGGAAATGGAGGAGCGACAGCAATGCGGTTGGCAGCGTTGCAAAGCTGACTTTCTGCAGAAGAGGCACAGCTCAAGTTTTTTGCCCTGGCTCTTCGGCTGTGGGAGCAGAGGCCAACCGTTCGTGCTCTACTGCCTGGGATGCTGGGCAGCCCAGCACGGGTGCCAAAGAGGTTCCATTGTAATGGACTTTGAGTTGGGAAATGGAGGAGCGACAGCAATGCGGATGGCAGCGTTGCAAAGCTGACTTTCTGCAGAAGAGGCACAGCTCAAGTTTTTTGCCCTGGCTCTTCGGCTGTGGGAGCAGAGGCCAACCGTTCGTGCTCTACTGCCTGGGATGCTGGGCAGCCGAGCACGGGTGCCAAAGAGGTTCCATTGTAATGGACTTTGCGTTGGGAAATCGAGGAGCGACAGCAATACGGATGGCACTGTTGCAAAGCTGACTTTCTGCAGAAGAGGCACAGCTCAAGTTTTTTGCCCTGGCTTATCGGCTGTGGGAGCAGACGCCAGCTGTTCGTGCTCTACTCCCTGGGAGGCTGGGCAGCCGAGCACGGGTGCCAAAGAGGTTCCATTTTAATGGACTTTGAGTTGGGAAATGGAGGAGCGACAGCAATGCGGATGGCAGCGTTGCAAAGCTGACTTTCTGCAGAAGAGGCACAGCTCAAGTTTTTTGCCCTGGCTCTTGGACTGTGGTAGCAGAGGCCAACCGTTTGTGCTCTACTCCCTGGGATGCTGGGCAGCCCAGCACGGGTGCCAAAGAGGTTCCATTGTAATGGACTTTGAGTTGGGAAATGGAGGAGCGACAGCAATGCGGATGGCAGCGTTGCAAAGCTGACTTTCTGCAGAAGAGGCACAGCTCAAGTTTTTTGCCCTGGCTCTTCGGCTGTGGGAGCAGAGGCCAAACGTTCTTGATCTACTCCCTGGGATGCTGGGCAGCCGAGCACGTGTGCCAAAGAGGTTCCATTGTAATGGACTTTGAGTTGGGAAATGGAGGAGCGACAACAATGCGGATGGCACCGTTGCAAAGCTGACTTTCTGCAGAAGAGGCACAGCTCCAGTTTTTTGCCCTGGCTCTTCGGCTGTGGGAGCAGAGGCCAACCGTTCGTGCTCTACTGCCTGGGATGCTGGGCAGCCGAGCACGGGTGCCAAAGAGGTTCCATTGTAATGGACTTTGAGTTGGGAAATGGAGGAGCGACAGCAATGCGGATGGCAGCGTTGCAAAGCTGACTTTCTGCAGAAGAGGCACAGCTCAAGTATTTGCCCTGGCTCCTCGGCTGTGGGAGCAGAGGCGAAACGTTAGTGCTCTACTCCCTGGGATGCTGGGCAGCCGAGCACGGGTGCCAAAGAGGTTCCATTGTAATGGACTTTGAGTTGGGAAATGGAGGAGCGACAGCAATGCGGATGGCACCGTTGCAAAGCAGACTTTCTGCAGAAGAGGCGCAGCTCAAGTTTTTTGCCCTGGCTCAACGGCTGTGGGAGTAGAGGCTAACCGTTCTTGCTCTACTCCCTGGGATGCTGGGCAGCCCAGCACGGGTGCCAAAGAGGTTCCATTGTAATGGAGTTTGAGTTGGGAAATCGAGGAGCGACAGCCATGCGGATGGCACCGTTGCAAAGCTGACTTTCTGCAGAAGAGGCACAGCCCAAGTTTTTTGCCCTGGCTCTTCGGCTGTGGGAGCAGAGGCCAACCGTTCGTGCTCTACTGCCTGGGATGCTGGGCAGCCCAGCACGGGTGCCAAAGAGGTTCCATTGTAATGGACTTTGAGTTGGGAAATGGAGGAGCGACAGCAATGCGGATGGCAGCGTTGCAAAGCTGACTTTCTGCAGAAGAGGCACAGGTCAAGTTTTTTGCCCTGGCTCTTGGGCTGTGGGAGCAGAGGCGAACCGTTCGTGCTCTACTGCCTGGGATGCTGGGCAGGCGAGCACGGGTGCCAAAGAGGTTCCATTGTAATGGACTTTGAGTTGGGAAATGGAGGAGCGACAGCAATGCGGATGGCACCGTTGCAAAGCAGACTTTCTGCAGAAGAGGCGCAGCTCAAGTTTTTTGCCCTGGCTCAACGGCTGTGGGAGTAGAGGCTAACCGTTCTTGCTCTACTCCCTGGGATGCTGGGCAGCCCAGCACGGGTGCCAAAGAGGTTCCATTGTAATGGAGTTTGAGTTGGGAAATCGAGGAGCGACAGCCATGCGGATGGCACCGTTGCAAAGCTGACTTTCTGCAGAAGAGGCACAGCCCAAGTTTTTTGCCCTGGCTCAACGGCTGTGGGAGCAGAGGCCAACTGTTCGTGCTCTACTGCCTTGGATGCTGGGCAGCCGAGCACGGGTGCCAAAGAGGTTCCATTGTAATGGACTTTGAGTTGGGAAATGGAGGAGCGACAGCAATGCGGATGGCAGCGTTGCAAAGCTGACTTTCTGCAAAAGAGGCACAGGTCAAGTTTTTTGCCCTGGCTCTTGGGCTGTGGGAGCAGAGGCGAACCGTTCGTGCTCTACTGCCTGGGATGCTGGGCAGGCGAGCACGGGTGCCAAAGAGGTTCCATTGTAATGGACTTTGAGTTGGGAAATGGAGGAGCGACAGCAATGCGGATGGCAGCGTTGCAAAGCTGACTTTCTGCAGAAGAGGCACAGCTCAAGTTTTTTGCCCTGGCTCTTCGGCTGTGGGAGCAGAGGCCAACCGTTCGTGCTCTACTGCCTGGGATGCTGGGCAGCCCAGCACGGGTGCCAAAGAGGTTCCATTGTAATGGACTTTGAGTTGGGAAATGGAGGAGCGACAGCAATGCGGATGGCAGCGTTGCAAAACTGACTTTCTGCAGAAGAGGCACAGCTCAAGTTTTTTGCCCTGGCTCTTCGGCTGTGGGAGCAGAGGCCAACCGTTCGTGCTCTACTCCCTGGGATGCTGGGCAGCCCAGCACGGGTGCCAAAGAGGTTCCATTGTAATGGACTTTGAGTTGGGAAATCGAGGAGCGACAGCAATGCAGATGGCACCATTGCAAATCTGACTTTCTGCAGAAGAGGCACAGCTCAAGTTTTTTGCCCTGGCTCTTCGGCTGTGGGAGCAGAGGCCAACCGTTCGTGCTCTACTGCCTGGGATGCTGGGCAGCCCAGCACGGGTGCCAAAGAGGTTCCATTGTAATGGACTTTGAGTTGGGAAATGGAGGAGCGACAGCAATGCGGATGGCAGCGTTGCAAAGCTGACTTTCTGCAGAAGAGGCACAGGTCAAGTTTTTTGCCCTGGCTCTTCAGCTGTGGGAGCAGAGGCCAACCGTTCGTGCTCTACTGCCTGGGATGCTGGGCAGCCGAGCACGGGTGCCAAAGAGGTTCCATTGTAATGGACTTTGAGTTGGGAAATGGAGGAGCGACAGCAATGCGGATGGCACCGTTGCAAAGCTGACTTTCTGCAGAAGAGGCACAGCTCAAGTTTTTTGCCCTGGCTCTTGGGCTGTGGGAGCAGAGGCCAACCGTTCGTGCTCTACTCCCTGGGATGCTGGGCAGCCCAGCACGGGTGCCAAAGAGGTTCCATTGTAATGGACTTTGAGTTGGGAAATGGAGGAGCGACAGCAATGCGGATGGCACCGTTGCAAAGCTGACTTTCTGCAGAAGAGGCACAGCTCAGGTATTTGCCCTGGCTCCTCGGCTGTGGGAGCAGAGGCGAAACGTTCGTTCTCTACTGCCTGGGATGCTGGGCAGCCCAGCACGGGTGCCAAAGAGGTTCCATTGTAATGGACTTTGAGTTGGGAAATGGAGGAGCGACAGCAATGCGGATGGCACCGTTGCAAAGCAGACTTTCTGCAGAAGAGGCGCAGCTCAAGTTTTTTGCCCTGGCTCAACGGCTGTGGGAGTAGAGGCTAACCGTTCGTGCTCTACTCCCTGGGATGCTGGGCAGCCCAGCACGGGTGCCAAAGAGGTTCCATTGTAATGGACTTTGAGTTGGGAAATGGAGGAGCGACAGCAATGCGGATGGCACAGTTGCAAAGCTGACTTTCTGCAGAAGAGGCACAGCTCCAGTTTTTTGCCCTGGCTCTTCGGCTGTGGGAGCAGAGGCCATCCGTTCGTGCTCTACTCCCTGGGATGCTGGGCAGCCCAGCACGGGTGCCAAAGAGGTTCCATTGTAATGGACTTTGAGTTGGGAAATCGAGGAGCGACAGCAATGCGGATGGCACCGTTGCAAAGCTGACTTTCTGCAGAAGAGGCACAACCCAAGTTTTTTGCCCTGGCTTATCGGCTGTGGGAGCAGAGGCCAACCGTTCGTGCTCTACTGCCTGGGATGCTGGGCAGCCGGGCACGGGTGCCAAAGAGGTTCCATTGTAATGGACTTTGAGTTGGGAAATGGAGGAGCGACAGCAATGCGGATGGCACCGTTGCAGATCTGACTTTCTGCAGAAGAGGCACAGCTCAAGTTTTTTGCCCTGGCTCTTTGGCTGTGGGAGCAGAGGCCAACCGTTTGTGCTCTACTCCCTGGGATGCTTGGCAGCCGAGCACGGGTGCCAAAGAGGTTCCATTGTAATGGAGTTTGAGTTGGGAAATCGAGGAGCGACAGCAATGCGGATGGCACCGTTGCAAATCTGACTTTCTGCAGAAGAGGCACAGCTCAAGTTTTTTGCCCTGGCTCTTCGGCTGTGGGAGCAGAGGCCAACCGTTCGTGCTCTACTCCCTGGGATGCTGGGCAGCCGAGCACGGGTGCCAAAGAGGTTCCATTGTAATGGACTTTGAGTTGGGAAATGGAGGAGCGACAGCAAAGCGGATGGCACCGTTGCAAAGCTGACTTTCTGCAGAAGAGGCACAGCTCAAGGTTTTTGCCCTGGCTCATCGGCTGTGGGAGCAGATGTCAACCGTTCGTGCTCTTCTCCCTGGGATGCTGGGCAGCCCAGCACGGGTCCCAAAGAGGTTCCATTGTAATGGACTTTGAGTTGGGAAATGGAGGAGCGACAGCAATGCGGATGGCACCGTTGCAAAGCTGACTTTCTGCAGAAGAGGCACAGCTCCAGTTTTTTGGCCTGGCTTTTCGGCTGTGGGAGCAGAGGCCAAGCGTTCGTGCTCTACTCCCTGGGATGCTGGGCAGCCGAGCACGGGTGCCAAAGAGGTTCCATTGTAATGGACTTTGAGTTGGGAAATGGAGGAGCGACAGCAATACGGATGGCACCGTTGCAAAGCTGACTTTCTGCAGAAGAGGCACAGCTCCAGTTTTTTACCCTGGCTCAACGGCTGTGGGAGCAGAGGCCAACCGTTCGTGCTCTACTGCCTGGGATGCTGGGCAGCCCAGCACAGGTGCCAGAGAGGTTCCATTGTAATGGACTTTGAGTTGGGAAATGGAGGAGTGACAGCAATGCGGATGGCACCGTTGCAAAGCTGACTTTCTGCAGAAGAGGCACAGCTCAAGTTTTTTGCCCTGGCTCATCGGCTGTGGGAGCAGAGGCCAACCGTTCGTGCTCTACTGCCTGGGATGCTGGGCAGCCGAGCACGGGTGCCAAAGAGGTTCCATTGTAATGGACTTTGAGTTGGGAAACGGAGGAGAGATAGCAATGCGGATGGCACCGTTGCAAAGTTGACTTTCTGCAGAAGAGGCACAGCCCAAGTTTTTTGCCCTGGCTCAACGGCTGTGGGAGCAGAGGCCAACTGTTCGTGCTCTTCTGCCTTGGATGCTGGGCAGCCGAGCACGGGTGCCAAAGAGGTTCCATTGTAATGGACTTTGAGTTGAGAAATGGAGGAGCGACAGCAATGCGGATGGCACCTTTGCAAAGCTGACTTTCTGCAGAAGAGGCACAGGTCAAGCTTTTTGCCCTAGCTCTTCGGCTGTGGGAGCAAAGGCCAACCGTTCGTGCTCTACTGCCTGGGATGCTGGGCAGCCGAGCACGGGTGCCAAAGAGGTTCCATTGTAATGGACTTTGAGTTGGGAAATGGAGGAGCGACAGCAATGCGGATGGCACCGTTGCAAAGCTGACTTTCTGCAGAAGAGGCACAGCTCAAGTTTTTTGCCCTGGCTCTTCAGCTGTGGGAGCAGACGCCAACCGTTCGTGCTCTACTCCCTGGGATGCTGGGCAGCCGAGCACGGGTGCCAAAGAGGTTCCATTGTAATGGACTTTGAGTTGGGAAATGGAGGAGCGACAGCAATGCGGATGGCACCGTTGCAAAGCTGACTTTCTGCAGAAGAGGCACAGCTCCAGTTTTTTGCCCTGGCTCTTGGGCTGTGGGAGCAGAGGCCAACCGTTCGTGCTCTACTGCCTGGGATGCTGGGCAGCCGAGCACGGGTGCCAAAGAGGTTCCATTGTAATGGAGTTTGAGTTGGGAAATCGAGGAGCGACAGCAATGCGGATGGCACCGTTGCAAATCTGACTTTCTGCAGAAGAGGCACAGCTCAAGTTTTTTGCCCTGGCTCTTCGGCTGTGGGAGCAGAGGCCAACCGTTCGTGCTCTACTGCCTGGGATGCTGGGCAGCCGAGCACGGGTGCCAAAGAGGTTCCATTGTAATGGACTTTGAGTTGGGAAATCGAGGAGCGACAGCAATGCGGATGGCACCGTTCGAAGCTGACTTTCTGCAGAAGAGGCACAGCCCAAGTTTTTTGCCCTGGCTCTTCGGCTGTGGGAGCAGAGGCCAACCGTTCGTGCTCTACTCCCTGGGATGCTGGGCAGCCCAGCACGGGTGCCAAAGAGGTTCCATTGTAATGGACTTTGAGTTGGGAAATGGAGGAGCGACAGCAAAGCGGATGGCACCGTTGCAAAGCTGACTTTCTGCAGAAGAGGCACAGCTCAAGGTTTTTGCCCTGGCTCATCGGCTGTGGGAGCAGATGTCAACCGTTCGTGCTCTTCTCCCTGGGATGCTGGGCAGCCGAGCACGGGTGCCAAAGAGGTTCCATTGTAATGGACTTTGAGTTGGGAAATGGAGGAGTGACAGCAATGCGGATGGCACCGTTGCAAATCTGACTTTCTGCAGAAGAGGCACAGCTCCAGTTTTTTGGCCTGGCTTTTCGGCTGTGGGAGCAGAGGCCAAGCGTTCGTGCTCTACTCCCTGGGATGCTGGGCAGCCGAGCACGGGTGCCAAAGAGGTTCCATTGTAATGGACTTTGAGTTGGGAAATGGAGGAGCGACAGCAATACGGATGGCACCATTGCAAAGCTGACTTTCTGCAGAAGAGGCACAGCTCCAGTTTTTTACCCTGGCTCAACGGCTGTGGGAGCAGAGGCCAACCGTTCGTGCTCTACTGCCTGGGATGCTGGGCAGCCCAGCACAGGTGCCAAAGAGGTTCCATTGTAATGGACTTTGAGTTGGGAAATGGAGGAGTGACAGCAATGCGGATGGCACCGTTGCAAAGCTGACTTTCTGCAGAAGAGGCACAGCCCAAGTTTTTTGCCCTGGCTCTTTGGCTGTGGGAGCAGAGGCCAACCGTTCGTGCTCTACTCCCTGGGATGCTGGGCAGCCGAGCACGGGTGCCAAAGAGGTTCCATTGTAATGGACTTTGAGTTGGGAAACGGAGGAGAGATAGCAATGCAGATGGCACCGTTGCAAAGCTGACTTTCTGCAGAAGAGGCACAGCCCAAGTTTTTTGCCCTGGCTCTTGGGCTGTGGGAGCAGAGGCCAACTGTTCGTGCTCTACTGCCTTGGATGCTGGGCAGCCCAGCACGGGTGCCAAAGAGGTTCCATTGTAATGGACTTTGTGTTGAGAAATGGAGGAGCGACAGCAATGCGGATGGCACCTTTGCAAAGCTGACTTTCTGCAGAAGAGGCACAGGTCAAGCTTTTTGCCCTAGCTCTTCGGCTGTGGGAGCAAAGGCCAACCATTCGTGCTCTACTGCCTGGGATGCTGGGCAGCCGAGCACGGGTGCCAAAGAGGTTCCATTGTAATGGACTTTGAGTTGGGAAATCGAGGAGCGACAGCAATGCGGATGGCACCGTTGCAAAGCTGACTTTCTGCAGAAGAGGCACAGCTCAAGTTTTTTGCCCTGGCTCTTCAGCTGTGGGAGCAGACGCCAACCGTTCGTGCTCTACTCCCTGGGATGCTGGGCAGCCGAGCACGGGTGCCAAAGAGGTTCCATTGTAATGGACTTTGAGTTGGGAAATGGAGGAGCGACAGCAATGCGGATGGCACCGTTGCAAAGCTGACTTTCTGCAGAAGAGGCACAGCTCCAGTTTTTTGCCCTGGCTCAACGGCTGTGGGAGCAGAGGCCAACCGTTCGTGCTCTACTCCCTGGGATGCTGGGCGGCCGAGCACGGGTGCCAAAGAGGTTCCATTGTAATGGACTTTGAGTTGGGAAATGGAGGAGTGACAGCAATGCGGATGGCACCTTTGCAAAGCTGACTTTCTGCAGAAGAGGCACAGCCCAAGTTTTTTGCCCTGGCTCTTGGGCTGTGGGAGCAGAGGCCAACCGTTCGTGCTCTACTCCCTGGGATGCTGGGCAGCCGAGCACGGGTGCCAAAGAGGTTCCATTGTAATGGACTTTGAGTTGGGAAACGGAGGAGAGATAGCAATGCGGATGGCAGCGTTGCAAAGCTGACTTTCTGCAGAAGAGGCACAGCCCAAGTTTTTTGCCCTGGCTCAACGGCTGTGGGAGCAGAGGCCAACTGTTCGTGCTCTACTGCCTTGGATGCTGGGCAGCCGGGCACGGGTGCCAAAGAGGTTCCATTGTAATGGACTTTGTGTTGAGAAATGGAGGAGCGACAGCAATGCGGATGGCACCTTTGCAAAGCTGACTTTCTGCAGAAGAGGCACAGGTCAAGCTTTTTGCCCTAGCTCTTCGGCTGTGGGAGCAAAGGCCAACCGTTCGTGCTCTACTCCCTGGGATGCTGGGCAGCCGAGCACGGGTGCAAAGAGGTTCCATTGTAATGGACTTTGAGTTGGGAAATGGAGGAGCGACAGCAATGCGGATGGCACCGTTGCAAAGCTGACTTTCTGCAGAAGAGGCACAGCTCCAGTTTTTTGCCCTGGCTCTTCGGCTGTGGGAGCAGAGGCCAACCGTTCGTGCTCTACTCCCTGGGATGCTGGGCAGCCCAGCACGGGTGCCAAAGAGGTTCCATTGTAATGGACTTTGAGTTGGGAAATGGAGGAGCGACAGCAAAGCGGATGGCACCGTTGCAAAGCTGACTTTCTGCAGAAGAGGCACAGCTCAAGGTTTTTGCCCTGGCTCATCGGCTGTGGGAGCAGAGGCCAACCGTTCGTGCTCTACTCCCTGGGATGCTGGGCAGTCGAGCACGGGTGCCAAAGAGGTTCCATTGTAATGGACTTTGAGTTGGGAAATGGAGGAGCGACAGCAATGCGGATGGCACCGTTGCAAAGCTGACTTTCTGCAGAAGAGGCACAGCTCCAGTTTTTTGCCCTGGCTCTTCGCTTGTGGGAGCAGACGCCAACCGTTTGTGCTCTACTCCCTGGGATGCTGGGCAGCCGAGCACGGGTGCCAAAGAGGTTCCATTGTAATGGACTTTGAGTTGGGAAATGGAGGAGCGACAGCAATGCGGATGGCAGCGTTGCAAAGCTGACTTTCTGCAGAAGAGGCACAGCTCAAGTTTTTTGCCCTGGCTCTTGGGCTGTGGGAGCAGAGGCCAACCGTTCGTGCTCTACTTCCTGGGATGCTGGGTAGCCGAGCACGGGTGCCAAAGATGTTCCATTGTAATGGACTTTGAGTTGGGAAATGGAGGAGCGACAGCAATGCGGATGGCAGCGTTGCAAATCTGACTTTCTGCAGAAGAGGCACAGCTCAAGTTTTTTGCCCTGGCTCTTCGGCTGTGGGAGCAGAGGCCAACCGTTCGTGCTCTACTCCCTGGGATGCTGGGCAGCCGAGCACGGGTGCCAAAGAGGTTCCATTGTAATGGACTTTGTGTTGAGAAATCGAGGAGCGACAGCAATGCGGATGGCACCTTTGCAAAGCTGACTTTCTGCAGAAGAGGCACAGGTCAAGCTTTTTGCCCTAGCTCTTCGGCTGTGGGAGCAAAGGCCAACCGTTCGTGCTCTACTCCCTGGGATGCTGGGCAGCCCAGCACGGGTGCCAAAGAGGTTCCATTGTAATGGACTTTGAGTTGGGAAATGGAGGAGTGACAGCAATGCGGATGGCACCGTTGCAAAGCTGACTTTCTGCAGAAGAGGCACAGCCCAAGTTTTTTGCCCTGGCTCTTGGGCTGTGGGAGCAGAGGCCAACCGTTCGTGCTCTACTGCCTTGGATGCTGGGCAGCCCAGCACGGGTGCCAAAGAGGTTCCATTGTAATGGACTTTGAGTTGGGAAATGGAGGAGTGACAGCAATGCGGATGGCACCGTTGCAAAGCTGACTTTCTGCAGAAGAGGCACAGCCCAAGTTTTTTGCCCTGGCTCTTGGGCTGTGGGAGCAGAGGCCAACCGTTCGTGCTCCACTCCCTGGGATGCTGGGCAGCCCAGCACGGGTGCCAAAGAGGTTCCATTGTAATGGACTTTGAGTTGGGAAACGGAGGAGAGATAGCAATGCGGATGGCACCGTTGCAAAGCTGACTTTCTGCAGAAGAGGCACAGCCCAAGTTTTTTGCCCTGGCTCTTCGGCTGTGGGAGGAGAGGCCAACTGTTCGTGCTCTACTGCCTTGGATGCTGGGCAGCCGAGCACGGGTGCCAAAGAGGTTCCATTGTAATGGACTTTGTGTTGAGAAATCGAGGAGCGACAGCAATGCGGATGGCACCTTTGCAAAGCTGACTTTCTGCAGAAGAGGCACAGGTCAAGCTTTTTGCCCTAGCTCTTCGGCTGTGGGAGCAGAGGCCAACCGTTCGTGCTCTACTGCCTGGGATGCTGGGCAGCCGAGCACGGGTGCCAAAGAGGTTCCATTGTAATGGACTTTGAGTTGGGAAATCGAGGAGCGACAGCAATGCGGATGGCACCGTTGCAAAGCTGACTTTCTGCAGAAGAGGCACAGCTCAAATTTTTTGCCCTGGCTCTTCGGCTGTGGGAGCAGAGGCCAACCGTTCGTGCTCTACTCCCTGGGATGCTGGGCAGCCGAGCACGGGTGCCAAAGAGGTTCCATTGTAATGGACTTTGAGTTGGGAAATGGAGGAGCGACAGCAATGCGGATGGCAGCGTTGCAAATCTGACTTTCTGCAGAAGAGGCACAGCTCAAGGTTTTTGCCCTGGCTCAACGGCTGTGGGAGCAGAGGCCAACCGTTCGTGCTCTACTGCCTGGGATGCTGGGCAGCCGAGCACGGGTGCCAAAGAGGTTCCATTGTAATGGAGTTTGAGTTGGGAAATCGAGGAGCGACAGCAATGCGGATGGCACCGTTGCAAATCTGACTTTCTGCAGAAGAGGCACAGCTCAAGTTTTTTTCCCTGGCTCAAAAGCTGTGGGAGCAGAGGCCAACCGTTCATGCTCTACTGCCTGGGATGCTGGGCAGCCGAGCACGGGTGCCAAAGAGGTTCCATTGTAATGGACTTTGAGTTGGGAAATCGAGGAGCGACAGCCATGCGGATGGCACCGCTGCAAAGCTGACTTTCTGCAGAAGAGACACAGCTCAAGTTTTTTGCCCTGGCTCTTCGGCTGTTGGAGCAGAGGCCAACCGTTCGTGCTCTACTGCCTGGGATGCTGGGCAGCCCAGCACGGGTGCCAAAGAGGTTCCATTGTAATGGACTTTGAGTTGGGAAATGGAGGAGTGACAGTAATGCGGATGGCACCGTTGCAAAGCTGACTTTCTGCAGAAGAGGCACAGCCCAAGTTTTTTGCCCTGGCTCTTCGGCTGTGGGAGCAGAGGCCAACCGTTCGTGCTCTACTCCCTGGGATGCTGGGCAGCCCAGCACGGGTGCCAAAGAGGTTCCATTGTAATGGACTTTGAGTTGGGAAACGGAGGAGAGATAGCAATGCGGATGGCACCGTTGCAAAGCTGACTTTCTGCAGAAGAGGCACAGCCCAAGTTTTTTGCCCTGGCTCATCGGCTGTGGGAGCAGAGGCCAACTGTTCGTGCTCTACTCCCTGGGATGCTGGGCAGCCGAGCACGGGTGCCAAAGAGGTTCCATTGTAATGGACTTTGAGTTGAGAAATCGAGGAGCGACAGCAATGCGGATGGCACCTTTGCAAAGCTGACTTTCTGCAGAAGAGGCACAGGTCAAGCTTTTTGCCCTAGCTCTTCGGCTGTGGGAGCAAAGGCCAACCGTTCGTGCTCTACTGCCTGGGATGCTGGGCAGCCCAGCACGGGTGCCAAAGAGGTTCCATTGTAATGGACTTTGAGTTGGGAAATGGAGGAGCGAAAGCAATGCGGATGGCACCGTTGCAAAGCTGACTTTCTGCAGAAGAGGCACAGCCCAAGTTTTTTGCCCTGGCTCTTGGGCTGTGGGAGCAGAGGCCAACCGTTCGTGCTCTACTGCCTTGGATGCTGGGCAGCCGAGCACGGGTGCCAAAGAGGTTCCATTGTAATGGACTTTGAGTTGGGAAACGGAGGAGAGATAGCAATGCGGATGGCACCGTTGCAAAGCTGACTTTCTGCAGAAGAGGCACAGCTCAAGTTTTTTGCCCTGGCTCTTCGGCTGTGGGAGCAGAGGCCAACTGTTCGTGCTCTACTGCCTTGGATGCTGGGCAGCCGAGCACGGGTGCCAAAGAGGTTCCATTGTAATGGACTTTGTGTTGAGAAATCGAGGAGCGACAGCAATGCGGATGGCACCTTTGCAAAGCTGACTTTCTGCAGAAGAGGCACAGCTCAAGCTTTTTGCCCTAGCTCTTCGGCTGTGGGAGCAAAGGCCAACCGTTCGTGCTCTACTGCCTGGGATGCTGGGCAGCCGAGCACGGGTGCCAAAGAGGTTCCATTGTAATGGACTTTGAGTTGGGAAATCGAGGAGCGACAGCAATGCGGATGGCACCGTTGCAAAGCTGACTTTCTGCAGAAGAGGCACAGCTCCAGTTTTTTGCCCTGGCTCAACGGCTGTGGGAGCAGAGGCCAACCGTTCGTGCTCTACTCCCTGGGATGCTGGGCAGCCCAGCACGGGTGCCAAAGAGGTTCCATTGTAATGGACTTTGAGTTGGGAAATGGAGGAGCGACAGCAATGCGGATGGCAGCGTTGCAAATCTGACTTTCTGCAGAAGAGGCACAGCTCAAGGTTTTTGCCCTGGCTCAACGGCTGTGGAGCAGAGGCCAACCGTTCGTGCTCTACTGCCTGGGATGCTGGGCAGCCGAGCACGGGTGCCAAAGAGGTTCCATTGTAATGGAGTTTGAGTTGGGAAATCGAGGAGCGACAGCAATGCGGATGGCACCGTTGCAAATCTGACTTTCTGCAGAAGAGGCACAGCTCAAGTTTTTTGCCCTGGCTCTTGGGCTGTGGGAGCAGAGGCCAACCGTTCGTGCTCCACTCCCTGGGATGCTGGGCATACGAGCACGGGTGCCAAAGAGGTTCCATTGTAATGGACTTTGAGTTGGGAAATGGAGGAGCGACAGCAATGCGGATGGCACCGTTGCAAATCTGACTTTCTGCAGAAGAGGCACAGCTCAAGTTTTTTGCCCTGGCTCAACGGCTGTGGGAGCAGAGTCCAACCGTTCGTGCTCTACTGCCTGGGATGCTGGGCAGCCGAGCACGGGTGCCAAAGAGGTTCCATTTTAATGGCCTTTGAGTTGGGAAACGGAGGAGTGACAGCAATGTGGATGGCACCGTTGCAAAGCTGACTTTCTGCAGAAGAGGCACAGCTCCAGTTTTTTGCCCTGGCTCTTCGGCTGTGGGAGCAGAGTCCAAACGTGCCTGCTCTACTCCCTGGGATGCTGGGCCCCCCAGCACGTGGGCCAAAGAGGTTCCATTGTAATGGACTTTGTGTTGGGAAATGGAGGAGCGACAGAAATGCGGATGGCACCGTTGCAAAGCTGACTTTCTGCAGAAGAGGCACAGCTCCAATTTTTTGCCCTGGCTCTTCGGCTGTGGGAGCGGAGGCCAACCGTTCGTGCTCTACTGCCTGGGATGCTGGGCAGCCGAGAACGGGGGCCAAAGAGGTTCCATTGTAATGGAGTTTGAGTTGGGAAATCGAGGAGCGACAGCAATGCGGATGGCACCATTGCAAATCTGACTTTCTGCAGAAGAGACACAGCTCAAGTTTTTTGCCCTGGCTCTTCGGCTGTGGGAGCAGAGGCCAACCGTTCGTGCTCTACTCCCTGGGATGCTGGGCAGCCGAGCACGGGTGCCAAAGAGGTTCCATTGTAATGGACTTTGAGTTGGGAAATGGAGGAGCGACAGCAATGCGGATGGCACCGTTGCAAAGCTGACTTTCTGCAGAAGAGGCACAGGTCAAGCTTTTTGCCCTAGCTCTTCGGCTGTGGGAGCAAAGGCCAACCGTTCGTGCTCTACTGCCTGGGATGCTGGGCAGCCGAGCACGGGTGCCAAAGAGGTTCCATTGTAATGGACTTTGAGTTGGGAAATCGAGGAGCGACAGCAATGCGGATGGCACAGTTGCAAAGCTGACTTTCTGCAGAAGAGGCACAGCCCAAGTTTTTTGCCCTGGCTCTTCGGCTGTGGGAGCAGAGGCCAACCGTTCGTGCTCTTCTCCCTGGGATGCTGGGCAGCCCAGCACGGGTGCCAAAGAGGTTCCATTGTAATGGACTTTGAGTTGGGAAACGGAGGAGTGACAGCAATGTGGATGGCACCGTTGCAAAGCTGACTTTCTGCAGAAGAGGCACAGCTCCAGTTTTTTGCCCTGGCTCTTCGGCTGTGGGAGCAGAGTCCAAACGTGCCTGCTCTACTCCCTGGGATGCTGGGCCCCCCAGCACGTGGGCCAAAGAGGTTCCATTGTAATGGACTTTGTGTTGGGAAATGGAGGAGCGACAGAAATGCGGATGGCACCGTTGCAAAGCTGACTTTCTGCAGAAGAGGCACAGCTCCAATTTTTTGCCCTGGCTCTTCGGCTGTGGGAGCGGAGGCCAACCGTTCGTGCTCTACTGCCTGGGATGCTGGGCAGCCGAGCACGGGTGCCAAAGAGGTTCCATTGTAATGGACTTTGAGTTGGGAAATCGAGGAGCGACAGCAATGCGGATGGCACCATTGCAAATCTGACTTTCTGCAGAAGAGACACAGCTCAAGTTTTTTGCCCTGGATCTTCGGCTGTGGGAGCAGAGGCCAACCGTTCGTGCTCTACTCCCTGGGATGCTGGGCAGCCCAGCACGGGTGCCAAAGAGGTTCCATTGTAATGGACTTTGAGTTGGGAAACGGAGGAGAGATAGCAATGCGGATGGCACCGTTGCAAAGCTGACTTTCTGCATAAGAGGCACAGCCCAAGTTTTTTGCCCTGGCTCAACGGCTGTGGGAGCAGAGGCCAACTGTTCGTGCTCTACTGCCTTGGATGCTGGGCAGCCCAGCACGGGTGCCAAAGAGGTTCCATTGTAATGGACTTTGTGTTGAGAAATCGAGGAGCGACAGCAATGCGGATGGCACCTTTGCAAAGCTGACTTTCTGCAGAAGAGGCACAGGTCAAGCTTTTTGCCCTAGCTCTTCGGCTGTGGGAGCAAAGGCCAACCGTTCGTGCTCTACTGCCTGGGATGCTGGGCAGCCGAGCACGGGTGCCAAAGAGGTTCCATTGTAATGGACTTTGAGTTGGGAAATCGAGGAGCGACAGCAATGCGGATGGCAGCGTTGCAAAGCTGACTTTCTGCAGAAGAGGCACAGCTCAAGTTTTTTGCCCTGGCTCAACGGCTGTGGGAGCAGAGGCCAACCGTTCGTGCTCTACTCCCTGGGATGCCTGGCAGCCCAGCACGGGTGCCAAAGAGGTTCCATTGTAATGGACTTTGAGTTGGGAAATGGAGGAGCGACAGCAATGCGGATGGCACCGTTGCAAATCTGACTTTCTGCAGAAGAGGCACAGCTCAAGGTTTTTGCCCTGGCTCAACGGCTGTGGGAGCAGAGGCCAACCGTTCGTGCTCTACTGCCTGGGATGCTGGGCAGCCGAGCACGGGTGCCAAAGAGGTTCCATTGTAATGGACATTGAGTTGGGAAATCGAGGAGCGACAGCAATGCGGATGGCAGCGTTGCAAAGCTGACTTTCTGCAGAAGAGGCACAGCTCAAGTTTTTTGCCCTGGCTCTTCGGCTGTGGGAGCAGAGGCCAACCGTTCGTGCTCTACTCCCTGGGATGCTGGGCAGCCCAGCACGGGTGCCAAAGAGGTTCCATTGTAATGGACTTTGAGTTGGGAAATCGAGGAACCTCAGCAATGCGGATGGCACCGTTCAAAGCTGACTTTCTGCAGAAGAGGCACAGCTCCAGTTTTTTGCCCTGGCTCTTGGGCTGTGGGAGCAGAGGCCAACCGTTCGTGCTCTACTCCCTGGGATGCTGGGCAGCCCAGCACGGGTGCCAAAGAGGTTCCATTGTAATGGACTTTGAGTTGGGAAATGGAGGAGCGACAGCAAAGCGGATGGCACCGTTGCAAAGCTGACTTTCTGCAGAAGAGGCACAGCTCCAGTTTTTTGCCCTGGCTCAAAAGCTGTGGGAGCAGAGGCCAACCGTTCATGCTCTACTGCCTGGGATGCTGGGCAGCCGAGCACGGGTGCCAAAGAGGTTCCATTTTAATGGCCTTTGAGTTGGGAAATCGAGGAGCGACAGCAATGCGGATGGCACCGCAGCAAAGCTGACTTTCTGCAGAAGAGACACAGCTCAAGTTTTTTGCCCTGGCTCTTGGGCTGTTGGAGCAGAGGCCAACCGTTCGTGCTCTACTCCCTGGGATGCTGGGCAGCCCAGCACGGGTGCCAAAGAGGTTCCATTGTAATGGACTTTGAGTTGGGAAATGGAGGAGCGACAGCAATGCGGATGGCACAGTTGCAAAGCTGACTTTCTGCAGAAGAGGCACAGCTCCAGTTTTTTGCCCTGGCTCTTCAGCTGTGGGAGCAGAGGCCAACCGTTCGTGCTCTTCTCCCTGGGATGCTGGGCAGCCCAGCACGGGTGCCAAAGAGGTTCCATTGTAATGGACTTTGAATTGGGAAACGGAGGAGTGACAGCAATGTGGATGGCACCGTTGCAAAGCTGACTTTCTGCAGAAGAGGCACAGCTCCAGTTTTTTGCCCTGGCTCTTGGGCTGTGGGAGCAGAGTCCAAACGTGCCTGCTCTACTCCCTGGGATGCTGGGCCCCCCAGCACGTGGGCCAAAGAAGTTCTATTGTAATGGATTTTGTGTTGGGAAATGGAGGAGCGACAGAAATGCAGATGGCACCGTTGCAAAGCTGACTTTCTGCAGAAGAGGCACAGCTCCAATTTTTTGCCCTGGCTCCTCGGCTGTGGGAGCGGAGGCCAACCGTTCGTGCTCTACTGCCTGGGATGCTGGGCAGCCGAGCACGGGTGCCAAAGAGGTTCCATTGTAATGGACTTTGAGTTGGGAAATCGAGGAGCGACAGCAATGCGGATGGCACCATTGCAAAGCTGACTTTCTGCAGAAGAGACACAGCTCAAGTTTTTTGCCCTGGATCTTCGGCTGTGGGAGCAGAGGCCAACCGTTCGTGCTCTACTCCCTGGGATGCTGGGCAGCCCAGCACGGGTGCCAAAGAGGTTCCATTGTAATGGACTTTGAGTTGGGAAATGGAGGAGCGACAGCAATGCGGATGGCACCGTTGCAAAGCTGACTTTCTGCAGAAGAGGCACAGATCCATTTTTTTGCCCTGGCTCAACGGCTGTGGGAGCAGAGGCCAACCATTCGTGCTCTACTGCCTGGGATGCTGGGCAGCCCAGCACGGGTGCCAAAGAGGTTCCATTGTAATGGACTTTGAGTTGGGAAATGGAGGAGTGACAGCAATGCGGATGGCACCGTTGCAAAGCTGACTTTCTGCAGAAGAGGCACAGCCCAAGTTTTTTGCCCTGGCTCTTCGGCTGTGGGAGCAGAGGCCAACCGTTCGTGCTCTACTCCCTGGGATGCTGGGCAGCCCAGCACGGGTGCCAAAGAGGTTCCATTGTAATGGACTTTGAGTTGGGAAACGGAGGAGAGATAGCAATGCGGATGGCACCGTTGCAAAGCTGACTTTCTGCAGAAGAGGCACAGCCCAAGTTTTTTGCCCTGGCTCAACGGCTGTGGGAGGAGAGGCCAACTGTTCGTGCTCTACTGCCTTGGATGCTGGGCAGCCGAGCACGGGTGCCAAAGAGGTTCCATTTTAATGGACTTTGTGTTGAGAAATCGAGGAGCGACAGCAATGCGGATGGCACCTTTGCAAAGCTGACTTTCTGCAGAAGAGGCACAGGTCAAGCTTTTTGCCCTGGCTCTTGGGCTGTGGGAGCAGAGTCCAAACGTGCCTGCTCTACTCCCTGGGATGCTGGGCCCCCCAGCACGTGGGCCAAAGAAGTTCTATTGTAATGGATTTTGTGTTGGGAAATGGAGGAGCGACAGAAATGCAGATGGCACCGTTGCAAAGCTGACTTTCTGCAGAAGAGGCACAGCTCCAGTTTTTTGCCCTGGCTCTTCAGCTGTGGGAGCAGAGGCCAACCGTTCGTGCTCTTCTCCCTGGGATGCTGGGCAGCCCAGCACGGGTGCCAAAGAGGTTCCATTGTAATGGACTTTGAATTGGGAAACGGAGGAGTGACAGCAATGTGGATGGCACCGTTGCAAAGCTGACTTTCTGCAGAAGAGGCACAGCTCCAGTTTTTTGCCCTGGCTCTTGGGCTGTGGGAGCAGAGTCCAAACGTGCCTGCTCTACTCCCTGGGATGCTGGGCCCCCCAGCACGTGGGCCAAAGAAGTTCTATTGTAATGGATTTTGTGTTGGGAAATGGAGGAGCGACAGAAATGCAGATGGCACCGTTGCAAAGCTGACTTTCTGCAGAAGAGGCACAGCTCCAATTTTTTGCCCTGGCTCCTCGGCTGTGGGAGCGGAGGCCAACCGTTCGTGCTCTACTGCCTGGGATGCTGGGCAGCCGAGCACGGGTGCCAAAGAGGTTCCATTGTAATGGACTTTGAGTTGGGAAATCGAGGAGCGACAGCAATGCGGATGGCACCATTGCAAAGCTGACTTTCTGCAGAAGAGACACAGCTCAAGTTTTTTGCCCTGGATCTTCGGCTGTGGGAGCAGAGGCCAACCGTTCGTGCTCTACTCCCTGGGATGCTGGGCAGCCCAGCACGGGTGCCAAAGAGGTTCCATTGTAATGGACTTTGAGTTGGGAAATGGAGGAGCGACAGCAATGCGGATGGCACCGTTGCAAAGCTGACTTTCTGCAGAAGAGGCACAGATCCATTTTTTTGCCCTGGCTCAACGGCTGTGGGAGCAGAGGCCAACCATTCGTGCTCTACTGCCTGGGATGCTGGGCAGCCCAGCACGGGTGCCAAAGAGGTTCCATTGTAATGGACTTTGAGTTGGGAAATGGAGGAGTGACAGCAATGCGGATGGCACCGTTGCAAAGCTGACTTTCTGCAGAAGAGGCACAGCCCAAGTTTTTTGCCCTGGCTCTTCGGCTGTGGGAGCAGAGGCCAACCGTTCGTGCTCTACTCCCTGGGATGCTGGGCAGCCCAGCACGGGTGCCAAAGAGGTTCCATTGTAATGGACTTTGAGTTGGGAAACGGAGGAGAGATAGCAATGCGGATGGCACCGTTGCAAAGCTGACTTTCTGCAGAAGAGGCACAGCCCAAGTTTTTTGCCCTGGCTCAACGGCTGTGGGAGGAGAGGCCAACTGTTCGTGCTCTACTGCCTTGGATGCTGGGCAGCCGAGCACGGGTGCCAAAGAGGTTCCATTTTAATGGACTTTGTGTTGAGAAATCGAGGAGCGACAGCAATGCGGATGGCACCTTTGCAAAGCTGACTTTCTGCAGAAGAGGCACAGGTCAAGCTTTTTGCCCTGGCTCTTCGGCTGTGGGAGCAAAGACCAACCGTTCGTGCTCTACTGCCTGGGATGCTGGGCAGCCGAGCACGGGTGCCAAAGAGGTTCCATTGTAATGGACTTTGAGTTGGGAAATGGAGGAGCGACAGCAATGCGGATGGCAGCGTTGCAAAGCTGACTTTCTGCAGAAGAGGCACAGCTCAAGTTTTTTGCCCTGGCTCAACGGCTGTGGGAGCAGCGGCCAACCGTTCGTGCTCTACTGCCTGGGATGCTGGGCAGCCCAGCACGGGTGCCAAAGAGGTTCCATTGTAATGGACTTTGAGTTGGGAAATGGAGGAGCGACAGCAATGCGGATGGCACCGTTGCAAATCTGACTTTCTGCAGAAGAGGCACAGCTCAAGGTTTTTGCCCTGGCTCTTCGGCTGTGGGAGCAGAGGCCAACCGTTCGTGCTCTACTGCCTGGGATGCTGGGCAGCCGAGCACGGGTGCCAAAGAGGTTCCATTGTAATGGAGTTTGAGTTGGGAAATGGAGGAGCGACAGCAATGCGGATGGCACCGTTGCAAAGCTGACTTTCTGCAGAAGAGGCACAGCTCAAGTTTTTTGCCCTGGCTCTTCGGCTGTGGGAGCAGAGGCCAACCGTTCGTGCTCTACTCCCTGGGATGCTGGGCAGCCGAGCACGGGTGCCAAAGAGGTTCCATTGTAATGGACTTTGAGTTGGGAAATGGAGGAGCGACAGCAATGCGGATGGCACCGTTCGAAGCTGACTTTCTGCAGAAGAGGCACAGCTCCAGTTTTTTGGCCTGGCTTTTCGGCTGTGGGAGCAGAGACCAAGCGTTCGTGCTCTACTCCCTGGGATGCTGGGCAGCCGAGCACGGGTGCCAAAGAGGTTTCATTGTAATGGACTTTGAGTTGGGAAATGGAGGAGCGACAGCAATACGGATGGCACCGTTGCAAAGCTGACTTTCTGCAGAAGAGGCACAGCTCCAGTTTTTTGCCCTGGCTCTTCAGCTGTGGGAGCAGAGGCCAACCGTTCGTGCTCTACTGCCTGGGATGCTGGGCAGCCCAGCACGGGTGCCAAAGAGGTTCCATTGTAATGGACTTTGAGTTGGGAAATGGAGGAGTGACAGTAATGCGGAAGGCACCGTTGCAAAGCTGACTTTCTGCAGAAGAGGCACAGCTCAAGGTTTTTGCCCTTGCTCTTCGGCTGTGGGAGCAGAGGCCAACCGTTCGTGCTCTACTCCCTGGGATGCTGGGCAGCCGAGCACGGGTGCCAAAGAGGTTCCATTGTAATGGACTTTGTGTTGAGAAATCGAGGAGCGACAGCAATGCGGATGGCACCTTTGCAAAGCTGACTTTCTGCAGAAGAGGCACAGCTCAAGTTTTTTGCCCTGGCTCAACGGCTGTGGGAGCAGAGGCCAACCGTTCGTGCTCTACTGCCTGGGATGCTGGGCAGCCCAGCACGGGTGCCAAAGAGGTTCCATTGTAATGGACTTTGAGTTGGGAAATGGAGGAGCGACAGCAATGCGGATGGCACCGTTGCAAAGCTGACTTTCTGCAGAAGAGGCACAGCTCCAGTTTTTTGCCCTGGCTCAACGGCTGTGGGAGCAGAGGCCAACCGTTCGTGCTCTACTGCCTGGGATGCTGGGCAGCCCAGCACGGGTGCCAAAGAGGTTCCATTGTAATGGACTTTGAGTTGGGAAATGGAGGAGTGACAGCAATGCGGATGGCACCGTTGCAAAGCTGACTTTCTGCAGAAGAGGCACAGCCCAAGTTTTTTGCCCTGGCTCAACGGCTGTGGGAGCAGAGGCCAACTGTTCGTGCTCTACTGCCTTGGATGCTGGGCAGCCGAGCACGGGTGCCAAAGAGGTTCCATTGTAATGGAGTTTGTTTTGAGAAATCGAGGAGCGACAGCAATGCGGATGGCACCTTTGCAAAGCTGACTTTCTGCAGAAGAGGCACAGGTCAAGCTTTTTGCCCTAGCTCTTCGGCTGTGGGAGCAAAGGCCAACCGTTCGTGCTCTACTGCCTGGGATGCTGGGCAGCCGAGCACGGGTGCCAAAGAGGTTCCATTGTAATGGACTTTGAGTTGGGAAATCGAGGAGCGACAGCAATGCGGATGGCACCGTTGCAAAGCTGACTTTCTGCAGAAGAGGCACAGCTCAAGTTTTTTGCCCTGGCTCAACGGCTGTGGGAGCAGAGGCCAACCGTTCGTGCTCTACTGCCTGGGATGCTGGGCAGCCGAGCACGGGTGCCAAAGAGGTTCCATTGTAATGGACTTTGAGTTGGGAAATGGAGGAGCGACAGCAATGCGGATGGCACCGTTGCAAAGCTGACTTTCTGCAGAAGAGGCACAGCTCCAGTTTTTTGCCCTGGCTCAACGGCTGTGGGAGCAGAGGCCAACCGTTCGTGCTCTACTGCCTGGGATGCTGGGCAGCCGAGCACGGGTGCCAAAGAGGTTCCATTTTAATGGCCTTTGAGTTGGGAAATCGAGGAGCGACAGCCATGCGGATGGCACCGCTGCAAAGCTGACTTTCTGCAGAAGAGACACAGCTCAAGTTTTTTGCCCTGGCTCTTGGGCTGTGGGAGCAGAGGCCAACCGTTCGTGCTCTACTGCCTTGGATGCTGGGCAGCCGAGCACGGGTGCCAAAGAGGTTCCATTGTAATGGACTTTGAGTTGGGAAACGGAGGAGAGATAGCAATGCGGATGGCACCGTTGCAAAGCTGACTTTCTGCAGAAGAGGCACAGCCCAAGTTTTTTGCCCTGGCTCTTCGGCTGTGGGAGCAAAGGCCAACCGTTCGTGCTCTACTGCCTGGGATGCTGGGCAGCCGAGCACGGGTGCCAAAGAGGTTCCATTGTAATGGACTTTGAGTTGGGAAATCGAGGAGCGACAGCAATGCGGATGGCACCGTTGCAAAGCTGACTTTCTGCAGAAGAGGCACAGCTCAAGTTTTTTGCCCTGGCTCAACGGCTGTGGGAGCAGAGGCCAACCATTCGTGCTCTACTCCCTGGGATGCTGGGCAGCCCAGCACGGGTGCCAAAGAGGTTCCATTGTAATGGACTTTGAGTTGGGAAATGGAGGAGCGACAGCAATGCGGATGGCACCGTTGCAAAGCTGACTTTCTGCAGAAGAGGCACAGATCCATTTTTTTGCCCTGGCTCAACGGCTGTGGGAGCAGAGGCCAACCATTCGTGCTCTACTGCCTGGGATGCTGGGCAGCCCAGCACGGGTGCCAAAGAGGTTCCATTGTAATGGACTTTGAGTTGGGAAATGGAGGAGTGACAGCAATGCGGATGGCACCGTTGCAAAGCTGACTTTCTGCAGAAGAGGCACAGCCCAAGTTTTTTGCCCTGGCTCTTCGGCTGTGGGAGCAGAGGCCAACCGTTCGTGCTCTACTCCCTGGGATGCTGGGCAGCCCAGCACGGGTGCCAAAGAGGTTCCATTGTAATGGACTTTGAGTTGGGAAACGGAGGAGAGATAGCAATGCGGATGGCACCGTTGCAAAGCTGACTTTCTGCAGAAGAGGCACAGCCCAAGTTTTTTGCCCTGGCTCAACGGCTGTGGGAGGAGAGGCCAACTGTTCGTGCTCTACTGCCTTGGATGCTGGGCAGCCGAGCACGGGTGCCAAAGAGGTTCCATTGTAATGGACTTTGAGTTGGGAAATGGAGGAGCGACAGCAATGCGGATGGCAGCGTTGCAAAGCTGACTTTCTGCAGAAGAGGCACAGCTCAAGTTTTTTGCCCTGGCTCAACGGCTGTGGGAGCAGCGGCCAACCGTTCGTGCTCTACTGCCTGGGATGCTGGGCAGCCCAGCACGGGTGCCAAAGAGGTTCCATTGTAATGGACTTTGAGTTGGGAAATGGAGGAGCGACAGCAATGCGGATGGCACCGTTGCAAATCTGACTTTCTGCAGAAGAGGCACAGCTCAAGGTTTTTGCCCTGGCTCTTCGGCTGTGGGAGCAGAGGCCAACCGTTCGTGCTCTACTGCCTGGGATGCTGGGCAGCCGAGCACGGGTGCCAAAGAGGTTCCATTGTAATGGAGTTTGAGTTGGGAAATGGAGGAGCGACAGCAATGCGGATGGCACCGTTGCAAAGCTGACTTTCTGCAGAAGAGGCACAGCTCAAGTTTTTTGCCCTGGCTCTTCGGCTGTGGGAGCAGAGGCCAACCGTTCGTGCTCTACTCCCTGGGATGCTGGGCAGCCCAGCACGGGTGCCAAAGAGGTTCCATTGTAATGGACTTTGAGTTGGGAAATGGAGGAGCGACAGCAATGCGGATGGCACCGTTCGAAGCTGACTTTCTGCAGAAGAGGCACAGCTCCAGTTTTTTGGCCTGGCTTTTCGGCTGTGGGAGCAGAGACCAAGCGTTCGTGCTCTACTCCCTGGGATGCTGGGCAGCCGAGCACAGGTGCCAAAGAGGTTTCATTGTAATGGACTTTGAGTTGGGAAATGGAGGAGCGACAGCAATACGGATGGCACCGTTGCAAAGCTGACTTTCTGCAGAAGAGGCACAGCTCAAGTTTTTTGCCCTGGCTCTTCAGCTGTGGGAGCAGAGGCCAACCGTTCGTGCTCTACTGCCTGGGATGCTGGGCAGCCCAGCACGGGTGCCAAAGAGGTTCCATTGTAATGGACTTTGAGTTGGGAAATGGAGGAGTGACAGTAATGCGGAAGGCACCGTTGCAAAGCTGACTTTCTGCAGAAGAGGCACAGCCCAAGTTTTTTGCCCTTGCTCTTCGGCTGTGGGAGCAGAGGCCAACCGTTCGTGCTCTACTCCCTGGGATGCTGGGCAGCCGAGCACGGGTGCCAAAGAGGTTCCATTGTAATGGACTTTGTGTTGAGAAATCGAGGAGCGACAGCAATGCGGATGGCACCTTTGCAAAGCTGACTTTCTGCAGAAGAGGCACAGCTCAAGTTTTTTGCCCTGGCTCAACGGCTGTGGGAGCAGAGGCCAACCGTTCGTGCTCTACTCCCTGGGATGCTGGGCAGCGCAGCACGGGTGCCAAAGAGGTTCCATTGTAATGGACTTTGAGTTGGGAAATGGAGGAGCGACAGCAATGCGGATGGCACCGTTGCAAAGCTGACTTTCTGCAGAAGAGGCACAGCTCCAGTTTTTTGCCCTGGCTCAACGGCTGTGGGAGCAGAGGCCAACCGTTCGTGCTCTACTGCCTGGGATGCTGGGCAGCCCAGCACGGGTGCCAAAGAGGTTCCATTGTAATGGACTTTGAGTTGGGAAATGGAGGAGTGACAGCAATGCGGATGGCACCGTTGCAAAGCTGACTTTCTGCAGAAGAGGCACAGCTCAAGTTTTTTGCCCTGGCTCTTCAGCTGTGGGAGCAGAGGCCAACCGTTCGTGCTCTACTGCCTTGGATGCTGGGCAGCCGAGCACGGGTGCCAAAGAGGTTCCATTGTAATGGACTTTGAGTTGGGAAACGGAGGAGCGATAGCAATGCGGATGGCACCGTTGCAAAGCTGACTTTCTGCAGAAGAGGCACAGCCCAAGTTTTTTGCCCTGGCTCAACGGCTGTGGGAGCAGAGGCCAACTGTTCGTGCTCTACTGCCTTGGATGCTGGGCAGCCGAGCACGGGTGCCAAAGAGGTTCCATTGTAATGGACTTTGTGTTGAGAAATCGAGGAGCGACAGCAATGCGGATGGCACCTTTGCAAAGCTGACTTTCTGCAGAAGAGGCACAGGTCAAGCTTTTTGCCCTAGCTCTTCGGCTGTGGGAGCAAAGGCCAACCGTTCGTGCTCTACTGCCTGGGATGCTGGGCAGCCGAGCACGGGTGCCAAAGAGGTTCCATTGTAATGGACTTTGAGTTGGGAAATCGAGGAGCGACAGCAATGCGGATGGCACCGTTGCAAAGCTGACTTTCTGCAGAAGAGGCACAGCTCAAGTTTTTTGCCCTGGCTCAACGGCTGTGGGAGCAGAGGCCAACCGTTCGTGCTCTACTCCCTGGGATGCTGGGCAGCCGAGCACGGGTGCCAAAGAGGTTCCATTGTAATGGACTTTGAGTTGGGAAATGGAGGAGCGACAGCAATGCGGATGGCACCGTTGCAAAGCTGACTTTCTGCAGAAGAGGCACAGCTCCAGTTTTTTGCCCTGGCTCAACGGCTGTGGGAGCAGAGGCCAACCGTTCGTGCTCTACTGCCTGGGATGCTGGGCAGCCGAGCACGGGTGCCAAAGAGGTTCCATTGTAATGGACTTTGAGTTGGGAAATGGAGGAGTGACAGCAATGCGGATGGCACCGTTGCAAAGCTGACTTTCTGCAGAAGAGGCACAGCCCAAGTTTTTTGCCCTGGCTCTTGGGCTGTGGGAGCAGAGGCCAACCGTTCGTGCTCTACTGCCTTGGATGCTGGGCAGCCGAGCATGGGTGCCAAAGAGGTTCCATTGTAATGGACTTTGAGTTGGGAAATGGAGGAGAGATAGCAATGCGGATGGCACCGTTGCAAAGCTGACTTTCTGCAGAAGAGGCACAGCCCAAGTTTTTTGCCCTGGCTCTTCGGCTGTGGGAGCAGAGGCCAACTGTTCGTGCTCTACTGCCTTGGATGCTGGGCAGCCGAGCACGGGTGCCAAAGAGGTTCCATTGTAATGGACTTTGTGTTGAGAAATCGAGGAGCGACAGCAATGCGGATGGCACCTTTGCAAAGCTGACTTTCTGCAGAAGAGGCACAGGTCAAGCTTTTTGCCCTAGCTCTTCGGCTGTGGGAGCAAAGGCCAACCGTTCGTGCTCTACTGCCTGGGATGCTGGGCAGCCGAGCACGGGTGCCAAAGAGGTTCCATTGTAATGGACTTTGAGTTGGGAAATCGAGGAGCGACAGCAATGCGGATGGCACCGTTGCAAAGCTGACTTTCTGCAGAAGAGGCACAGCTCAAGTTTTTTGCCCTGGCTCAACGGCTGTGGGAGCAGAGGCCAACCATTCGTGCTCTACTCCCTGGGATGCTGGGCAGCCCAGCACGGGTGCCAAAGAGGTTCCATTGTAATGGACTTTGAGTTTGGAAATGGAGGAGTGACAGCAATGCGGATGGCACCGTTGCAAAGCTGACTTTCTGCAGAAGAGGCACAGGTCAAGCTTTTTGCCCTAGCTCTTCGGCTGTGGGAGCAAAGGCCAACCGTTCGTGCTCCACTCCCTGGGATGCTGGGCAGCCCAGCACAGGTGCCAAAGAGGTTCCATTGTAATGGACTTTGAGTTAGGAAATGGAGGAGTGACAGCAATGCGGATGGCACTGTTGCAAATCTGACTTTCTGCAGAAGAGGCACAGCTCAAGTTTTTTGCCCTGGCTCTTCGGCTGTGGGAGCAGAGGCCAACCGTTCGTGCTCCACTCCCTGGGATGCTGGGCAGCCCAGCACAGGTGCCAAAGAGGTTCCATTGTAATGGACTTTGAGTTGGGAAATGGAGGAGCGACAGCAATGCGGATGGCACCGTTGCAAAGCTGACTTTCTGCAGAAGAGGCACAGCTCAAGTTTTTTGCCCTGGCTCAACGGCTGTGGGAGCAGAGGCCAACCGTTCGTGCTCTTCTCCCTGGGATGCTGGGCAGCCGAGCACGGGTGCCAAAGAGGTTCCATTGTAATGGACTTTGAATTGGGAAACGGAGGAGTGACAGCAATGCGGATGGCACCGTTGCAAAGCTGACTTTCTGCAGAAGAGGCACAGCCCAAGTTTTTTGCCCTGGCTCTTGGGCTGTGGGAGCAGAGGCCAACCGTTCGTGCTCTACTGCCTTGGATGCTGGGCAGCCGAGCACGGGTGCCAAAGAGGTTCCATTGTAATGGACTTTGAGTTGGGAAACGGAGGAGAGATAGCAATGCGGATGGCACCGTTGCAAAGCTGACTTTCTGCAGAAGAGGCACAGCCCAAGTTTTTTGCCCTGGCTCAACGGCTGTGGAAGCAGAGGCCAACTGTTCGTGCTCTACTGCCTTGGATGCTGGGCAGCCGAGCACGGGTGCCAAAGAGGTTCCATTGTAATGGACTTTGTGTTGAGAAATCGAGGAGCGACAGCAATGCGGATGGCACCTTTGCAAAGCTGACTTTCTGCAGAAGAGGCACAGGTCAAGCTTTTTGCCCTAGCTCTTCGGCTGTGGGAGCAAAGGCCAACCGTTCGTGCTCTACTGCCTGGGATGCTGGGCAGCCGAGCACGGGTGCCAAAGAGGTTCCATTGTAATGGACTTTGAGTTGGGAAATGGAGGAGCGACAGCAATGCGGATGGCACCGTTGCAAAGCTGACTTTCTGCAGAAGAGGCACAGCTCAAGTTTTTTGCCCTGGATCAACGGCTGTGGGAGCAGAGGCCAACCGTTCGTGCTCTACTCCCTGGGATGCTGGGCAGCCGAGCACGGGTGCCAAAGAGGTTCCATTGTAATGGACTTTGAGTTGGGAAATGGAGGAGCGACAGCAATGCGGATGGCACCGTTGCAAAGCTGACTTTCTGCAGAAGAGGCACAGCTCCAGTTTTTTGCCCTGGCTCAACGGCTGTGGGAGCAGAGGCCAACCGTTCGTGCTCTACTGCCTGGGATGCTGGGCAGCCGAGCACGGGTGCCAAAGAGGTTCCATTGTAATGGACTTTGAGTTGGGAAATGGAGGAGCGACAGCAATGCGGATGGCACCGTTGCAAAGCTGACTTTCTGCAGAAGAGGCACAGCTCCAGTTTTTTGCCCTGGCTCAACGGCTGTGGGAGCAGAGGCCAACCATTCGTGCTCTACTGCCTGGGATGCTGGGCAGCCCAGCACGGGTGCCAAAGAGGTTCCATTGTAATGGACTTTGAGTTGGGAAATGGAGGAGCGACAGCAATGCGGATGGCACCGTTGCAAAGCTGACTTTCTGCAGAAGAGGCACAGCCCAAGTTTTTTGCCCTGGCTCTTGGGCTGTGGGAGCAGAGGCCAACCGTTCGTGCTCTACTGCCTGGGATGCTGGGCAGCCCAGCACGGGTGCCAAAGAGGTTCCATTGTAATGGACTTTGAGTTGGGAAATGGAGGAGCGACAGCAATGCGGATGGCACCGTTGCAAAGCTGACTTTCTGCAGAAGAGGCACAGCCCAAGTTTTTTGCCCTGGCTCTTCGGCTGTGGGAGCAGAGGCCAACCGTTCGTGCTCTACTGCCTGGGATGCTGGGCAGCCCAGCACGGGTGCCAAAGAGGTTCCATTGTAATGGACTTTGAGTTGGGAAACGGAGGAGAGATAGCAATGCGGATGGCACCGTTGCAAAGCTGACTTTCTGCAGAAGAGGCACAGCCCAAGTTTTTTGCCCTGGCTCAACGACTGTGGGAGCAGAGGCCAACCGTTCGTGCTCTACTGCCTGGGATGCTGGGCAGCCGAGCACGGGTGCCAAAGAGGTTCCATTGTAATGGACTTTGAGTTGGGAAATGGAGGAGTGACAGCAATGCGGATGGCACCGTTGCAAAGCTGACTTTCTGCAGAAGAGGCACAGCCCAAGTTTTTTGCCCTGGCTCTTCGGCTGTGGGAGCAGAGGCCAACTGTTCGTGCTCTACTGCCTTGGATGCTGGGCAGCCGAGCACGGGTGCCAAAGAGGTTCCATTGTAATGGACTTTGTGTTGAGAAATCGAGGAGCGACAGCAATGCGGATGGCACCTTTGCAAAGCTGACTTTCTGCAGAAGAGGCACAGGTCAAGCTTTTTGCCCTAGCTCTTCGGCTGTGGGAGCAAAGGCCAACCGTTCGTGCTCTACTGCCTGGGATGCTGGGCAGCCGAGCACGGGTGCCAAAGAGGTTCCATTGTAATGGACTTTGAGTTGGGAAATCGAGGAGCGACAGCAATGCGGATGGCACCGTTGCAAAGCTGACTTTCTGCAGAAGAGGCACAGCTCAAGTTTTTTGCCCTGGCTCAATGGCTGTGGGAGCAGAGGCCAACCATTCGTGCTCTACTCCCTGGGATGCTGGGCAGCCGAGCACGGGTGCCAAAGAGGTTCCATTGTAATGGACTTTGAGTTGGGAAATGGAGGAGTGACAGCAATGCGGATGGCACCGTTGCAAAGCTGACTTTCTGCAGAAGAGGCACAGGTCAAGCTTTTTGCCCTAGCTCTTCGGCTGTGGGAGCAAAGGCCAACCGTTCGTGCTCCACTCCCTGGGATGCTGGGCAGCCCAGCACAGGTGCCAAAGAGGTTCCATTGTAATGGACTTTGAGTTAGGAAATGGAGGAGTGACAGCAATGCGGATGGCACCGTTGCAAATCTGACTTTCTGCAGAAGAGGCACAGCTCAAGTTTTTTGCCCTGGCTCTTCGGCTGTGGGAGCAGAGGCCAACCGTTCGTGCTCCACTCCCTGGGATGCTGGGCAGCCCAGCACAGGTGCCAAAGAGGTTCCATTGTAATGGACTTTGAGTTGGGAAATGGAGGAGCGACAGCAATGCGGATGGCACCGTTGCAAAGCTGACTTTCTGCAGAAGAGGCACAGCTCAAGTTTTTTCCCCTGGCTCTTCGGCTGTGGGAGCAGAGGCCAACCGTTCGTGCTCTTCTCCCTGGGATGCTGGGCAGCCCAGCACGGGTGCCAAAGAGGTTCCATTGTAATGGACTTTGAATTGGGAAACGGAGGAGTGACAGCAATGCGGATGGCACCGTTGCAAAGCTGACTTTCTGCAGAAGAGGCACAGCCCAAGTTTTTTGCCCTGGCTCTTGGGCTGTGGGAGCAGAGGCCAACCGTTCGTGCTCTACTGCCTGGGATGCTGGGCAGCCGAGCACGGGTGCCAAAGAGGTTCCATTGTAATGGACTTTGAGTTGGGAAACGGAGGAGAGATAGCAATGCGGATGGCACCGTTGCAAAGCTGACTTTCTGCAGAAGAGGCACAGCCCAAGTTTTTTGCCCTGGCTCAACGGCTGTGGGAGCAGAGGCCAACTGTTCGTGCTCTACTGCCTTGGATGCTGGGCAGCCGAGCACGGGTGCCAAAGAGGTTCCATTGTAATGGACTTTGTGTTGAGAAATCGAGGAGCGACAGCAATGCGGATGGCACCTTTGCAAAGCTGACTTTCTGCAGAAGAGGCACAGGTCAAGCTTTTTGCCCTAGCTCTTCGGCTGTGGGAGCAAAGGCCAACCGTTCGTGCTCTACTGCCTGGGATGCTGGGCAGCCGAGCACGGGTGCCAAAGAGGTTCCATTGTAATGGACTTTGAGTTGGGAAATGGAGGAGCGACAGCAATGCGGATGGCACCGTTGCAAAGCTGACTTTCTGCAGAAGAGGCACAGCTCAAGTTTTTTGCCCTGGCTCAACGGCTGTGGGAGCAGAGGCCAACCGTTCGTGCTCTACTCCCTGGGATGCTGGGCAGCCGAGCACGGGTGCCAAAGAGGTTCCATTGTAATGGACTTTGAGTTGGGAAATGGAGGAGCGACAGCAATGCGGATGGCACCGTTGCAAAGCTGACTTTCTGCAGAAGAGGCACAGCTCCAGTTTTTTGCCCTGGCTCAACGGCTGTGGGAGCAGAGGCCAACCGTTCGTGCTCTACTGCCTGGGATGCTGGGCAGCCGAGCACGGGTGCCAAAGAGGTTCCATTGTAATGGACTTTGAGTTGGGAAATGGAGGAGCGACAGCAATGCGGATGGCACCGTTGCAAAGCTGACTTTCTGCAGAAGAGGCACAGCTCCAGTTTTTTGCCCTGGCTCAACGGCTGTGGGAGCAGAGGCCAACCATTCGTGCTCTACTGCCTGGGATGCTGGGCAGCCCAGCACGGGTGCCAAAGAGGTTCCATTGTAATGGACTTTGAGTTGGGAAATGGAGGAGCGACAGCAATGCGGATGGCACCGTTGCAAAGCTGACTTTCTGCAGAAGAGGCACAGCCCAAGTTTTTTGCCCTGGCTCTTCGGCTGTGGGAGCAGAGGCCAACCGTTCGTGCTCTACTCCCTGGGATGCTGGGCAGCCCAGCACGGGTGCCAAAGAGGTTCCATTGTAATGGACTTTGAGTTGGGAAACGGAGGAGAGATAGCAATGCGGATGGCACCGTTGCAAAGCTGACTTTCTGCAGAAGAGGCACAGCCCAAGTTTTTTGCCCTGGCTCTTCGGCTGTGGGAGGAGAGGCCAACCGTTCGTGCTCTACTGCCTGGGATGCTGGGCAGCCCAGCACGGGTGCCAAAGAGGTTCCATTGTAATGGACTTTGAGTTGGGAAATGGAGGAGTGACAGCAATGCGGATGGCACCGTTGCAAAGCTGACTTTCTTCAGAAGAGGCACAGCTCAAGTTTTTTGCCCTGGCTCTTGGACTGTGGGAGCAGAGGCCAACCGTTTGTGCTCTACTCCCTGGGATGCTGGGCAGCCGAGCACGGGTGCCAAAGAGGTTCCATTGTAATGGACTTTGAGTTGGGAAATGGAGGAGCGACAGCAATGCGGATGGCAGCGTTGCAAAGCTGACTTTCTGCAGAAGAGGCACAGCTCCAGTTTTTTGCCCTGGCTCTTCGCTTGTGGGAGCAGAGGCCAACCGTTTGTGCTCTACTCCCTGGGATGCTGGGCAGCCGAGCACGGGTGCCAAAGAGGTTCCATTGTAATGGACTTTGAGTTGGGAAATGGAGGAGCGACAGCAATGCGGATGGCACCGTTGCAAAGCTGACTTTCTGCAGAAGAGGCACAGCTCAAGTTTTTTGCCCTGGCTCTTCGGCTGTGGGAGCAGAGGCCAACCGTTCGTGCTCTACTTCCTGGGATGCTGGGTAGCCGAGCACGGGTGCCAAAGATGTTCCATTGTAATGGACTTTGAGTTGGGAAATGGAGGAGCGACAGCAATGCGGATGGCAGCGTTGCAAAGCTGACTTTCTGCAGAAGAGGCACAGCTCAAGTTTTTTGCCCTGGCTCTTCGGCTGTGGGAGCAGAGGCCAACCGTTCGTGCTCTACTCCCTGGGATGCTGGGCAGCCCAGCACGGGTGCCAAAGAGGTTCCATTGTAATGGACTTTGTGTTGAGAAATCGAGGAGCGACAGCAATGCGGATGGCACCTTTGCAAAACTGACTTTCTGCAGAAGAGGCACAGGTCAAGCTTTTTGCCCTAGCTCTTCGGCTGTGGGAGCAAAGGCCAACCGTTCGTGCTCTACTCCCTGGGATGCTGGGCAGCCGAGCACGGGTGCCAAAGAGGTTCCATTGTAATGGACTTTGAGTTGGGAAATGGAGGAGCGACAGCAATGCGGATGGCAGCGTTGCAAAGCTGACTTTCTGCAGAAGAGGCACAGCTCAAGTTTTTTGCCCTGGCTCAACGGCTGTGGGAGCAGAGGCCAACCGTTCGTGCTCTACTCCCTGGGATGCTGGGCAGCCGAGCACGGGTGCCAAAGAGGTTCCATTGTAATGGACTTTGAGTTGGGAAATGGAGGAGCGACATCAATGCGGATGGCACCGTTGCAAAGCTGACTTTCTGCAGAAGAGGCACAGCTCAAGTTTTTTGCCCTGGCTCAACGGCTGTGGGAGCAGAGGCCAACCGTTCGTGCTCTACTGCCTGGGATGCTGGGCAGCCCAGCACGGGTGCCAAAGAGGTTCCATTGTAATGGACTTTGAGTTGGGAAATGGAGGAGTGACAGCAATGCGGATGGCACCGTTGCAAAGCTGACTTTCTGCAGAAGAGGCACAGCCCAAGTTTTTTGCCCTGGCTCTTGGGCTGTGGGAGCAGAGGCCAACCGTTCGTGCTCTACTGCCTGGGATGCTGGGCAGCCCAGCACGGGTGCCAAAGAGGTTCCATTGTAATGGACTTTGAGTTGGGAAACGGAGGAGAGATAGCAATGCGGATGGCACCGTTGCAAAGCTGACTTTCTGCAGAAGAGGCACAGCCCAAGTTTTTTGCCCTGGCTCTTCGGCTGTGGGAGCAGAGGCCAACTGTTCGTGCTCTACTGCCTGGGATGCTGGGCAGCCGAGCACGGGTGCCAAAGAGGTTCCATTGTAATGGACTTTGTGTTGAGAAATCGAGGAGCGACAGCAATGCGGATGGCACCTTTGCAAAGCTGACTTTCTGCAGAAGAGGCACAGGTCAAGCTTTTTGCCCTAGCTCTTCGGCTGTGGGAGCAGAGGCCAACCGTTCGTGCTCTACTGCCTTGGATGCTGGGCAGCCGAGCACGGGTGCCAAAGAGGTTCCATTGTAATGGACTTTGAGTTGGGAAATCGAGGAGCGACAGCAATGCGGATGGCACCGTTGCAAAGCTGACTTTCTGCAGAAGAGGCACAGCTCCAGTTTTTTGCCCTGGCTCAACGGCTGTGGGAGCAGAGGCCAACCGTTCGTGCTCTACTCCCTGGGATGCTGGGCAGCCCAGCACGGGTGCCAAAGAGGTTCCATTGTAATGGACTTTGAGTTGGGAAATGGAGGAGCGACAGCAATGCGGATGGCACCGTTGCAAATCTGATTTTCTGCAGAAGAGGCACAGCTCAAGGTTTTTGCCCTGGCTCAACGGCTGTGGGAGCAGAGGCCAACCGTTCGTGCTCTACTCCCTGGGATGCTGGGCAGCCGAGCACGGGTGCCAAAGAGGTTCCATTGTAATGGAGTTTGAGTTGGGAAATGGAGGAGCGACAGCAATGCGGATGGCACCGTTGCAAATCTGACTTTCTGCAGAAGAGGCACAGCTCAAGTTTTTTGCCCTGGCTCTTCGGCTGTGGGAGCAGAGGCCAACCGTTCGTGCTCCACTCCCTGGGATGCTGGGCAGAGGAGCACGGGTGCCAAAGAGGTTCCATTGTAATGGACTTTGAGTTGGGAAATGGAGGAGCGACAGCAATGCGGATGGCACCGTTGCAAATCTGACTTTCTGCAGAAGAGGCACAGCTCAAGGTTTTTGCCCTGGCTCAACGGCTGTGGGAGCAGAGTCCAACCGTTCGTGCTCTACTCCCTGGGATGCTGGGCAGCCCAGCACGGGTGCCAAAGAGGTTCCATTGTAATGGACTTTGAGTTGGGAAATCGAGGAGCGACAGCAATACGGATGGCACCGTTGCAAAGCTGACTTTCTGCAGAAGAGGCACAGCTCAAGTTTTTTGCCCTGGCTCAAAAGCTGTGGGAGCAGAGGCCAACCGTTCATGCTCTACTGCCTGGGATGCTGGGCAGCCGAGCACGGGTGCCAAAGAGGTTCCATTTTAATGGCCTTTGAGTTGGGAAATCGAGGAGCGACAGCCATGCGGATGGCACCGCTGCAAAGCTGACTTTCTGCAGAAGAGACACAGCTCAAGTTTTTTGCCCTGGCTCTTCGGCTGTTGGAGCAGAGGCCAACCGTTCGTGCTCTACTCCCTGGGATGCTGGGCAGCCCAGCACGGGTGCCAAAGAGGTTCCATTGTAATGGACTTTGAGTTGGGAAATGGAGGAGTGACAGTAATGCGGATGGCACCGTTGCAAAGCTGACTTTCTGCAGAAGAGGCACAGCCCAAGTTTTTTGCCCTGGCTCTTCGGCTGTGGGAGCAGAGGCCAACCGTTCGTGCTCTACTCCCTGGGATGCTGGGCAGCCCAGCACGGGTGCCAAAGAGGTTCCATTGTAATGGACTTTGAGTTGGGAAACGGAGGAGAGATAGCAATGCGGATGGCACCGTTGCAAAGCTGACTTTCTGCAGAAGAGGCACAGCCCAAGTTTTTTGCCCTGGCTCATCGGCTGTGGGAGCAGAGGCCAACTGTTCGTGCTCTACTCCCAGGGATGCTGGGCAGCCGAGCACGGGTGCCAAAGAGGTTCCATTGTAATGGACTTTGTGTTGAGAAATCGAGGAGCGACAGCAATGCGGATGGCACCTTTGCAAAGCTGACTTTCTGCAGAAGAGGCACAGGTCAAGCTTTTTGCCCTAGCTCTTCGGCTGTGGGAGCAAAGGCCAACCGTTCGTGCTCTACTGCCTGGGATGCTGGGCAGCCGAGCACGGGTGCCAAAGAGGTTCCATTGTAATGGACTTTGAGTTGGGAAATGGAGGAGCGACAGCAATGCGGATGGCAGCGTTGCAAAGCTGACTTTCTGCAGAAGAGGCACAGCTCAAGTTTTTTGCCCTGGCTCAACGGCTGTGGGAGCAGAGGCCAACCGTTCGTGCTCTACTCCCTGGGATGCTGGGTAGCCGAGCACGGGTGCCAAAGAGGTTCCATTGTAATGGACTTTGAGTTGGGAAATGGAGGAGCGACAGCAATGCGGATGGCACCGTTGCAAAGCTGACTTTCTGCAGAAGAGGCACAGCTCCAGTTTTTTGCCCTGGCTCAACGGCTGTGGGAGCAGAGGCCAACCGTTCGTGCTCTACTCCCTGGGATGCTGGGCAGCCCAGCACGGGTGCCAAAGAGGTTCCATTGTAATGGAATTTGAGTTGGGAAATGGAGGAGTGACAGCAATGCGGATGGCACCGTTGCAAAGCTGACTTTCTGCAGAAGAGGCACAGCCCAAGTTTTTTGCCCTGGCTCTTGGGCTGTGGGAGCAGAGGCCAACCGTTCGTGCTCTACTGCCTTGGATGCTGGGCAGCCCAGCACGGGTGCCAAAGAGGTTCCATTGTAATGGACTTTGAGTTGGGAAACGGAGGAGAGATAGCAATGCGGATGGCACCGTTGCAAAGCTGACTTTCTGCAGAAGAGGCACAGCCCAAGTTTTTTGCCCTGGCTCAACGGCTGTGGGAGCAGAGGCCAACTGTTCGTGCTCTACTGCCTTGGATGCTGGGCAGCCGAGCACGGGTGCCAAAGAGGTTCCATTGTAATGGACTTTGTGTTGAGAAATCGAGGAGCGACAGCAATGCGGATGGCACCTTTGCAAAGCTGACTTTCTGCAGAAGAGGCACAGGTCAAGCTTTTTGCCCTAGCTCTTCGGCTGTGGGAGCAAAGGCCAACCGTTCGTGCTCTACTGCCTGGGATGCTGGGCAGCCGAGCACGGGTGCCAAAGAGGTTCCATTGTAATGGACTTTGAGTTGGGAAATCGAGGAGCGACAGCAATGCGGATGGCACCGTTGCAAAGCTGACTTTCTGCAGAAGAGGCACAGCTCAAGTTTTTTGCCCTGGCTCAACGGCTGTGGGAGCAGAGGCCAACCGTTCGTGCTCTACTCCCTGGGATGCTGGGCAGCCCAGCACGGGTGCCAAAGAGGTTCCATTGTAATGGACTTTGAGTTGGGAAATGGAGGAGCGACAGCAATGCGGATGGCACCGTTGCAAATCTGACTTTCTGCAGAAGAGGCACAGCTCAAGGTTTTTGCCCTGGCTCAACGGCTGTGGGAGCGGAGGCCAACCGTTCGTGCTCTACTCCCTGGGATGCTGGGCAGCCCAGCACGGGTGCCAAAGAGGTTCCATTGTAATGGACTTTGAGTTGGGAAATCGAGGAGCGACAGCAATGCGGATGGCACCGTTGCAAATCTGACTTTCTGCAGAAGAGGCACAGCTCAAGTTTTTTGCCCTGGCTCTTCGGCTGTGGGAGCAGAGGCCAACCGTTCGTGCTCCACTCCCTGGGATGCTGGGCAGACGAGCACGGGTGCCAAAGAGGTTCCATTGTAATGGACTTTGAGTTGGGAAATCGAGGAGCGACAGCAATGCGGATGGCACCGTTGCAAAGCTGACTTTCTGCAGAAGAGGCACAGCTCAAGGTTTTTGCCCTGGATCAACGGCTGTGGGAGCAGAGTCCAACCGTTCGTGCTCTACTCCCTGGGATGCTGGGCAGCCCAGCACGGGTGCCAAAGAGGTTCCATTGTAATGGAGTTTGAGTTGGGAAATCGAGGAGCGACAGCAATGCGGATGGCACCGTTGCAAAGCTGACTTTCTGCAGAAGAGGCACAGCTCAAGTTTTTTGCCCTGGCTCAAAAGCTGTGGGAGCAGAGGCCAACCGTTCATGCTCTACTGCCTGGGATGCTGGGCAGCCGAGCACGGGTGCCAAAGAGGTTCCATTTTAATGGCCTTTGAGTTGGGAAACGGAGGAGTGACAGCAATGTGGATGGCACCGTTGCAAAGCTGACTTTCTGCAGAAGAGGCACAGCTCCAGTTTTTTGCCCTGGCTCTTCGGCTGTGGGAGCAGAGTCCAAACGTGCCTGCTCTACTCCCTGGGATGCTGGGCCCCCCAGCACGTGGGCCAAAGAGGTTCCATTGTAATGGACTTTGTGTTGGGAAATGGAGGAGCGACAGCAATGCGGATGGCACCGTTGCAAAGCTGACTTTCTGCAGAAGAGGCACAGCTCCAATTTTTTGCCCTGGCTCTTCGGCTGTGGGAGCGGAGGCCAACCGTTCGTGCTCTACTGCCTGGGATGCTGGGCAGCCGAGCACGGGTGCCAAAGAGGTTCCATTGTAATGGACTTTGAGTTGGGAAATCGAGGAGCGACAGCAATGCGGATGGCACCATTGCAAATCTGACTTTCTGCAGAAGAGACACAGCTCAAGTTTTTTGCCCTGGATCTTCGGCTGTGGGAGCAGAGGCCAACCGTTCGTGCTCTACTCCCTGGGATGCTGGGCAGCCCAGCACGGGTGCCAAAGAGGTTCCATTGTAATGGACTTTGAGTTGGGAAATGGAGGAGCGACAGCAATGCGGATGGCACCGTTGCAAAGCTGACTTTCTGCAGAAGAGGCACAGGTCAAGCTTTTTGCCCTAGCTCTTCGGCTGTGGGAGCAAAGGCCAACCGTTCGTGCTCTACTGCCTGGGATGCTGGGCAGCCGAGCACGGGTGCCAAAGAGGTTCCATTGTAATGGACTTTGAGTTGGGAAATCGAGGAGCGACAGCAATGCGGATGGCACAGTTGCAAAGCTGACTTTCTGCAGAAGAGGCACAGCCCAAGTTTTTTGCCCTGGCTCTTCGGCTGTGGGAGCAGAGGCCAACCGTTCGTGCTCTTCTCCCTGGGATGCTGGGCAGCCCAGCACGGGTGCCAAAGAGGTTCCATTGTAATGGACTTTGAATTGGGAAACGGAGGAGTGACAGCAATGTGGATGGCACCGTTGCAAAGCTGACTTTCTGCAGAAGAGGCACAGCTCCAGTTTTTTGCCCTGGCTCTTCGGCTGTGGGAGCAGAGTCCAAACGTGCCTGCTCTACTCCCTGGGATGCTGGGCCCCCCAGCACGTGGGCCAAAGAGGTTCCATTGTAATGGACTTTGTGTTGGGAAATGGAGGAGCGACAGAAATGCGGATGGCACCGTTGCAAAGCTGACTTTCTGCAGAAGAGGCACAGCTCCAATATTTTGCCCTGGCTCTTCGGCTGTGGGAGCGGAGGCCAACCGTTCGTGCTCTACTGCCTGGGATGCTGGGCAGCCGAGAACGGGTGCCAAAGAGGTTCCATTGTAATGGACTTTGAGTTGGGAAATCGAGGAGCGACAGCAATGCGGATGGCACCATTGCAAATCTGACTTTCTGCAGAAGAGACACAGCTCAAGTTTTTTGCCCTGGATCTTCGGCTGTGGGAGCAGAGGCCAACCGTTCGTGCTCTACTCCCTGGGATGCTGGGCAGCCCAGCACGGGTGCCAAAGAGGTTCCATTGTAATGGACTTTGAGTTGGGAAACGGAGGAGAGATAGCAATGCGGATGGCACCGTTGCAAATCTGACTTTCTGCAGAAGAGGCACAGCTCAAGGTTTTTGCCCTGGCTCAACGGCTGTGGGAGCAGAGTCCAACCGTTCGTGCTCTACTCCCTGGGATGCTGGGCAGCCCAGCACGGGTGCCAAAGAGGTTCCATTGTAATGGACTTTGAGTTGGGAAATGGAGGAGCGACAGCAATGCGGATGGCACCGTTGCAAATCTGATTTTCTGCAGAAGAGGCACAGCTCAAGGTTTTTGCCCTGGCTCAACGGCTGTGGGAGCAGAGGCCAACCGTTCGTGCTCTACTGCCTGGGATGCTGGGCAGCCGAGCACGGGTGCCAAAGAGGTTCCATTGTAATGGAGTTTGAGTTGGGAAATGGAGGAGCGACAGCAATGCGGATGGCACCGTTGCAAATCTGACTTTCTGCAGAAGAGGCACAGCTCAAGTTTTTTGCCCTGGCTCTTCGGCTGTGGGAGCAGAGGCCAACCGTTCGTGCTCCACTCCCTGGGATGCTGGGCAGAGGAGCACGGGTGCCAAAGAGGTTCCATTGTAATGGACTTTGAGTTGGGAAATGGAGGAGCGACAGCAATGCGGATGGCACCGTTGCAAATCTGACTTTCTGCAGAAGAGGCACAGCTCAAGGTTTTTGCCCTGGCTCAACGGCTGTGGGAGCAGAGTCCAACCGTTCGTGCTCTACTCCCTGGGATGCTGGGCAGCCCAGCACGGGTGCCAAAGAGGTTCCATTGTAATGGACTTTGAGTTGGGAAATCGAGGAGCGACAGCAATGCGGATGGCACCGCTGCAAAGCTGACTTTCTGCAGAAGAGACACAGCTCAAGTTTTTTGCCCTGGCTCTTCGGCTGTTGGAGCAGAGGCCAACCGTTCGTGCTCTACTCCCTGGGATGCTGGGCAGCCCAGCACGGGTGCCAAAGAGGTTCCATTGTAATGGACTTTGAGTTGGGAAATGGAGGAGTGACAGTAATGCGGATGGCACCGTTGCAAAGCTGACTTTCTGCAGAAGAGGCATAGCCCAAGTTTTTTGCCCTGGCTCTTCGGCTGTGGGAGCAGAGGCCAACCGTTCGTGCTCTACTCCCTGGGATGCTGGGCAGCCGAGCACGGGTGCCAAAGAGGTTCCATTGTAATGGACTTTGAGTTGGGAAACGGAGGAGAGATAGCAATGCGGATGGCACCGTTGCAAAGCTGACTTTCTGCAGAAGAGGCACAGCCCAAGTTTTTTGCCCTGGCTCATCGGCTGTGGGAGCAGAGGCCAACTGTTCGTGCTCTACTCCCAGGGATGCTGGGCAGCCGAGCACGGGTGCCAAAGAGGTTCCATTGTAATGGACTTTGTGTTGAGAAATCGAGGAGCGACAGCAATGCGGATGGCACCTTTGCAAAGCTGACTTTCTGCAGAAGAGGCACAGCTCCAGTTTTTTGCCCTGGCTCTTCGGCTGTGGGAGCAGAGGCCAACCGTTCGTGCTCTACTCCCTGGGATGCTGGGCAGCCCGGCACGGGTGCCAAAGAGGTTCCATTGTAATGGACTTTGAGTTGGGAAATCGAGGAGCGACAGCAAAGCGGATGGCACCGTTGCAAAGCTGACTTTCTGCAGAAGAGGCACAGCTCAAGTTTTTTGCCCTAGCTCAAAAGCTGTGGGAGCAGAGGCCAACCGTTCATGCTCTACTGCCTGGGATGCTGGGCAGCCGAGCACGGGTGCCAAAGAGGTTCCATTTTAATGGCCTTTGAGTTGGGAAATCGAGGAGCGACAGCCATGCGGATGGCACCGCTGCAAAGCTGACTTTCTGCAGAAGAGACACAGCCCAAGTTTTTTGCCCTGGCTCTTCGGCTGTTGGAGCAGAGGCCAACCGTTCGTGCTCTACTCCCTGGGATGCTGGGCAGCCCAGCACGGGTGCCAAAGAGGTTCCATTGTAATGGACTTTCTGTTGGGAAATGGAGGAGCGACAGCAATGCGGATGGCACAGTTGCAAAGCTGACTTTCTGCAGAAGAGGCACAGCTCCAGTTTTTTGCCCTGGCTCTTCAGCTGTGGGAGCAGAGGCCAACCGTTCGTGCTCTTCTCCCTGGGATGCTGGGCAGCCCAGCACGGGTGCCAAAGAGGTTCCATTGTAATGGACTTTGAATTGGGAAACGGAGGAGTGACAGCAATGTGGATGGCACCGTTGCAAAGCTGACTTTCTGCAGAAGAGGCACAGCTCCAGTTTTTTGCCCTGGCTCTTCGGCTGTGGGAGCAGAGTCCAAACGTGCCTGCTCTACTCCCTGGGATGCTGGGCCCCCCAGCACGTGGGCCAAAGAGGTTCTATTGTAATGGATTTTGTGTTGGGAAATGGAGGAGCGACAGAAATGCAGATGGCACCGTTGCAAAGCTGACTTTCTGCAGAAGAGGCACAGCTCCAATTTTTTGCCCTGGCTCTTCGGCTGTGGGAGTGGAGGCCAACCGTTCGTGCTCTACTGCCTGGGATGCTGGGCAGCCGAGCACGGGTGCCAAAGAGGTTCCATTGTAATGGACTTTGAGTTGGGAAATCGAGGAGCGACAGCAATGCGGATGGCACCATTGCAAAGCTGACTTTCTGCAGAAGAGACACAGCTCAAGTTTTTTGCCCTGGATCTTCGGCTGTGGGAGCAGAGGCCAACCGTTCGTGCTCTACTCCCTGGGATGCTGGGCAGCCCAGCACGGGTGCCAAAGAGGTTCCATTGTAATGGACTTTGAGTTGGGAAATGGAGGAGCGACAGCAATGCGGATGGCACCGTTGCAAAGCTGACTTTCTGCAGAAGAGGCACAGCCCAAGTTTTTTGCCCTGGCTCTTCGGCTGTGGGAGCAGAGGCCAACCGTTCGTGCTCTACTCCCTGGGATGCTGGGCAGCCCAGCACGGGTGCCAAAGAGGTTCCATTGTAATGGACTTTGAGTTGGGAAACGGAGGAGAGATAGCAATGCGGATGGCACCGTTGCAAAGCTGACTTTCTGCAGAAGAGGCACAGCCCAAGTTTTTTGCCCTGGCTCAACGGCTGTGGGAGCAGAGGCCAACTGTTCGTGCTCTACTGCCTTGGATGCTGGGCAGCCGAGCACGGGTGCCAAAGAGGTTCCATTGTAATGGACTTTGTGTTGAGAAATCGAGGAGCGACAGCAATGCGGATGGCACCTTTGCAAAGCTGACTTTCTGCAGAAGAGGCACAGGTCAAGCTTTTTGCCCTGGCTCTTCGGCTGTGGGAGCAAAGGCCAACCGTTCGTGCTCTACTCCCTGGGATGCTGGGCAGCCGAGCACGGGTGCCAAAGAGGTTCCATTGTAATGGACTTTGAGTTGGGAAATCGAGGAGCGACAGCAATGCGGATGGCAGCGTTGCAAAGCTGACTTTCTGCAGAAGAGGCACAGCTCAAGTTTTTTGCCCTGGCTCTTGGGCTGTGGGAGCAGAGGCCAACCGTTCGTGCTCTACTGCCTGGGATGCTGGGCAGCCCAGCACGGGTGCCAAAGAGGTTCCATTGTAATGGACTTTGAGTTGGGAAATGGAGGAGCGACAGCAATGCGGATGGCACCGTTGCAAATCTGACTTTCTGCAGAAGAGGCACAGCTCAAGGTTTTTGCCCTGGCTCTTCGGCTGTGGGAGCAGAGGCCAACCGTTCGTGCTCTACTCCCTGGGATGCTGGGCAGCCCAGCACGGGTGCCAAAGAGGTTCCATTGTAATGGACTTTGAGTTGGGAAATGGAGGAGCGACAGCAATGCGGATGGCACCGTTCGAAGCTGACTTTCTGCAGAAGAGGCACAGCTCCAGTTTTTTGGCCTGGCTTTTCGGCTGTGGGAGCAGAGACCAAGCGTTCGTGCTCTACTCCCTGGGATGCTGGGCAGCCGAGCACAGGTGCCAAAGAGGTTTCATTGTAATGGACTTTGAGTTGGGAAATGGAGGAGCGACAGCAATACGGATGGCACCGTTGCAAAGCTGACTTTCTGCAGAAGAGGCACAGCTCCAGTTTTTTGCCCTGGCTCTTCAGCTGTGGGAGCAGAGGCCAACCGTTCGTGCTCTACTCCCTGGGATGCTGGGCAGCCCAGCACGGGTGCCAAAGAGGTTCCATTGTAATGGACTTTGAGTTGGGAAATGGAGGAGTGACAGTAATGCGGAAGGCACCGTTGCAAAGCTGACTTTCTGCAGAAGAGGCACAGCCCAAGTTTTTTGCCCTTGCTCTTCGGCTGTGGGAGCAGAGGCCAACCGTTCGTGCTCTACTCCCTGGGATGCTGGGCAGCCGAGCACGGGTGCCAAAGAGGTTCCATTGTAATGGACTTTGTGTTGAGAAATCGAGGAGCGACAGCAATGCGGATGGCACCTTTGCAAAGCTGACTTTCTGCAGAAGAGGCACAGCTCAAGTTTTTTGCCCTGGCTCAACGGCTGTGGGAGCAGAGGCCAACCGTTCGTGCTCTACTCCCTGGAATGCTGGGCAGCCCAGCACGGGTGCCAAAGAGGTTCCATTGTAATGGACTTTGAGTTGGGAAATGGAGGAGCGACAGCAATGCGGATGGCACCGTTGCAAAGCTGACTTTCTGCAGAAGAGGCACAGCTCCAGTTTTTTGCCCTGGCTCAACGGCTGTGGGAGCAGAGGCCAACCGTTCGTGCTCTACTGCCTGGGATGCTGGGCAGCCCAGCACGGGTGCCAAAGAGGTTCCATTGTAATGGACTTTGAGTTGGGAAATGGAGGAGTGACAGCAATGCGGATGGCACCGTTGCAAAGCTGACTTTCTGCAGAAGAGTTACAGCCCAAGTTTTTTGCCCTGGCTCAACGGCTGTGGGAGCAGAGGCCAACCGTTCGTGCTCTACTGCCTTGGATGCTGGGCAGCCGAGCACGGGTGCCAAAGAGGTTCCATTGTAATGGACTTTGAGTTGGGAAACGGAGGAGCGATAGCAATGCGGATGGCACCGTTGCAAAGCTGACTTTCTGCAGAAGAGGCACAGCCCAAGTTTTTTGCCCTGGCTCAACGGCTGTGGGAGCAGAGGCCAACCGTTCGTGCTCTACTGCCTGGGATGATGGGCAGCCGAGCACGGGTGCCAAAGAGGTTCCATTGTAATGGACTTTGTGTTGAGAAATCGAGGAGCGACAGCAATGCGGATGGCACCTTTGCAAAGCTGACTTTCTGCAGAAGAGGCACAGGTCAAGCTTTTTGCCCTGGCTCAACGGCTGTGGGAGCAAAGGCCAACCGTTCGTGCTCTACTGCCTTGGATGCTGGGCAGCCGAGCACGGGTGCCAAAGAGGTTCCATTGTAATGGACTTTGAGTTGGGAAATGGAGGAGCGACAGCAATGCGGATGGCACCGTTGCAAAGCTGACTTTCTGCAGAAGAGGCACAGGTCAAGTTTTTTGCCCTGGCTCAACGGCTGTGGGAGCAGAGGCCAACCGTTCGTGCTCTACTCCCTGGGATGCTGGGCAGCCGAGCACGGGTGCCAAAGAGGTTCCATTGTAATGGACTTTGAGTTGGGAAATGGAGGAGCGACAGCAATGCGGATGGCACCGTTGCAAAGCTGACTTTCTGCAGAAGAGGCACAGCTCCAGTTTTTTGCCCTGGCTCAACGGCTGTGGGAGCAGAGGCCAACCGTTCGTGCTCTACTGCCTGGGATGCTGGGCAGCCGAGCACGGGTGCCAAAGAGGTTCCATTGTAATGGACTTTGAGTTGGGAAATGGAGGAGTGACAGCAATGCGGATGGCACCGTTGCAAAGCTGACTTTCTGCAGAAGAGGCACAGCCCAAGTTTTTTGCCCTGGCTCTTGGGCTGTGGGAGCAGAGGCCAACCGTTCGTGCTCTACTGCCTTGGATGCTGGGCAGCCCAGCACGGGTGCCAAAGAGGTTCCATTGTAATGGACTTTGAGTTGGGAAACGGAGGAGAGATAGCAATGCGGATGGCACCGTTGCAAAGCTGACTTTCTGCAGAAGAGGCACAGCCCAAGTTTTTTGCCCTGGCTCTTCGGCTGTGGGAGCAGAGGCCAACTGTTCGTGCTCTACTGCCTTGGATGCTGGGCAGCCGAGCACGGGTGCCAAAGAGGTTCCATTGTAATGGACTTTGTGTTGAGAAATCGAGGAGCGACAGCAATGCGGATGGCACCTTTGCAAAGCTGACTTTCTGCAGAAGAGGCACAGGTCAAGCTTTTTGCCCTAGCTCTTCGGCTGTGGGAGCAAAGGCCAACCGTTCGTGCTCTACTGCCTGGGATGCTGGGCAGCCGAGCACGGGTGCCAAAGAGGTTCCATTGTAATGGACTTTGAGTTGGGAAATCGAGGAGCGACAGCAATGCGGATGGCACCGTTGCAAAGCTGACTTTCTGCAGAAGAGGCACAGCTCAAGTTTTTTGCCCTGGCTCAACGGCTGTGGGAGCAGAGGCCAACCGTTCGTGCTCTACTGCCTGGGATGCTGGGCAGCCGAGCACGGGTGCCAAAGAGGTTCCATTGTAATGGACTTTGAGTTGGGAAATGGAGGAGTGACAGCAATGCGGATGGCACCGTTGCAAAGCTGACTTTCTGCAGAAGAGGCACAGCCCAAGTTTTTTGCCCTGGCTCTTGGGCTGTGGGAGCAGAGGCCAACCGTTCGTGCTCTACTGCCTTGGATGCTGGGCAGCCGAGCACGGGTGCCAAAGAGGTTCCATTGTAATGGACTTTGAGTTGGGAAACGGAGGAGAGATAGCAATGCGGATGGCACCGTTGCAAAGCTGACTTTCTGCAGAAGAGGCACAGCCCAAGTTTTTTGCCCTGGCTCATCGGCTGTGGGAGCAGAGGCCAACTGTTCGTGCTCTACTGCCTTGGATGCTGGGCAGCCGAGCACGGGTGCCAAAGAGGTTCCATTGTAATGGACTTTGTGTTGAGAAATCGAGGAGCGACAGCAATGCGGATGGCACCTTTGCAAAGCTGACTTTCTGCAGAAGAGGCACAGGTCAAGCTTTTTGCCCTAGCTCTTCGGCTGTGGGAGCAAAGGCCAACCGTTCGTGCTCTACTGCCTGGGATGCTGGGCAGCCGAGCACGGGTGCCAAAGAGGTTCCATTGTAATGGACTTTGAGTTGGGAAATGGAGGAGTGACAGCAATGCGGATGGCAGCGTTGCAAAGCTGACTTTCTGCAGAAGAGGCACAGCTCAAGTTTTTTGCCCTGGCTCAACGGCTGTGGGAGCAGAGGCCAACCGTTCGTGCTCTACTCCCTGGGATGCTGGGCAGCCCAGCACGGGTGCCAAAGAGGTTCCATTGTAATGGACTTTGAGTTGGGAAATGGAGGAGCGACAGCAATGCGGATGGCACCGTTGCAAATCTGACTTTCTGCAGAAGAGGCACAGCTCAAGTTTTTTGCCCTGGCTCTTCGGCTGTGGGAGCAGAGGCCAACCGTTCGTGCTCCACTCCCTGGGATGCTGGGCAGCCCAGCACAGGTGCCAAAGAGGTTCCATTGTAATGGACTTTGAGTTGGGAAATGGAGGAGCGACAGCAATGCGGATGGCACCGTTGCAAAGCTGACTTTCTGCAGAAGAGGCACAGCTCAAGTTTTTTGCCCTGGCTCAACGGCTGTGGGAGCAGAGGCCAACCGTTCGTGCTCTTCTCCCTGGGATGCTGGGCAGCCCAGCACGGGTGCCAAAGAGGTTCCATTGTAATGGACTTTGAATTGGGAAACGGAGGAGTGACAGCAATGCGGATGGCACCGTTGCAAAGCTGACTTTCTGCAGAAGAGGCACAGCCCAAGTTTTTTGCCCTGGCTCTTGGGCTGTGGGAGCAGAGGCCAACCGTTCGTGCTCTACTGCCTTGGATGCTGGGCAGCCGAGCACGGGTGCCAAAGAGGTTCCATTGTAATGGACTTTGAGTTGGGAAACGGAGGAGAGATAGCAATGCGGATGGCACCGTTGCAAAGCTGACTTTCTGCAGAAGAGGCACAGCCCAAGTTTTTTGCCCTGGCTCAACGGCTGTGGGAGCAGAGGCCAACTGTTCGTGCTCTACTGCCTTGGATGCTGGGCAGCCGAGCACGGGTGCCAAAGAGGTTCCATTGTAATGGACTTTGTGTTGAGAAATCGAGGAGCGACAGCAATGCGGATGGCACCTTTGCAAAGCTGACTTTCTGCAGAAGAGGCACAGGTCAAGCTTTTTGCCCTAGCTCTTCGGCTGTGGGAGCAAAGGCCAACCGTTCGTGCTCTACTGCCTGGGATGCTGGGCAGCCGAGCACGGGTGCCAAAGAGGTTCCATTGTAATGGACTTTGAGTTGGGAAATCGAGGAGCGACAGCAATGCGGATGGCACCGTTGCAAAGCTGACTTTCTGCAGAAGAGGCACAGCTCAAGTTTTTTGCCCTGGCTCAACGGCTGTGGGAGCAGAGGCCAACCGTTCGTGCTCTACTCCCTGGGATGCTGGGCAGCCGAGCACGGGTGCCAAAGAGGTTCCATTGTAATGGACTTTGAGTTGGGAAATGGAGGAGCGACAGCAATGCGGATGGCACCGTTGCAAAGCTGACTTTCTGCAGAAGAGGCACAGCTCCAGTTTTTTGCCCTGGATCAACGGCTGTGGGAGCAGAGGCCAACCGTTCGTGCTCTACTGCCTGGGATGCTGGGCAGCCGAGCACGGGTGCCAAAGAGGTTCCATTGTAATGGACTTTGAGTTGGGAAATGGAGGAGCGACAGCAATGCGGATGGCACCGTTGCAAAGCTGACTTTCTGCAGAAGAGGCACAGCTCCAGTTTTTTGCCCTGGCTCAACGGCTGTGGGAGCAGAGGCCAACCATTCGTGCTCTACTGCCTGGGATGCTGGGCAGCCCAGCACGGGTGCCAAAGAGGTTCCATTGTAATGGACTTTGAGTTGGGAAATGGAGGAGTGACAGCAATGCGGATGGCACCGTTGCAAAGCTGACTTTCTGCAGAAGAGGCACAGCCCAAGTTTTTTGCCCTGGCTCTTTGGCTGTGGGAGCAGAGGCCAACCGTTCGTGCTCTACTGCCTGGGATGCTGGGCAGCCGAGCACGGGTGCCAAAGAGGTTCCATTGTAATGGACTTTGAGTTGGGAAACGGAGGAGAGATAGCAATGCGGATGGCACCGTTGCAAAGCTGACTTTCTGCAGAAGAGGCACAGCCCAAGTTTTTTGCCCTGGCTCAACGGCTGTGGGAGCAGAGGCCAACCGTTCGTGCTCTACTGCCTGGGATGCTGGGCAGCCCAGCCCGGGTGCCAAAGAGGTTCCATTGTAATGGACTTTGAGTTGGGAAATGGAGGAGTGACAGCAATGCGGATGGCACCGTTGCAAAGCTGACTTTCTGCAGAAGAGGCACAGCCCAAGTTTTTTGCCCTGGCTCAACGGCTGTGGGAGCAGAGGCCAACCGTTCGTGCTCTACTGCCTGGGATGCTGGGCAGCCGAGCACGGGTGCCAAAGAGGTTCCATTGTAATGGACTTTGAGTTGGGAAATGGAGGAGCGACAGCAATGCGGATGGCACCGTTGCAAAGCTGACTTTCTGCAGAAGAGGCACAGCTCAAGTTTTTTGCCCTGGCTCAACGGCTGTGGGAGCAGAGGCCAACCATTCGTGCTCTACTGCCTGGGATGCTGGGCAGCCGAGCACGGGTGCCAAAGAGGTTCCATTGTAATGGACTTTGAGTTGGGAAATGGAGGAGTGACAGCAATGCGGATGGCACCGTTGCAAAGCTGACTTTCTGCAGAAGAGGCACAGCCCAAGTTTTTTGCCCTGGCTCTTGGGCTGTGGGAGCAGAGGCCAACCGTTCGTGCTCTACTGCCTTGGATGCTGGGCAGCCGAGCACGGGTGCCAAAGAGGTTCCATTGTAATGGACTTTGAGTTGGGAAACGGAGGAGAGATAGCAATGCGGATGGCACCGTTGCAAAGCTGACTTTCTGCAGAAGAGGCACAGCCCAAGTTTTTTGCCCTGGCTCATCGGCTGTGGGAGCAGAGGCCAACTGTTCGTGCTCTACTGCCTTGGATGCTGGGCAGCCGAGCACGGGTGCCAAAGAGGTTCCATTGTAATGGACTTTGTGTTGAGAAATCGAGGAGCGACAGCAATGCGGATGGCACCTTTGCAAAGCTGACTTTCTGCAGAAGAGGCACAGGTCAAGCTTTTTGCCCTAGCTCTTCGGCTGTGGGAGCAAAGGCCAACCGTTCGTGCTCTACTGCCTGGGATGCTGGGCAGCCGAGCACGGGTGCCAAAGAGGTTCCATTGTAATGGACTTTGAGTTGGGAAATGGAGGAGTGACAGCAATGCGGATGGCAGCGTTGCAAAGCTGACTTTCTGCAGAAGAGGCACAGCTCAAGTTTTTTGCCCTGGCTCAACGGCTGTGGGAGCAGAGGCCAACCGTTCGTGCTCTACTCCCTGGGATGCTGGGCAGCCCAGCACGGGTGCCAAAGAGGTTCCATTGTAATGGACTTTGAGTTGGGAAATGGAGGAGCGACAGCAATGCGGATGGCACCGTTGCAAATCTGACTTTCTGCAGAAGAGGCACAGCTCAAGTTTTTTGCCCTGGCTCTTGGGCTGTGGGAGCAGAGGCCAACCGTTCGTGCTCCACTCCCTGGGATGCTGGGCAACCCAGCACGGGTGCCAAAGAGGTTCCATTGTAATGGACTTTGAGTTGGGAAATGGAGGAGCGACAGCAATGCGGATGGCACCGTTGCAAAGCTGACTTTCTGCAGAAGAGGCACAGCTCAAGTTTTTTGCCCTGGCTCAACGGCTGTGGGAGCAGAGGCCAACCGTTCGTGCTCTTCTCCCTGGGATGCTGGGCAGCCCAGCACGGGTGCCAAAGAGGTTCCATTGTAATGGACTTTGAATTGGGAAACGGAGGAGTGACAGCAATGCGGATGGCACCGTTGCAAAGCTGACTTTCTGCAGAAGAGGCACAGCCCAAGTTTTTTGCCCTGGCTCTTGGGCTGTGGGAGCAGAGGCCAACCGTTCGTGCTCTACTGCCTTGGATGCTGGGCAGCCGAGCACGGGTGCCAAAGAGGTTCCATTGTAATGGACTTTGAGTTGGGAAACGGAGGAGAGATAGCAATGCGGATGGCACCGTTGCAAAGCTGACTTTCTGCAGAAGAGGCACAGCCCAAGTTTTTTGCCCTGGCTCAACGGCTGTGGGAGCAGAGGCCAACTGTTCGTGCTCTACTGCCTTGGATGCTGGGCAGCCGAGCACGGGTGCCAAAGAGGTTCCATTGTAATGGACTTTGTGTTGAGAAATCGAGGAGCGACAGCAATGCGGATGGCACCTTTGCAAAGCTGACTTTCTGCAGAAGAGGCACAGGTCAAGCTTTTTGCCCTAGCTCTTCGGCTGTGGGAGCAAAGGCCAACCGTTCGTGCTCTACTGCCTGGGATGCTGGGCAGCCGAGCACGGGTGCCAAAGAGGTTCCATTGCAATGGACTTTGAGTTGGGAAATCGAGGAGCGACAGCAATGCGGATGGCACCGTTGCAAAGCTGACTTTCTGCAGAAGAGGCACAGCTCAAGTTTTTTGCCCTGGCTCAACGGCTGTGGGAGCAGAGGCCAACCGTTCGTGCTCTACTCCCTGGGATGCTGGGCAGCCGAGCACGGGTGCCAAAGAGGTTCCATTGTAATGGACTTTGAGTTGGGAAATGGAGGAGCGACAGCAATGCGGATGGCACCGTTGCAAAGCTGACTTTCTGCAGAAGAGGCACAGCTCCAGTTTTTTGCCCTGGCTCAACGGCTGTGGGAGCAGAGGCCAACCGTTCGTGCTCTACTGCCTGGGATGCTGGGCAGCCGAGCACGGGTGCCAAAGAGGTTCCATTGTAATGGACTTTGAGTTGGGAAATGGAGGAGCGACAGCAATGCGGATGGCACCGTTGCAAAGCTGACTTTCTGCAGAAGAGGCACAGCTCCAGTTTTTTGCCCTGGCTCAACGGCTGTGGGAGCAGAGGCCAACCATTCGTGCTCTACTGCCTGGGATGCTGGGCAGCCCAGCACGGGTGCCAAAGAGGTTCCATTGTAATGGACTTTGAGTTGGGAAATGGAGGAGTGACAGCAATGCGGATGGCACCGTTGCAAAGCTGACTTTCTGCAGAAGAGGCACAGCCCAAGTTTTTTGCCCTGGCTCTTTGGCTGTGGGAGCAGAGGCCAACCGTTCGTGCTCTACTGCCTGGGATGCTGGGCAGCCGAGCACGGGTGCCAAAGAGGTTCCATTGTAATGGACTTTGAGTTGGGAAACGGAGGAGAGATAGCAATGCGGATGGCACCGTTGCAAAGCTGACTTTCTGCAGAAGAGGCACAGCCCAAGTTTTTTGCCCTGGCTCAACGGCTGTGGGAGCAGAGGCCAACCTTTCGTGCTCTACTGCCTGGGATGCTGGGCAGCCCAGCACGGGTGCCAAAGAGGTTCCATTGTAATGGACTTTGAGTTGGGAAATGGAGGAGTGACAGCAATGCGGATGGCACCGTTGCAAAGCTGACTTTCTGCAGAAGAGGCACAGCTCCAGTTTTTTGCCCTGGCTCTTGGGCTGTGGGAGCAGAGGCCAACCGTTCGTGCTCTACTGCCTTGGATGCTGGGCAGCCGAGCACGGGTGCCAAAGAGGTTCCATTGTAATGGACTTTGAGTTGGGAAACGGAGGAGAGATAGCAATGCGGATGGCACCGTTGCAAAGCTGACTTTCTGCAGAAGAGGCACAGCCCAAGTTTTTTGCCCTGGCTCAACGGCTGTGGGAGCAGAGGCCAACTGTTCGTGCTCTACTGCCTTGGATGCTGGGCAGCCGAGCACGGGTGCCAAAGAGGTTCCATTGTAATGGACTTTGTGTTGAGAAATCGAGGAGCGACAGCAATGCGGATGGCACCTTTGCAAAGCTGACTTTCTGCAGAAGAGGCACAGGTCAAGCTTTTTGCCCTAGCTCTTCGGCTGTGGGAGCAAAGGCCAACCGTTCGTGCTCTACTGCCTGGGATGCTGGGCAGCCGAGCACGGGTGCCAAAGAGGTTCCATTGTAATGGACTTTGAGTTGGGAAATCGAGGAGCGACAGCAATGCGGATGGCACCGTTGCAAAGCTGACTTTCTGCAGAAGAGGCACAGCTCAAGTTTTTTGCCCTGGCTCAACGGCTGTGGGAGCAGAGGCCAACCGTTCGTGCTCTACTCCCTGGGATGCTGGGCAGCCGAGCACGGGTGCCAAAGAGGTTCCATTGTAATGGACTTTGAGTTGGGAAATGGAGGAGCGACAGCAATGCGGATGGCACAGTTGCAAAGCTGACTTTCTGCAGAAGAGGCACAGCTCCAGTTTTTTGCCCTGGCTCAACGGCTGTGGGAGCAGAGGCCAACCGTTCGTGCTCTACTGCCTGGGATGCTGGGCAGCCGAGCACGGGTGCCAAAGAGGTTCCATTGTAATGGACTTTGAGTTGGGAAATCGAGGAGCGACAGCAATGCGGATGGCACCATTGCAAATCTGACTTTCTGCAGAAGAGACACAGCTCAAGTTTTTTGCCCTGGATCTTCGGCTGTGGGAGCAGAGGCCAACCGTTCGTGCTCTACTGCCTGGGATGCTGGGCAGCCCAGCACGGGTGCCAAAGAGGTTCCATTGTAATGGACTTTGAGTTGGGAAATGGAGGAGCGACAGCAATGCGGATGGCACCGTTGCAAAGCTGACTTTCTGCAGAAGAGGCACAGCTCCAGTTTTTTGCCCTGGCTCAACGGCTGTGGGAGCAGAGGCCAACCATTAGTGCTCTACTGCCTGGGATGCTGGGCAGCCGAGCACGGGTGCCAAAGAGGTTCCATTGTAATGGACTTTGAGTTGGGAAATGGAGGAGCGACAGCAATGCGGATGGCACCGTTGCAAAGCTGACTTTCTGCAGAAGAGGCACAGCCCAAGTTTTTTGCCCTGGCTCTTTGGCTGTGGGAGCAGAGGCCAACCGTTCGTGCTCTACTGCCTGGGATGCTGGGCAGCCCAGCACGGGTGCCAAAGAGGTTCCATTGTAATGGACTTTGAGTTGGGAAACGGAGGAGAGATAGCAATGCGGATGGCACCGTTGCAAAGCTGACTTTCTGCAGAAGAGGCACAGCCCAAGTTTTTTGCCCTGGCTCAACGGCTGTGGGAGCAGAGGCCAACCGTTCGTGCTCTACTGCCTGGGATGCTGGGCAGCCCAGCACGGGTGCCAAAGAGGTTCCATTGTAATGGACTTTGAGTTGGGAAATGGAGGAGTGACAGCAATGCGGATGGCACCGTTGCAAAGCTGACTTTCTGCAGAAGAGGCACAGCCCAAGTTTTTTGCCCTGGCTCTTGGGCTGTGGGAGCAGAGGCCAACCGTTCGTGCTCTACTGCCTTGGATGCTGGGCAGCCGAGCACGGGTGCCAAAGAGGTTCCATTGTAATGGACTTTGAGTTGGGAAACGGAGGAGAGATAGCAATGCGGATGGCACCGTTGCAAAGCTGACTTTCTGCAGAAGAGGCACAGCCCAAGTTTTTTGCCCTGGCTCAACGGCTGTGGGAGCAGAGGCCAACTGTTCGTGCTCTACTGCCTTGGATGCTGGGCAGCCGAGCACGGGTGCCAAAGAGGTTCCATTGTAATGGACTTTGTGTTGAGAAATCGAGGAGCGACAGCAATGCGGATGGCACCTTTGCAAAGCTGACTTTCTGCAGAAGAGGCACAGGTCAAGCTTTTTGCCCTAGCTCTTCGGCTGTGGGAGCAAAGGCCAACCGTTCGTGCTCTACTGCCTGGGATGCTGGGCAGCCGAGCACGGGTGCCAAAGAGGTTCCATTGTAATGGACTTTGAGTTGGGAAATGGAGGAGCGACAGCAATGCGGATGGCACCGTTGCAAAGCTGACTTTCTGCAGAAGAGGCACAGCTCAAGTTTTTTGCCCTGGCTCAACGGCTGTGGGAGCAGAGGCCAACCGTTCGTGCTCTACTGCCTGGGATGCTGGGCAGCCGAGCACGGGTGCCAAAGAGGTTCCATTGTAATGGACTTTGAGTTGGGAAATGGAGGAGCGACAGCAATGCGGATGGCACCGTTGCAAATCTGACTTTCTGCAGAAGAGGCACAGCTCCAGTTTTTTGCCCTGGCTCAACGGCTGTGGGAGCAGAGGCCAACCGTTCGTGCTCTACTGCCTGGGATGCTGGGCAGCCGAGCACGGGTGCCAAAGAGGTTCCATTGTAATGGACTTTGAGTTGGGAAATCGAGGAGCGACAGCAATGCGGATGGCACCATTGCAAATCTGACTTTCTGCAGAAGAGACACAGCTCAAGTTTTTTGCCCTGGATCTTCGGCTGTGGGAGCAGAGGCCAACCGTTCGTGCTCTACTGCCTGGGATGCTGGGCAGCCCAGCACGGGTGCCAAAGAGGTTCCATTGTAATGGACTTTGAGTTGGGAAACGGAGGAGAGATAGCAATGCGGATGGCACCGTTGCAAAGCTGACTTTCTGCAGAAGAGGCACAGCCCAAGTTTTTTGCCCTGGCTCAACGGCTGTGGGAGCAGAGGCCAACCGTTCGTGCTCTACTGTCTGGGATGCTGGGCAGCCCAGCACGGGTGCCAAAGAGGTTCCATTGTAATGGACTTTGAGTTGGGAAATGGAGGAGTGACAGCAATGCGGATGGCACCGTTGCAAAGCTGACTTTCTGCAGAAGAGGCACAGCCCAAGTTTTTTGCCCTGGCTCTTGGGCTGTGGGAGCAGAGGCCAACCGTTCGTGCTCTACTGCCTTGGATGCTGGGCAGCCGAGCACGGGTGCCAAAGAGGTTCCATTGTAATGGACTTTGAGTTGGGAAACGGAGGAGAGATAGCAATGCGGATGGCACCGTTGCAAAGCTGACTTTCTGCAGAAGAGGCACAGCCCAAGTTTTTTGCCCTGGCTCAACGGCTGTGGGAGCAGAGGCCAACTGTTCGTGCTCTACTGCCTTGGATGCTGGGCAGCCGAGCACGGGTGCCAAAGAGGTTCCATTGTAATGGACTTTGTGTTGAGAAATCGAGGAGCGACAGCAATGCGGATGGCACCTTTGCAAAGCTGACTTTCTGCAGAAGAGGCACAGGTCAAGCTTTTTGCCCTAGCTCTTCGGCTGTGGGAGCAAAGGCCAACCGTTCGTGCTCTACTGCCTGGGATGCTGGGCAGCCGAGCACGGGTGCCAAAGAGGTTCCATTGTAATGGACTTTGAGTTGGGAAATGGAGGAGCGACAGCAATGCGGATGGCACCGTTGCAAAGCTGACTTTCTGCAGAAGAGGCACAGCTCCAGTTTTTTGCCCTGGCTCAACGGCTGTGGGAGCAGAGGCCAACCGTTCGTGCTCTACTGCCTGGGATGCTGGGCAGCCGAGCACGGGTGCCAAAGAGGTTCCATTGTAATGGACTTTGAGTTGGGAAATGGAGGAGCGACAGCAATGCGGATGGCACCGTTGCAAAGCTGACTTTCTGCAGAAGAGGCACAGCTCCAGTTTTTTGCCCTGGCTCAACGGCTGTGGGAGCAGAGGCCAACCGTTCGTGCTCTACTCCCTGGGATGCTGGGCAGCCGAGCACGGGTGCCAAAAAGGTTCCATTGTAATGGACTTTGAGTTGGGAAATGGAGGAGTGACAGCAATGCGGATGGCACCGTTGCAAATCTGACTTTCTGCAGAAGAGGCACAGCCCAAGTTTTTTGCCCTGGCTCTTGGGCTGTGGGAGCAGAGGCCAACCGTTCGTGCTCTACTGCCTTGGATGCTGGGCAGCCGAGCACGGGTGCCAAAGAGGTTCCATTGTAATGGACTTTGAGTTGGGAAACGGAGGAGAGATAGCAATGCGGATGGCACCGTTGCAAAGCTGACTTTCTGCAGAAGAGGCACAGCCCAAGTTTTTTGACCTGGCTCTTCCGCTGTGGGAGCAGAGGCCAACTGTTCGTGCTCTACTGCCTTGGATGCTGGGCAGCCGAGCACGGGTGCCAAAGAGGTTCCATTGTAATGGACTTTGTGTTGAGAAATCGAGGAGCGACAGCAATGCGGATGGCACCGTTGCAAAGCTGACTTTCTGCAGAAGAGGCACAGGTCAAGCTTTTTGCCCTAGCTCTTCGGCTGTGGGAGCAAAGGCCAACCGTTCGTGCTCTACTGCCTGGGATGCTGGGCAGCTGAGCACGGGTGCCAAAGAGGTTCCATTGTAATGGACTTTGAGTTGGGAAATCGAGGAGCGACAGCAATGCGGATGGCACCGTTGCAAAGCTGACTTTCTGCAGAAGAGACACAGCTCAAGTTTTTTGCCCTGGCTCAACGGCTGTGGGAGCAGAGGCCAACCGTTCGTGCTCTACTGCCTGGGATGCTGGGCAGCCGAGCACGGGTGCCAAAGAGGTTCCATTGTAATGGACTTTGAGTTGGGAAATGGAGGAGCGACAGCAATGCGGATGGCACCGTTGCAAAGCTGACTTTCTGCAGAAGAGGCACAGCTCCAGTTTTTTGCCCTGGCTCAACGGCTGTGGGAGCAGAGGCCAACCTTTCGTGCTCTACTGCCTGGGATGCTGGGCAGCCCAGCACGGGTGCCAAAGAGGTTCCATTGTAATGGACTTTGAGTTGGGAAATGGAGGAGTGACAGCAATGCGGATGGCACCGTTGCAAAGCTGACTTTCTGCAGAAGAGGCACAGCTCAAGTTTTTTGCCCTGGCTCAACGGCTGTGGGAGCAGAGGCCAACCGTTCGTGCTCTACTGTCTGGGATGCTGGGCAGCCGAGCACGGGTGCCAAAGAGGTTCCATTGTAATGGACTTTGATTTGGGAAACGGAGGAGAGATAGCAATGCGGATGGCACCGTTGCAAAGCTGACTTTCTGCAGAAGAGGCACAGCCCAAGTTTTTTGCCCTGGCTCATCGGCTGTGGGAGCAGAGGCCAACTGTTCGTGCTCTACTGCCTTGGATGCTGGGCAGCCGAGCACGGGTGCCAAAGAGGTTCCATTGTAATGGACTTTGTGTTGAGAAATCGAGGAGCGACAGCAATGCGGATGGCACCTTTGCAAAGCTGACTTTCTGCAGAAGAGGCACAGCCCAAGTTTTTTGCCCTAGCTCTTCGGCTGTGGGAGCAAAGGCCAACCGTTCGTGCTCTACTGCCTGGGATGCTGGGCAGCCGAGCACGGGTGCCAAAGAGGTTCCATTGTAATGGACTTTGAGTTGGGAAATGGAGGAGCGACAGCAATGCGGATGGCACCGTTGCAAAGCTGACTTTCTGCAGAAGAGGCACAGCTCAAGTTTTTTGCCCTGGCTCAACGGCTGTGGGAGCAGAGGCCAACCGTTCGTGCTCTACTCCCTGGGATGCTGGGAAGCCCAGCACGGGTGCCAAAGAGGTTCCATTGTAATGGACTTTGAGTTGGGAAATGGAGGAGCGACAGCAATGCGGATGGCACCGTTGCAAATCTGACTTTCTGCAGAAGAGGCACAGCTCAAGTTTTTTGCCCTGGCTCTTCGGCTGTGGGAGCAGAGGCCAACCGTTCGTGCTCCACTCCCTGGGATGCTGGGCAGACGAGCACGGGTGCCAAAGAGGTTCCATTGTAATGGACTTTGAGTTGGGAAATCGAGGAGCGACAGCAATGCGGATGGCACCGTTGCAAAGCTGACTTTCTGCAGAAGAGGCACAGCTCAAGTTTTTTGCCCTGGCTCAACGGCTGTGGGAGCAGAGTCCAACCGTTCGTGCTCTACTCCCTGGGATGCTGGGCAGCCGAGCACGGGTGCCAAAGAGGTTCCATTGTAATGGACTTTGAGTTGGGAAATCGAGGAGCAACAGCAATGCGGATGGCACCGTTGCAAAGCTGACTTTCTGCAGAAGAGGCACAGCTCAAGTTTTTTGCCCTGGCTCAACGGCTGTGGGAGCAGAGGCCAACCGTTCGTGCTCTACTCCCTGGGATGCTGGGCAGCCCAGCACGGGTGCCAAAGAGGTTCCATTGTAATGGACTTTGAGTTGGGAAATGGAGGAGCGACAGCAATGCGGATGGCACCGTTGCAAATCTGACTTTCTGCAGAAGAGGCACAGCTCAAGTTTTTTGCCCTGGCTCTTCGGCTGTGGGAGCAGAGGCCAACCGTTCGTGCTCTACTGTCTGGGATGCTGGGCAGCCGAGCACGGGTGCCAAAGAGGTTCCATTGTAATGGACTTTGAGTTGGGAAATGGAGGAGCGACAGCAATGCGGATGGCACCGTTGCAAAGCTGACTTTCTGCAGAAGAGGCACAGCTCCAGTTTTTTGCCCTGGCTCAACGGCTGTGGGAGCAGAGGCCAACGGTTCGTGCTCTACTCCCTGGGATGCTGGGCAGCCGAGCACGGGTGCCAAAGAGGTTCCATTGTAATGGACTTTGAGTTGGGAAATGGAGGAGCGACAGCAATGCGGATGGCACCGTTGCAAAGCTGACTTTCTGCAGAAGAGGCACAGCCCAAGTTTTTTGCCCTGGCTCATCGGCTGTGGGAGCAGAGGCCAACTGTTCGTGCTCTACTGCCTTGGATGCTGGGCAGCCGAGCACGGGTGCCAAAGAGGTTCCATTGTAATGGACTTTGAGGTGAGAAATCGAGGAGCGACAGCAATGCGGATGGCACCTTTGCAAAGCTGACTTTCTGCAGAAGAGGCACAGGTCAAGCTTTTTGCCCTAGCTCTTCGGCTGTGGGAGCAAAGGCCAACCGTTCGTGCTCTACTGCCTGGGATGCTGGGCAGCCGAGCACGGGTGCCAAAGAGGTTCCATTGTAATGGACTTTGAGTTGGGAAATCGAGGAGCGACAGCAATGCGGATGGCACCGTTGCAAAGCTGACTTTCTGCAGAAGAGGCACAGCTCAAGTTTTTTGCCCTGGCTCAACGGCTGTGGGAGCAGAGGCCAACCGTTCGTGCTCTACTCCCTGGGATGCTGGGAAGCCCAGCACGGGTGCCAAAGAGGTTCCATTGTAATGGACTTTGAGTTGGGAAATGGAGGAGCGACAGCAATGCGGATGGCACCGTTGCAAATCTGACTTTCTGCAGAAGAGGCACAGCTCAAGTTTTTTGCCCTGGCTCTTCGGCTGTGGGAGCAGAGGCCAACCGTTCGTGCTCCACTCCCTGGGATGCTGGGCAGCCGAGCACGGGTGCCAAAGAGGTTCCATTGTAATGGACTTTGAGTTGGGAAATGGAGGAGCGACAGCAATGCGGATGGCACCGTTGCAAAGCTGACTTTCTGCAGAAGAGGCACAGCTCAAGTTTTTTGCCCTGGCTCAACGGCTGTGGGAGCAGAGGCCAACCGTTCGTGCTCTACTCCCTGGGATGCTGGGCAGCCCAGCACGGGTGCCAAAGAGGTTCCATTGTAATGGACTTTGAGTTGGGAAATGGAGGAGCGACAGCAATGCGGATGGCACCATTCCAAAGCTGACTTTCTGCAGAAGAGGCACAGCTCAAGTTTTTTGCCCTGGCTCTTGGGCTGTGGGAGCAGAGGCCAACCGTTCGTGCTCTACTCCCTGGGATGCTGGGCAGCCGAGCACGGGTGCCAAAGAGGTTCCATTGTAATGGACTTTGAGTTGGGAAATGGAGGAGTGACAGCAATGCGGATGGCACCGTTGCAAAGCTGACTTTCTGCAGAAGAGGCACAGCCCAAGTTTTTTGCCCTGGCTCTTCGGCTGTGGGAGCAGAGGCCAACCGTTCGTGCTCTACTCCCTGGGATGCTGGGCAGCCGAGCACGGGTGCCAAAGAGGTTCCATTGTAATGGACTTTGAGTTGGGAAACGGAGGAGAGATAGCAATGCGGATGGCACCGTTGCAAAGCTGACTTTCTGCAGAAGAGGCACAGCCCAAGTTTTTTGCCCTGGCTCATCGGCTGTGGGAGCAGAGGCCAACTGTTCGTGCTCTACTGCCTTGGATGCTGGGCAGCCGAGCACGGGTGCCAAAGAGGTTCCATTGTAATGGACTTTGGGTTGAGAAATCGAGGAGCGACAGCAATGCGGATGGCACCTTTGCAAAGCTGACTTTCTGCAGAAGAGGCACAGGTCAAGCTTTTTGCCCTAGCTCTTCGGCTGTGGGAGCAAAGGCCAACCGTTCGTGCTCTACTGCCTGGGATGCTGGGCAGCCGAGCACGGGTGCCAAAGAGGTTCCATTGTAATGGACTTTGAGTTGGGAAATGGAGGAGCGACAGCAATGCGGATGGCACCGTTGCAAAGCTGACTTTCTGCAGAAGAGGCACAGCTCAAGTTTTTTGCCCTGGCTCAACGGCTGTGGGAGCAGAGGCCAACCGTTCGTGCTCTACTCCCTGGGATGCTGGGAAGCCCAGCACGGGTGCCAAAGAGGTTCCATTGTAATGGACTTTGAGTTGGGAAATGGAGGAGCGACAGCAATGCGGATGGCACCGTTGCAAATCTGACTTTCTGCAGAAGAGGCACAGCTCAAGTTTTTTGCCCTGGCTCTTCGGCTGTGGGAGCAGAGGCCAACCGTTCGTGCTCCACTCCCTGGGATGCTGGCAGCCGAGCACGGGTGCCAAAGAGGTTCCATTGTAATGGACTTTGAGTTGGGAAATGGAGGAGCGACAGCAATGCGGATGGCACCGTTGCAAAGCTGACTTTCTGCAGAAGAGGCAAAGCTCAAGTTTTTTGCCCTGGCTCAACGGCTGTGGGAGGAGAGGCCAACCGTTCGTGCTCTACTCCCTGGGATGCTGGGCAGCCGAGCACGGGTGCCAAAGAGGTTCCATTGTAATGGACTTTGAGTTGGGAAATCGAGGAGCGACAGCAATGCGGATGGCACCGTTCCAAAGCTGACTTTCTGCAGAAGAGGCACAGCCCAAGTTTTTTGCCCTGGCTCAACGGCTGTGGGAGCAGAGTCCAACCGTTCGTGCTCTACTCCCTGGGATGCTGGGCAGCCCAGCACGGGTGCCAAAGAGGTTCCATTGTAATGGACTTTGAGTTGGGAAATGGAGGAGCGACAGCAATGCGGATGGCACCGTTGCAAAGCTGACTTTCTGCAGAAGAGGCACAGCTCAAGTTTTTTGCCCTGGCTCAACGGCTGTGGGAGCAGAGGCCAACCGTTCGTGCTCTACTCCCTGGGATGCTGGGCAGCCGAGCACGGGTGCCAAAGAGGTTCCATTGTAATGGACTTTGAGTTGGGAAATGGAGGAGTGACAGCAATGCGGATGGCACCGTTCCAAAGCTGACTTTCTGCAGAAGAGGCACAGCCCAAGTTTTTTGCCCTGGCTCTTCGGCTGTGGGAGCAGAGGCCAACCGTTCGTGCTCTACTCCCTGGGATGCTGGGCAGCCGAGCACGGGTGCCAAAGAGGTTCCATTGTAATGGACTTTGAGTTGGGAAACGGAGGAGAGATAGCAATGCGGATGGCACCGTTGCAAAGCTGACTTTCTGCAGAAGAGGCACAGCCCAAGTTTTTTGCCCTGGCTCATCGGCTGTGGGAGCAGAGGCCAACTGTTCGTGCTCTACTGCCTTGGATGCTGGGCAGCCGAGCACGGGTGCCAAAGAGGTTCCATTGTAATGGACTTTGGGTTGAGAAATCGAGGAGCGACAGCAATGCGGATGGCACCTTTGCAAAGCTGACTTTCTGCAGAAGAGGCACAGGTCAAGCTTTTTGCCCTAGCTCTTCGGCTGTGGGAGCAAAGGCCAACCGTTCGTGCTCTACTGCCTGGGATGCTGGGCAGCCGAGCACGGGTGCCAAAGAGGTTCCATTGTAATGGACTTTGAGTTGGGAAATGGAGGAGCGACAGCAATGCGGATGGCACCGTTGCAAAGCTGACTTTCTGCAGAAGAGGCACAGCTCAAGTTTTTTGCCCTGGCTCAACGGCTGTGGGAGCAGAGGCCAACCGTTCGTGCTCTACTCCCTGGGATGCTGGGAAGCCCAGCACGGGTGCCAAAGAGGTTCCATTGTAATGGACTTTGAGTTGGGAAATGGAGGAGCGACAGCAATGCGGATGGCACCGTTGCAAATCTGACTTTCTGCAGAAGAGGCACAGCTCAAGTTTTTTGCCCTGGCTCTTCGGCTGTGGGAGCAGAGGCCAACCGTTCGTGCTCCACTCCCTGGGATGCTGGGCAGCCGAGCACGGGTGCCAAAGAGGTTCCATTGTAATGGACTTTGAGTTGGGAAATGGAGGAGCGACAGCAATGCGGATGGCACCGTTGCAAAGCTGACTTTCTGCAGAAGAGGCAAAGCTCAAGTTTTTTGCCCTGGCTCAACGGCTGTGGGAGGAGAGGCCAACCGTTCGTGCTCTACTCCCTGGGATGCTGGGCAGCCGAGCACGGGTGCCAAAGAGGTTCCATTGTAATGGACTTTGAGTTGGGAAATCGAGGAGCGACAGCAATGCGGATGGCACCGTTCCAAAGCTGACTTTCTGCAGAAGAGGCACAGCCCAAGTTTTTTGCCCTGGCTCAACGGCTGTGGGAGCAGAGTCCAACCGTTCGTGCTCTACTCCCTGGGATGCTGGGCAGCCCAGCACGGGTGCCAAAGAGGTTCCATTGTAATGGACTTTGAGTTGGGAAATGGAGGAGCGACAGCAATGCGGATGGCACCGTTGCAAATCTGACTTTCTGCAGAAGAGGCACAGCTCAAGTTTTTTGCCCTGGCTCTTGGGCTGTGGGAGCAGAGGCCAACCGTTCGTGCTCCACTCCCTGGGATGCTGGGCAGCCGAGCACGGGTGCCAAAGAGGTTCCATTGTAATGGACTTTGAGTTGGGAAATCGAGGAGCGACAGCAATGCGGATGGCACCGTTGCAAAGGTGACTTTCTGCAGAAGAGGCACAGCTCAAGTTTTTTGCCCTGGCTCAACGGCTGTGGGAGCAGAGGCCAACCGTTCGTGCTCTACTCCCTGGGATGCTGGGCAGCCGAGCACGGGTGCCAAAGAGGTTCCATTGTAATGGACTTTGAGTTGGGAAATGGAGGAGCGACAGCAATGCGGATGGCAGCGTTGCAAAGCTGACTTTCTGCAGAAGAGGCACAGCTCAAGTTTTTTGCCCTGGCTCAAAAGCTGTGGGAGCAAAGGCCAACCGTTCGTGCTCTACTGCCTGGGATGCTGGGCAGCCCAGCACGGGTGCCAAAGAGGTTCCATTGTAATGGACTTTGAGTTGGGAAATCGAGGAGCGACAGCCATGCGGATGGCACCGTTGCAAAGCTGACTTTCTGCAGAAGAGACACAGCTCAAGTTTTTTGCCCTGGCTCTTTGGCTGTTTGAGCAGAGGCCAACCGTTCGTGCTCTACTCCCTGGGATGCTGGGCAGCCCAGCACGGGTGCCAAAGAGGTTCCATTTTAATGCACGTGGAGTTGGGAAATGGAGGAGCGACAGCAATGCGGATGGCACAGTTGCAAAGCTGACTTTCTGCAGAAGAGGCACAGCTCCAGTTTTTTGCCCTGGATCTTCGGCTGTGGGAGCAGAGGCCAACCGTTCGTGCTCTTCTCCCTGGGATGCTGGGCAGCCCAGCACGGGTGCCAAAGAGGTTCCATTGTAATGCACTTTGTGTTGGGAAATGGAGGAGCGACAGCAATGCGGATGGCACCATTGCAAATCTGACTTTCTGCAGAAGAGACACAGCTCAAGTTTTTTGCCCTGGATCTTCGGCTGTGGGAGCAGAAAAGCACATAATCTCATAAAGCACAGAATCCACAACAGAAGCCTTCTACTCTGCATGAAAAGCCACAAGGGTTCCTTGCTGCTCTCTCTTTAGAATGTCAGTGCACCACAGGTTTTCTGCCGAGAACGGTAGAATCAAGCATCTGAAAGTGTGAACACACAGCCTCTGCTTCTCTGGAGCAGGAGGCAGAGCAGAAATCTGCTTTGGAATTCAGCTGACAGATCCAACCAGTGCTGCCACCGTGGAGGTCCGAGGGCAGAAAGAGGGTGCGGGGAATCACCTGCACAGCGTGAGCTGTGATTCATTGTCATCAGAATAGCAATGTGAACTACCTTTTAAAGTTAAGTCCCTCTTCCTATACTGCTTATTTACGTTCCCGCGCCAGAACCTGAAGCAGTGCTCACAGACTGCAAACGTCCAGGGAAATCGCATAAAGCACAGAATCCACAACAGACGCCTTCTACTCTGCCTGAAAAGCCACCAGGAAGCTCTGAAGCACTCTCTGAGAATGTCAGTGCACCTCTTTTTTTGTGCCGAAAACGGTAGAATCAAGCATCTGAAAGTGTGAACACACAGCCTCTGCTTCTCTGGAGCAGGAGGCAGAGGAGAAATCTGCTTTGGAATTCAGCTGACAGGTCCAACCAGTGCTGCCACCGTGGAGGTGCAAGGGCAGAAAGAGGGTGCTGGGAATCACCTGCACAGCGTGAGCAGTGCTCCAGTGGCATCAGAATAGCAATGTGAACTACCTTTTAAAGTTAAGTCCCTCTTCCTATACTGCTTATTTACGTTCCCTCGCCAGAACCTGAAGAAGTGCTCACAGAAAGCAAACGTCCAGAGAAAGCGCATAAAGCACAGAATCCACAACAGAAGCCTTCTACTCTGCCTGAAAAGCCATCAGGGAGCCCTGCAGCACTCTCCTGAGAATGTCAGTGCTCCTCCGTTTTTCTGCCGAGAACGGTAGAATCAAGCATCTGAAAGTGTGAACACACAGCCTCTGCTTCTCTGGAGCAGGAGGCAGAGCAGAAATCTGCTTTGGAATTCAGCTGACAGATCCAACCAGTGCTGCCACCGTGGAGGTCCGAGGGCAGAAAGAGGGTGCTGGGAAAACCTGCACAGCGTGAGCAGTGATCCATTCTCATCAGAATAGCAATATGAAGTACCGTTTAAAGTTAAGTCCATCTTCCTTAACTGCTTATTTCCGTTCCCTCGCCAGACCCTGAAGCAGTGCTCACAGAAAGTAAACGTCCAGGGAAAGCGCATAAAGCACAGAATCCACAACAGAAGCCTTCTACTCTGCCTGAAAAGCCATCAGGGAGCTCTGCAGCACTCTCCTGAGAATGTCAGTGCACCACAGGTTTTCTGCCGAGAACGATAGAATCATGCATCTGAAAGTGTAAACACACAGCTTCTGCTTCTCTGGAGCAGGAGGCAGAGCAGAAATCTGCTTTGGAATTCAGCTGACAGCTCCAACCACTGCTGCCACCGTGGAGGTCTGAGGGCAGAAAGAGGGTGCTGGGAATCACCTGCACAGCGTGAGCAGTGATCCATTGTCATCAGAATAGCAATGTGAACTACCTTTTAATGTTAAGTCCATCTTCCTGAACTGCTTATATACGTTCCCTCCCCAGAACCTGAAGCAGTGCTCACAGAAAGCAAACGTCCAGGGAAAGCGCATAAAGCACAGAATCCACAACAGACGCCTTCTACTCAGCCTGAAAAGCCACCAGAAAGCTCTGAAGCACTCTCTGAGAATGTCAGTGCACCTCTTTTTTTGTGCCGAAAACGGTAGAATCAAGCATCTGAAAGTGTGAACACACAGCTTCTGCTTCTCTGGAGAAGGAGGCAGAGCAGAAAACTGCTTTGGAATTCAGCTGACAGCTCCAACCACTGCTGCCACCGTGGAGGTGCGAGGGCAGAAAGAGGGTGCTGGGAAAACCTGCACAGCGTGAGCAGTGATCCATTCTCATCAGAATAGCAATGTGAACTACCTTTTAAAGTTAAGTCCATCTTCCTGAACTGCTTATTTCCGTAACCTCTCCAGACACTGAAGCAGTGCTCACAGAATGCAAACGTCCAGGGAAAGAGCATAAAGCACAGAATCCACAACAGAAGCCTTCTACTCTGCCTGAAAAGTCTTCAGGGAGCTCTGCAGCACTCTCCTGAGAATGTCTGTGCACCTCTTTTTTTGTGCCGAAAACGGTAGAATCAAGCATCTGAAAGTGTGAACACACAGCCTCTGCTTCTCTGGAGCAGGAGGCAGAGCAGAAATCTGCTTTGGAATTCAGCTGACAGATCCAAACACTGCTGCTACCGTGGAGGTCCGAGGGTAGAAAGAGGGAGCTGGGAATCACATGCACAGCGTGAGCAGTGCTCCAGTGTCATCAGCATGGCAATGTGAACTACCTTTTAAAGTTAAGTCCCTCTTCCTATACTTCTTATTTCCGTTCCCTCGCCAGACCCTGAAGCAGTGCTCAGAGAAAGCAAACGTCCAGGGAAATCGCATAAAGCACAGAATCCACAACAGAAGCCTTCTACTCTGCCTGAAAAGTCATCAAGGAGCTCTGCAGCACTCTCCTGAGAATGTCAGTGCACCTGAGTTTTTCTGCCGAGAACGGTAGAATCAAGCATCTGAAAGTGTAAACACACAGCCTCTGCTTCTCTGGAGCAGGAGGCAGAGCAGAAATCTGCTTTGGAATTCATCTGACAGCTCCAACCAGTGCTGCCACCGTGGAGGTCCGAGGGCAGAAAGAGGGTGCTGGGAATCACCTGCACAGCGTGAGCAGTGATCCAGTGTCATCAGCATGGCAATGTGAACTACCTTTTAAAGTTAAATCCCTCTTCCTATACTGCTTATTTCCGTTCCCTCGCCAGACCCTGAAGCAGTGCTCACAGAAAGCAAACGTCCAGGGAAAGAGCATAAAGCACAGAATCCACAACAGAAGCCTTCTACTCTGCCTGAAAAGCCATCAGGGAGCTCTGCATCACTCTCCTGAGAATGTCAGTGCACCTGAGTTTTTCTGCCGAGAACGGTAGAATCATGCATCTGAAAGTGTAAACACACAGCTTCTGCTTCTCTGGAGCAGGAGGCAGAGCAGAAATCTGCTTTGGAATTCAGCTGACAGCTCCAACCACTGCTGCCACCGTGGAGGTCTGAGGGCAGAAAGAGGGTGCTGGGAATCACCTGCACAGCGTGAGCAGTGATCCATTGTCATCAGAATAGCAATGTGAACTACCTTTTAATGTTAAGTCCATCTTCCTGAACTGCTTATATACGTTCCCTCGCCAGAACCTGAAGCAGTGCTCACAGAAAGCAAACGTCCAGGGAAAGCGCATAAAGCACAGAATCCACAACAGACGCCTTCTACTCTGCCTGAAAAGCCACCAGGAAGCTCTGAAGCACTCTCTGAGAATGTCAGTGCACCTCTTTTTTTGTGCCGAAAACGGTAGAATCAAGCATCTGAAAGTGTGAACACACAGCTTCTGCTTCTCTGGAGCAGGAGGCAGAGGAGAAACCTGCTTTGGAATTCAGCTGCCAGATCCAACCAGTGCTGCCACCGTGGAGGTGCGAGGGCAGAAAGAGGGTGCTGGGAATCACCTGCACAGCGTGAGCAGTGCTCCAGTGGCATCAGAATAGCAATGTGAACTACCTTTTAAAGTTAAGTCCCTCTTCCTATACTGCTTATTTACGTTCCCTCGCCAGAACCTGAAGAAGTGCTCACAGAAAGCAAACGTCCAGAGAAAGCGCATAAAGCACAGAATCCACAACAGAAGCCTTCTACTCTGCCTGAGAAGTCATCAGGGAGCCCTGCAGCACTCTCCTGAGAATGTCAGTGCACCTCCGTTTTTCTGCCGAGAACGGTAGAATCAAGCATCTGAAAGTGTGAACACACAGCTTCTGCTTCTCTGGAGCAGGAGGCAGAGGAGAAATCTGCTTTGGAATTCAGCTGACAGATCCAACCAGTGCTGCCACCGTGGAGGTGCGAGGGCAGAAAGAGGGTGCTGGGAAAACCTGCACAGCGTGAGCAGTGATCCATTCTCATCAGAATAGCAATATGAAGTACCGTTTAAAGTTAAGTCCATCTTCCTGAACTGCTTATTTCCGTTCCCTCGCCAGACCCTGAAGCAGTGCTCACAGAAAGCAAACGTCCAGGGAAAGCGCATAAAGCACAGAATCCACAACAGAAGCCTTCTACTGTGCCTGAAAAGTCTTCAGGGAGCTCTGCAGCACTCTCCTGAGAATGTCAGTGCACCTGAGTTTTTTTACCGAGAACGATAGAATCAAGCATCTGAAAGTGTGAACACACAGCCTCTGCTTCTCTGGAGCAGGAGGCAGAGCAGAAATCTGCTTTGGAATTCAGCTGACAGATCCAACCAGTGCTGCCACCGTGGAGGTGCGAGGGCAGAAAGAGGGTGCTGGGAATCACCTGCACAGCGTGAGCAGTGATCCATTGTCATCAGAATAGCAATGTGAACTACCTTTTAATGTTAAGTCCATCTTCCTGAACTGCTTATATACGTTCCCTCGCCAGAACCTGAAGCAGTGCTCACAGAAAGCAAACTTCCAGGGAAAGCGCATAAAGCACAGAATCCACAACAGACGCCTTCTACTCAGCCTGAAAAGCCACCAGGAAGCTCTGAAGCACTCTCTGAGAATGTCAGTGCACCTCTTTTTTTGTGCCGAAAACGGTAGAATCAAGCATCTGAAAGTGTGAACACACAGCCTCTGCTTCTCTGGAGCAGGAGGCAGAGGAGAAATCTGCTTTGGAATTCAGCTGACAGGTCCAACCAGTGCTGCCACCGTGGAGGTGCAAGGGCAGAAAGAGGGTGCTGGGAATCACCTGCACAGCGTGAGCAGTGCTCCAGTGGCATCAGAATAGCAATGTGAACTACCTTTTAAAGTTAAGTCCCTCTTCCTATACTGCTTATTTACGTTCCCTCGCCAGAACCTGAAGAAGTGCTCACAGAAAGCAAACGTCCAGAGAAAGCGCATAAAGCACAGAATCCACAACAGAAGCCTTCTACTCTGCCTGAAAAGCCATCAGGGAGCCCTGCAGCACTCTCCTGAGAATGTCAGTGCTCCTCCGTTTTTCTGCCGAGAACGGTAGAATCAAGCATCTGAAAGTGTGAACACACAGCCTCTGCTTCTCTGGAGCAGGAGGCAGAGCAGAAATCTGCTTTGGAATTCAGCTGACAGATCCAACCAGTGCTGCCACCGTGGAGGTCCGAGGGCAGAAAGAGGGTGCTGGGAAAACCTGCACAGCGTGAGCAGTGATCCATTCTCATCAGAATAGCAATATGAAGTACCGTTTAAAGTTAAGTCCATCTTCCTTAACTGCTTATTTCCGTTCCCTCGCCAGACCCTGAAGCAGTGCTCACAGAAAGTAAACGTCCAGGGAAAGCGCATAAAGCACAGAATCCACAACAGAAGCCTTCTACTCTGCCTGAAAAGCCACCAGGGAGCTCTGCAGCACTCTCCTGAGAATGTCAGTGCACCACAGGTTTTCTGCCGAGAACGATAGAATCATGCATCTGAAAGTGTAAACACACAGCTTCTGCTTCTCTGGAGCAGGAGGCAGAGCAGAAATCTGCTTTGGAATTCAGCTGACAGCTCCAACCACTGCTGCCACCGTGGAGGTCTGAGGGCAGAAAGAGGGTGCTGGGAATCACCTGCACAGCGTGAGCAGTGATTCATTGTCATCAGAATAGCAATGTGAACTACCTTTTAATGTTAAGTCCATCTTCCTGAACTGCTTATATACGTTCCCTCCCCAGAACCTGAAGCAGTGCTCACAGAAAGCAAACGTCCAGGGAAAGCGCATAAAGCACAGAATCCACAACAGACGCCTTCTACTCAGCCTGAAAAGCCACCAGGAAGCTCTGAAGCACTCTCTGAGAATGTCAGTGCACCTCTTTTTTTGTGCCGAAAACGGTAGAATCAAGCATCTGAAAGTGTGAACACACAGCTTCTGCTTCTCTGGAGAAGGAGGCAGAGCAGAAAACTGCTTTGGAATTCAGCTGACAGCTCCAACCACTGCTGCCACCGTGGAGGTGCGAGGGCAGAAAGAGGGTGCTGGGAAAACCTGCACAGCGTGAGCAGTGATCCATTCTCATCAGAATAGCAATATGAAGTACCGTTTAAAGTTAAGTCCATCTTCCTGAACTGCTTATTTCCGTAACCTCTCCAGACACTGAAGCAGTGCTCACAGAATGCAAACGTCCAGGGAAAGAGCATAAAGCACAGAATCCACAACAGAAGCCTTCTACTCTGCCTGAAAAGTCTTCAGGGAGCTCTGCAGCACTCTCCTGAGAATGTCTGTGCACCTCTTTTTTTGTGCCGAAAACGGTAGAATCAAGCATCTGAAAGTGTGAACACACAGCCTCTGCTTCTCTGGAGCAGGAGGCAGAGCAGAAATCTGCTTTGGAATTCAGCTGACAGATCCAAACACTGCTGCTACCGTGGAGGTCCGAGGGCAGAAAGAGGGTGCTGGGAATCACATGCACAGCGTGAGCAGTGCTCCAGTGTCATCAGCATGGCAATGTGAACTACCTTTTAAAGTTAAGTCCCTCTTCCTATACTTCTTATTTCCGTTCCCTCGCCAGACCCTGAAGCAGTGCTCACAGACTGCAAACGTCCAGGGAAATCGCATAAAGCACAGAATCCACAACAGAAGCCTTCTACTCTGCCTGAAAAGTCATCAAGGAGCTCTGCAGCACTCTCCTGAGAATGTCAGTGCACCTGAGTTTTTTTACCGAGAACGGTAGAATCAAGCATCTGAAAGTGTGAACACACAGCCTCTGCTTCTCTGGAGCAGGAGGCAGAGCAGAAATCTGCTTTGGAATTCAGCTGACAGATCCAACCAGTGCTGCCACCGTGGAGGTGCGAGGGCAGAAAGAGGGTGCTGGGAATCACCTGCACAGCGTGAGCAGTGATCCATTGTCATCAGAATAGCAATGTGAACTACCTTTTAATGTTAAGTCCATCTTCCTGAACTGCTTATATACGTTCCCTCGCCAGAACCTGAAGCAGTGCTCACAGAAAGCAAACTTCCAGGGAAAGCGCATAAAGCACAGAATCCACAACAGACGCCTTCTACTCAGCCTGAAAAGCCACCAGGAAGCTCTGAAGCACTCTCTGAGAATGTCAGTGCACCTCTTTTTTTGTGCCGAAAACGGTAGAATCAAGCATCTGAAAGTGTGAACACACAGCCTCTGCTTCTCTGGAGCAGGAGGCAGAGGAGAAATCTGCTTTGGAATTCAGCTGACAGGTCCAACCAGTGCTGCCACCGTGGAGGTGCAAGGGCAGAAAGAGGGTGCTGGGAATCACCTGCACAGCGTGAGCAGTGCTCCAGTGGCATCAGAATAGCAATGTGAACTACCTTTTAAAGTTAAGTCCCTCTTCCTATACTGCTTATTTACGTTCCCTCGCCAGAACCTGAAGAAGTGCTCACAGAAAGCAAACGTCCAGAGAAAGCGCATAAAGCACAGAATCCACAACAGAAGCCTTCTACTCTGCCTGAAAAGCCATCAGGGAGCCCTGCAGCACTCTCCTGAGAATGTCAGTGCTCCTCCGTTTTTCTGCCGAGAACGGTAGAATCAAGCATCTGAAAGTGTGAACACACAGCCTCTGCTTCTCTGGAGCAGGAGGCAGAGCAGAAATCTGCTTTGGAATTCAGCTGACAGATCCAACCAGTGCTGCCACCGTGGAGGTCCGAGGGCAGAAAGAGGGTGCTGGGAAAACCTGCACAGCGTGAGCAGTGATCCATTCTCATCAGAATAGCAATATGAAGTACCGTTTAAAGTTAAGTCCATCTTCCTTAACTGCTTATTTCCGTTCCCTCGCCAGACCCTGAAGCAGTGCTCACAGAAAGTAAACGTCCAGGGAAAGCGCATAAAGCACAGAATCCACAACAGAAGCCTTCTACTCTGCCTGAAAAGTCTTCAGGGAGCTCTGCAGCACTCTCCTGAGAATGTCTGTGCACCTCTTTTTTTGTGCCGAAAACGGTAGAATCAAGCATCTGAAAGTGTGAACACACAGCCTCTGCTTCTCTGGAGCAGGAGGCAGAGCAGAAATCTGCTTTGGAATTCAGCTGACAGATCCAAACACTGCTGCTACCGTGGAGGTCCGAGGGCAGAAAGAGGGTGCTGGGAATCACATGCACAGCGTGAGCAGTGCTCCAGTGTCATCAGCATGGCAATGTGAACTACCTTTTAAAGTTAAGTCCCTCTTCCTATACTTCTTATTTCCGTTCCCTCGCCAGACCCTGAAGCAGTGCTCACAGACTGCAAACGTCCAGGGAAAGCGCATAAAGCACAGAATCCACAACAGAAGCCTTCTACTCTGCCTGAAAAGTCATCAAGGAGCTCTGCAGCACTCTCCTGAGAATGTCAGTGCACCTGAGTTTTTCTGCCGAGAACGGTAGAATCAAGCATCTGAAAGTGTAAACACACAGCCTCTGCTTCTCTGGAGCAGGAGGCAGAGCAGAAATCTGCTTTGGAATTCATCTGACAGCTCCAACCACTGCTGCCACCGTGGAGGTCCGAGGGCAGAAAGAGGGTGCTGGGAATCACCTGCACAGCGTGAGCAGTGATCCAGTGTCATCAGCATGGCAATGTGAACTACCTTTTAAAGTTAAATCCCTCTTCCTATACTGCTTATTTCCGTTCCCTCGCCAGACCCTGAAGCAGTGCTCACAGAAAGCAAACGTCCAGGGAAAGAGCATAAAGCACAGAATCCACAACAGAAGCCTTCTACTCTGCCTGAAAAGCCATCAGGGAGCTCTGCAGCACTCTCCTGAGAATGTCAGTGCACCTGAGTTTTTCTGCCGAGAACGGTAGAATCATGCATCTGAAAGTGTAAACACACAGCTTCTGCTTCTCTGGAGCAGGAGGCAGAGCAGAAATCTGCTTTGGAATTCAGCTGACAGCTCCAACCACTGCTGCCACCGTGGAGGTCTGAGGGCAGAAAGAGGGTGCTGGGAATCACCTGCACAGCGTGAGCAGTGATCCATTGTCATCAGAATAGCAATGTGAACTACCTTTTAATGTTAAGTCCATCTTCCTGAACTGCTTATATACGTTCCCTCGCCAGAACCTGAAGCAGTGCTCACAGAAAGCAAACGTCCAGGGAAAGCGCATAAAGCACAGAATCCACAACAGACGCCTTCTACTCTGCCTGAAAAGCCACCAGGAAGCTCTGAAGCACTCTCTGAGAATGTCAGTGCACCTCTTTTTTTGTGCCGAAAACGGTAGAATCAAGCATCTGAAAGTGTGAACACACAGCTTCTGCTTCTCTGGAGCAGGAGGCAGAGGAGAAACCTGCTTTGGAATTCAGCTGCCAGATCCAACCAGTGCTGCCACCGTGGAGGTGCGAGGGCAGAAAGAGGGTGCTGGGAATCACCTGCACAGCGTGAGCAGTGCTCCAGTGGCATCAGAATAGCAATGTGAACTACCTTTTAAAGTTAAGTCCCTCTTCCTATACTGCTTATTTACGTTCCCTCGCCAGAACCTGAAGAAGTGCTCACAGAAAGCAAACGTCCAGAGAAAGCGCATAAAGCACAGAATCCACAACAGAAGCCTTCTACTCTGCCTGAAAAGTCATCAGGGAGCCCTGCAGCACTCTCCTGAGAATGTCAGTGCTCCTCCGTTTTTCTGCCGAGAACGGTAGAATCAAGCATCTGAAAGTGTGAACACACAGCTTCTGCTTCTCTGGAGCAGGAGGCAGAGGAGAAATCTGCTTTGGAATTCAGCTGACAGATCCAACCAGTGCTGCCACCGTGGAGGTGCGAGGGCAGAAAGAGGGTGCTGGGAAAACCTGCACAGCGTGAGCAGTGATCCATTCTCATCAGAATAGCAATATGAAGTACCGTTTAAAGTTAAGTCCATCTTCCTGAACTGCTTATTTCCGTTCCCTCGCCAGACCCTGAAGCAGTGCTCACAGAAAGTAAACGTCCAGGGAAAGCGCATAAAGCACAGAATCCACAACAGAAGCCTTCTACTGTGCCTGAAAAGTCTTCAGGGAGCTCTGCAGCACTCTCCTGAGAATGTCTGTGCACCTGAGTTTTTTTACCGAGAACGGTAGAATCAAGCATCTGAAAGTGTGAACACACAGCCTCTGCTTCTCTGGAGCAGGAGGCAGAGCAGAAATCTGCTTTGGAATTCAGCTGACAGATCCAACCAGTGCTGCCACCGTGGAGGTGCGAGGGCAGAAAGAGGGTGCTGGGAATCACCTGCACAGCGTGAGCAGTGATCCATTGTCATCAGAATAGCAATGTGAACTACCTTTTAATGTTAAGTCCATCTTCCTGAACTGCTTATATACGTTCCCTCGCCAGAACCTGAAGCAGTGCTCACAGAAAGCAAACTTCCAGGGAAAGCGCATAAAGCACAGAATCCACAACAGACGCCTTCTACTCAGCCTGAAAAGCCACCAGGAAGCTCTGAAGCACTCTCTGAGAATGTCAGTGCACCTCTTTTTTTGTGCCGAAAACGGTAGAATCAAGCATCTGAAAGTGTGAACACACAGCCTCTGCTTCTCTGGAGCAGGAGGCAGAGGAGAAATCTGCTTTGGAATTCAGCTGACAGGTCCAACCAGTGCTGCCACCGTGGAGGTGCAAGGGCAGAAAGAGGGTGCTGGGAATCACCTGCACAGCGTGAGCAGTGCTCCAGTGGCATCAGAATAGCAATGTGAACTACCTTTTAAAGTTAAGTCCCTCTTCCTATACTGCTTATTTACGTTCCCTCGCCAGAACCTGAAGAAGTGCTCACAGAAAGCAAACGTCCAGAGAAAGCGCATAAAGCACAGAATCCACAACAGAAGCCTTCTACTCTGCCTGAAAAGCCATCAGGGAGCCCTGCAGCACTCTCCTGAGAATGTCAGTGCTCCTCCGTTTTTCTGCCGAGAACGGTAGAATCAAGCATCTGAAAGTGTGAACACACAGCCTCTGCTTCTCTGGAGCAGGAGGCAGAGCAGAAATCTGCTTTGGAATTCAGCTGACAGATCCAACCAGTGCTGCCACCGTGGAGGTCCGAGGGCAGAAAGAGGGTGCTGGGAAAACCTGCACAGCGTGAGCAGTGATCCATTCTCATCAGAATAGCAATATGAAGTACCGTTTAAAGTTAAGTCCATCTTCCTATACTGCTTATTTACGTTCCCTCGCCAGACCCTGAAGCAGTGCTCACAGAAAGTAAACGTCCAGGGAAAGCGCATAAAGCACAGAATCCACAACAGAAGCCTTCTACTCTGCCTGAAAAGCCATCAGGGAGCTCTGCAGCACTCTCCTGAGAATGTCAGTGCACCACAGGTTTTCTGCCGAGAACGATAGAATCATGCATCTGAAAGTGTAAACACACAGCTTCTGCTTCTCTGGAGCAGGAGGCAGAGCAGAAATCTGCTTTGGAATTCAGCTGACAGCTCCAACCACTGCTGCCACCGTGGAGGTCTGAGGGCAGAAAGAGGGTGCTGGGAATCACCTGCACAGCGTGAGCAGTGATCCATTGTCATCAGAATAGCAATGTGAACTACCTTTTAATGTTAAGTCCATCTTCCTGAACTGCTTATATACGTTCCCTCCCCAGAACCTGAAGCAGTGCTCACAGAAAGCAAACGTCCAGGGAAAGCGCATAAAGCACAGAATCCACAACAGACGCCTTCTACTCAGCCTGAAAAGCCACCAGGAAGCTCTGAAGCACTCTCTGAGAAAGTCAGTGCACCTCTTTTTTTGTGCCGAAAACGGTAGAATCAAGCATCTGAAAGTGTGAACACACAGCTTCTGCTTCTCTGGAGAAGGAGGCAGAGCAGAAAACTGCTTTGGAATTCAGCTGACAGCTCCAACCACTGCTGCCACCGTGGAGGTCCGAGGGCAGAAAGAGGGTGCTGGGAAAACCTGCACAGCGTGAGCAGTGATCCATTGTCATCAGAATAGCAATGTGAACTACCTTTTAAAGTTAAGTCCATCTTCCTGAACTGCTTATTTCCGTAACCTCTCCAGACACTGAAGCAGTGCTCACAGAATGCAAACGTCCAGGGAAAGAGCATAAAGCAGAGAATCCACAACAGAAGCCTTCTACTCTGCCTGAAAAGTCTTCAGGGAGCTCTGCAGCACTCTCCTGAGAATGTCTGTGCACCTCTTTTTTTGTGCCGAAAACGGTAGAATCAAGCATCTGAAAGTGTGAACACACAGCTTCTGCTTCTCTGGAGCAGGAGGCAGAGCAGAAATCTGCTTTGGAATTCAGCTGACAGCTCCAACCACTGCTGCCACCGTGGAGGTGCGAGGGCAGAAAGAGGGTGCTGGGAATCACATGCACAGCGTGAGCAGTGCTCCAGTGTCATCAGCATGGCAATGTGAACTACCTTTTAAAGTTAAGTCCCTCTTCCTATACTTCTTATTTCCGTTCCCTCGCCAGACCCTGAAGCAGTGCTCACAGACTGCAAACGTCCAGGGAAAGCGCATAAAGCACAGAATCCACAACAGAAGCCTTCTACTCTGCCTGAAGAGCCATCAGGGAGCCCTGCAGCACTCTCCTGAGAATGTCAGTGCACCTGAGTTTTTCTGCCGAGAACGGTAGAATCAAGCATCTGAAAGTGTAAACACACAGCTTCTGCTTCTCTGGAGCAGGAGGCAGAGCAGAAATCTGCTTTGGAATTCAGCTGACAGCTCCAACCACTGCTGCCACCGTGGAGGTGCGAGGGCAGAAAGAGGGTGCTGGGAATCACCTGCACAGCGTGAGCAGTGATCCAGTGTCATCAGCATGGCAATGTGAACTACCTTTTAAAGTTAAATCCCTCTTCCTATACTGCTTATTTCCGTTCCCTCGCCAGAACCTGAAGAAGTGCTCACAGAAAGCAAACGTCCAGGGAAAGAGCATAAAGCACAGAATCCACAACAGAAGCCTTCTACTCTGCCTGAAAAGCCACCAGGGAGCTCTGCAGCACTCTCCTGAGAATGTCAGTGCACCTGAGTTTTTCTGCCGAGAACGGTAGAATCAAGCATCTGAAAGTGTAAACACACAGCTTCTGCTTCTCTGGAGCAGGAGGCAGAGCAGAAATCTGCTTTGGAATTCAGCTGACAGCTCCAACCAGTGCTGCCACCGTGGAGGTCCGAGGGCAGAAAGAGGGTGCTGGGAATCACCTGCACAGCGTGAGCAGTGATCCATTGTCATCAGCATGGCAATGTGAACTACCTTTTAATGTTAAGTCCATCTTCCTGAACTGCTTATATACGTTCCCTCGCCAGAACCTGAAGCAGTGCTCACAGAAAGCAAACGTCCAGGGAAAGAGCATAAAGCACAGAATCCACAACAGACGCCTTCTGCTCTGCCTGAAAAGCCACCAGGAAGCTCTGAAGCACTCTCTGAGAATGTCAGTGCACCTCTTTTTTTGTGCCGAAAACGGTAGAATCAAGCATCTGAAAGTGTGAACACACAGCTTCTGCTTCTCTGGAGCAGGAGGCAGAGGAGAAATCTGCTTTGGAATTCAGCTGACAGATCCAACCACTGCTGCCACCGTGGAGGTGCGAGGGCAGAAAGAGGGTGCTGGGAAAACCTGCACAGCGTGAGCAGTGATCCATTCTCATCAGAATAGCAATATGAAGTATCGTTTAAAGTTAAGTCCATCTTCCTGAACTGCTTATTTCCGTTCCCTCGCCAGACCCTGAAGCAGTGCTCAGAGACTGCAAACGTCCAGGGAAAGCGCATAAAGCACAGAATCCACAACAGAAGCCTTCTACTCTGCCTGAAAAGCCATCAGGGAGCTCTGCAGCACTCTCCTGAGAATTTCAGTGCACCTGAATTTTTCTGCTTAGAACGGTAGAATCAAGCATCTAAAAGTGTGAACACACAGCTTCTGCTTCTCTGGAGCAGGAGGCAGAGCAGAAATCTGCTTTGGAATTCAGCTGACAGCTCCAACCAGTGCTGCCACCGTGGAGGTCCGAGGGCAGAAAGAGGGTGCTGGGAATCACCTACACAGCGTGAGCAGTGCTCCAGTGTCATCAAAATGGCATTGTGAACTACTTTTAATGTTAAGTCCGTCTTCCACAACAGCTTATTTACGTTCCCTGTCCAAAACCTGAAGCAGTCCTCAAGTTTTTGCCCTGGCTCTTCGGCTGTGGGAGCAGAGGCCAACCGTTCATGCTCTACTCCCTGGGATGCTGGGCAGCCCAGCACGAGTGCCAAAGAGGTTCCATTGTAATGGACTTTCATTTGGGAAATCGAGGAACCTCAGCAATGCGGATGGCACCGTTGCAAAGATGACTTTCTGCAGAAGAGGCACAGCTCAAGTTTTTTGCCCTGGCTCTACGGCTGTGGGAGCAGAGGCCAACCATTCGTGCTCTACTCTCTGGGATGGTGGGCAGCCCAGCACAGGTGCCAAAGAGGTTCCATTGTAATGGACTTTCATTTGGGAAATCGAGGAACCTCAGCAATGCGGATGGCACCGTGGCAAAGTTGAATTTCTGCAGAAGAGGTACAGCTGAAGTTTTTTGCCCTGGCTCTTCGGGTGTGGGAGCAGAGGCCAACCGTTCGTGCTCTATTCCCTGGGATGCTGGGCAGCCCAGCACGGGTGCCAAAGAGGTTCCATTGTAATGGACTTTGAGGTGGGAAATGGAGGAGCGACAGGAATGCGGATGGCACCGTTGCAAAGCTGAATTTCTGCAGAACAGGCACAGCTCAAGTTTTTTGCCCTGGCTCTTCGGCTGTGGGAGCAGAGGCCAACCGTTCGTGCTCTACTGCCTGGGATGCTGGGCAGCCCAGCACGGGTGCCAAAGAGGTTCCATTGTAATGAACTTTGAGTTGGGAAATGGAGGAGCGACAGCAATGCGGATGGCACCGTTGCAAAGCTGACTTTCTGCAGAAGAGGCACAGCTCAAGTTTTTTGCCCTGGCTCTTTGGCTGTGGGAGCAGAGGCCAACCGTTAGTGCTCTACTCCCTGGGATGCTGGGCAGCCGAGCACGGGTGCCAGGCAGTTTCCATTGTAATGGACTTTGATTTGGGAAATCGAGGAACCTCAGCAATGCGGATGGCACCGTTGCAAAGCTGACTTTCTGCAGAAGAGGCACAGCTCAAGTTTTTTGCCCTGGCTCTTCGGCTGTGGGAGCAGAGGCCAACCGTTCGTACTCTACTCCCTGGGATGCTGGGCAGCCCAGCACGGGTGCCAAAGAGGTTCCATTGTAATGGACTTTGAGTTGGGAAATGGAGGAGCGACAGCAAAGCGGATGGCATCGTTGCAAAGCTGACTTTCTGCAGAAGAGGCACAGCTCAAGTTTTTCCCCTTGCTCTTCGGCTGTTGGAGCAGAGGCCAACCGTCCGTGCTCTACTCCCTGGGATGCTGGGCAGCCGAGCACGGGTGCCAAAGAGGTTCCATTGTAATGGACTTTGAGTTGGGAAATCGAGGATCCTCAGCAATGCGGATGGCACCGTTGCAAAGCTGATTTTCTGCAGAAGAGGCACAGCTCAAGTTTTTTTGCCCTGGCTCTTTGGCTGTGGGAGCAGAGGCCAACCATTCGTGCTCTACTCCCTGTGATGCTGGGCAGCCGAGCACGGGTGCCAAAGAGGTTCCATTGTAATGGACTTTGAATTGGGAAATGGAGGAGAGACAGCAATGCGGATGGCACCGTTGCAAAGGTGACTTTCTGCAGAAGAGGCACAGCTCAAGTTTTTTGCCCTGGCTCTTCGGCTGTGGGAGCAGAGGCCAACCGTTCGTGCTCTACTGCCTGGGATGCTGGGCAGCCCAGCACGGGTGCCAAAGAGGTTCCATTGTAATGGACTTTGAGTTGGGAAATGGAGGAGCGACAGCAAAGTGGATGGCACTGTTGCACAGGTGACTTTCTGCAGAAGAGACATAGCTCAAATTTTTTGCCCTGGCTCTTCGGCTGTGGGAGCAGAGGCCAGCCCTCCGTGCTCTACTCCCTGGGATGCTGGGCAGCCGAGCACGGGTGCCAAAGAGGTTCCATTGTAATGGACTTTGAGTTGGGAAATCGAGGATCCTCAGCAATGCGGATGGCACCGTTGCAAAGCTGATTTTCTGCAGAAGAGGCGCAGCTCCAGTTTTTTTGCCCTGGCTCTTTGGCTGTGGGAGCAGAGGCCAACCATTCGTGCTCTACTCCCTGGGATGCTGGGCAGCCGAGCACGGGTGCCAAAGAGGTTCCAATGTAATGGACTTTGAGTTGGGAAATCGAGGATCCTCAGCAATGCGGATGGCATCGTTGCAAAGCTGACTTTCTGCAGAAGAGGCACAGCTCAAGTTTTTTGCCCTGGCTCTTCGGCTGTGGGAGCAGAGGCCAACCGTTCGTGCTCTACTGCATGGGATGCTGGGCAGCCCAGCACGGGTGCCAAAGAGGTTCCATTGTAATGGACTTTGAGTTGGGATATCGAGGAACCTCAGCAACGCGGATGGCACCATTGCAAAGCTGACTTTCTGCAGAAGACGCACAGCTCAAGTTTTTTGCCCTGTCTCTTCGGCTGTGGGAGCAGAGGCCAACCGTTAGTGCTCTACTCCCTGGGATGCTGGGCAGCCGAGCACGGGTGCCAAAGAGGTTCCATTGTAATGGACTTTGATTTGGGAAATCGAGGAGCGACAGCAATGCGGATGGCATCGTTGCAAAGCTGACTTTCTGCAGAAGAGGTACAGCTCAAGTTTTTTGCCCTGGCTTATCGGCTGTGGGAGCAGAGGCCAACCGTTCGTGCTCTACTCCCTGGGATGCTGGGCTGCCCAGCACGGGTGCCAAAGAGGTTCCATTGTAATGGACTTTGAATTGGGAAATGGAGGAGCGACAGCAATGCGGATGGCACCGTTGCAAAGCTGACTTTCTGCAGAAGAGACACAGCTCAAGCTTTTTGCCCTGGCACTTCGGCTGTGGGAGCAAAGGCCAACCGTTCATGCTCTACTGCATGGGATGCTGGGCAGCCCAGCACGGGTGCCAAAGAGATTCCATTGTAATGGACTTTGAGTTGGGAAATCGAAGAGCGACAGCAATGCGGATGGCACCGTTGCAAAGCTGACTTTCTGCAGAAGAGGCACAGCTCAAGTTTTTTGCCCTGGCTCTTCGGCTGTGGGAGCAGAGGCCAACCGTTCATGCTCTACTCCCTGGGATGCTGGGCAGCCCAGCTCGGGTGCCAAAGAGGTTCCATTGTAATGGACTTTGAGTTGGGAAACGGAGGAACCTCAGCAATGCGGATGGCACCGTTGCAAAGGTGACTTTCTGCAGAAGAGGCTCAGCTCAAGTTTTTTGCCCTGGCTCTTCGGCTGTGGGAGCAGAGGCCAACCGTTCGTGCTCTACTGCCTGGGATGCTGGGCAGCCCAGCACGGGTGCCAAAGAGGTTCCATTGTAATGGACTTTGAGTTGGGAAATGGAGGAGCGACAGCAAAGTGGATGGCACTGTTGCACAGGTGACTTTCTGCAGAAGAGACATAGCTCAAATTTTTTGCCCTGGCTCTTCGGCTGTGGGAGCAGAGGCCAACCGTTCGTGTTCTACTCCCTGGGATGCTGGGCAGCCCAGCACGGGTGCCAAAGAGGTTCCATTGTAATGGACTTTGAGTTGGGAAATCGAGGAACCTCAGCAATGCGGATGGCACCGTTGCAAAGCTGACTTTCTGCAGAAGAGGCACAGCTCAAGTTTTTTGCCCTGGCTCATCGGTTTTGGGAGCAGAGGCCAGCCGTTCGTGTTCTACTCCCTGGGATGCTGGGCTGCCCAGCACGGGTGCCAGACAGTTTCCATTGTAATGGACTTTGATTTGGGAAATCGAGGAACCTCAGCAATGCGGATGGCACCATTGCAAAGCTGACTTTCTGCAGAAGAGGCACAGCTCAAGTTTTTTGCCCTGGCTCTTCGGCTGTGGGAGCAGAGGCCAACCGTTCGTGCTTTACTCCTGGGATGCTGGGCAGCCCAGCACGGGTGCCAGAGAGGTTCCATTGTAATGGTCTTTGAGTTGGGAAATGGAGGAGCGACAGCAAAGCGGATGGCATCGTTGCAAAGCTGACTTTCTGCAGAAGAGGCACAGCTCAAGTTTTTCCCCTTGCTCTTCGGCTGTTGGAGCAGAGGCCAACCGTCCGTGCTCTACTCCCTGGGATGCTGGGCAGCCGAGCACGGGTGCCAAAGAGGTTCCATTGTAATGGACTTTGAGTTTGGAATTCGAGGATCCTCAGCAATGCGGATGGCACCGTTGCAAAGCTGATTTTCTGCAGAAGAGGCACAGCTCCAGTTTTTTTGCCCTGGCTCTTTGGCTGTGGGAGCAGAGGCCAACCATTCGTGCTCTACTCCCTGTGATGCTGGGCAGCCGAGCACGGGTGCCAAAGAGGTTCCATTGTAATGGACTTTGAATTGGGAAATGGAGGAGAGACAGCAATGCGGATGGCACCGTTGCAAAGCTGACTTTCTGCAGAAGAGACACAGCTCAAGCTTTTTGCCCTGGCTCTTCGGCTGTGGGAGCAAAGGCCAACCGTTCATGCTCTACTGCCTGGGATGCTGGGCAGCCCAGCACGGGTGCCAAAGAGGTTCCATTGTAATGGACTTTGAGTTGGGAAATCGAGGAGCGACAGCAAAGCTGATGGCACCGTTGCACAGGTGACTTTCTGCAGAAGAGACACAGCTCAAGCTTTTTGCCCTGGCTCTTCGGCTGTGGGAGCAGAGGCCAACCGTTCGTGCTCTACTCCCTGGGATGCTGGGCAGCCGAGCACGGGTGCCAAAGAGATTCCATTGTAATGGACTTTGAGTTGGGAAATCGAGGAGCGACAGCAATGCGGATGGCACCGTTGCAAAGCTGACTTTCTGCAGAAGAGGCACAGCTCAAGTTTTTTGCCCTGGCTCTTCGGCTGTGGGAGCAGAGGCCAACCGTTCATGCTCTACTCCCTGGGATGCTGGGCAGCCCAGCTCGGGTGCCAAAGAGGTTCCATTGTAATGGACTTTGAGTTGGGAAATCGAGGAACCTCAGCAATGCGGATGGCACCGTTGCAAAGGTGACTTTCTGCAGAAGAGGCTCAGCTCAAGTTTTTTGCCCTGGCTCTTCGGCTGTGGGAGCAGAGGCCAACCGTTCGTGCTCTACTGCCTGGGATGCTGGGCAGCCGAGCACGGGTGCCAAAGAGGTTCCATTGTAATGGACTTTGAGTTGGGAAATGGAGGAGCGACAGCAAAGTGGATGGCACTGTTGCACAGGTGACTTTCTGCAGAAGAGACATAGCTCAAATTTTTTGCCCTGGCTCTTCGGCTGTGGGAGCAGAGGCCAACCGTTCGTGCTCTACTCCCTGGGATGCTGGGCAGCCCAGCACGGGTGCCAAAGAGGTTCCATTGTAATGGACTTTGAGTTGAGAAATCGAGGATCCTCAGCAATGCGGATGGCACCGTTGCAAAGCTGACTTTCTGCAGAAGAGGCACAGCTCAAGTTTTTTGCCCTGGCTCATCGGTTGTGGGAGCAGAGGCCAGCCGTTCGTGTTCTACTCCCTGGGATGCTGGGCTGCCCAGCACGGGTGCCAGACAGTTTCCATTGTAATGGACTTTGATTTGGGAAATCGAGGAACCTCAGCAATGCGGATGGCACCGTTGCAAAGCTGACTTTCTGCAGAAGAGGCACAGCTCCAGATTTTTACCCTGGCTCTTCGGCTGTGGGAGCAGAGGCCAACCGTTCGTGCTCTACTCCTGGGATGCTGGGCAGCCCAGCACGGGTGCCAGAGAGGTTCTATTGTAATGGTCTTTGAGTTGGGAAATGGAGGAGCGACAGCAAAGCGGATGGCACCGTTGCAAAGCTGACTTTCTGCAGAAAAGGCACAGCTCAAGCTTTTTGCCCTTGCTCTTCGGCTGTGGGACCAGAGGCCAACCGTCCGTGCTCTACTCCCTGGGATGCTGGGCAGCCGAGCACGGGTGCCAAAGAGGTTCCATTGTAATGGACTTTGAGTTGGGAAATCGAGGATCCTCAGCAATGCGGATGGCACCGTTGCAAAGCTGATTTTCTGCAGAAGAGGCGCAGCTCCAGTTTTTTTGCCCTGGCTCTTTGGCTGTGGGAGCAGAGGCCAACCATTCGTGCTCTACTCCCTGGGATGCTGGGCAGCCGAGCACGGGTGCCAAAGAGGTTCCAATGTAATGGACTTTGAGTTGGGAAATCGAGGATCCTCAGCAATGCGGATGGCACCGTTGCAAAGCTGACTTTCTGCAGAAGAGGCACAGCTCAAGTTTTTTGCCCTGGGTCTTCGGCTGTGGAAGCAGAGGCCAACCGTTCGTGCTCTACTGCATGGGATGCTGGGCAGCCCAGCACGGGTGCCAAAGAGGTTCCATTGTAATGGACTTTGAGTTGGGATATCGAGGAACCTCAGCAACGCGGATGGCACCATTGCAAAGCTGACTTTCTGCAGAAGAGGCACAGCTCAAGTTTTTTGCCCTGTCTCTTCGGCTGTGGGAGCAGAGGCCAACCGTTAGTGCTCTACTCCCTGGGATGCTGGGCAGCCCAGCACGGGTGCCAAAGAGGTTCCATTGTAATGGACTTTGAGTTGGGAAATCGAGGAGCGACAGCAATGCGGATGGCATCGTTGCAAAGCTGACTTTCTGCAGAAGAGGTACAGCTCAAGTTTTTTGCCCTGGCTTATCGGCTGTGGGAGCAGAGGCCAACCGTTCGTGCTCTACTCCCTGGGATGCTGGGCTGCCCAGCACGGGTGCCAAAGAGGTTCCATTGTAATGGACTTTGAATTGGGAAATGGAGGAGCGACAGCAATGCGGATGGCACCGTTGCAAAGCTGACTTTCTGCAGAAGAGACACAGCTCAAGCTTTTTGCCCTGGCTCTTCGGCTGTGGGAGCAGAGGCCAACCGTTCATGCTCTACTCCCTGGGATGCTGGGCAGCCCAGCTCGGGTGCCAAAGAGGTTCCATTGTAATGGACTTTGAGTTGGGAAATCGAGGATCCTCAGCCATGCGGATGGCACCGTTGCAAAGGTGACTTTCTGCAGAAGAGGCTCAGCTCAAGTTTTTTGCCCTGGCTCTTCGGCTGTGGGAGCAGAGGCCAACCGTTCGTGCTCTACTGCCTGGGATGCTGGGCAGCCCAGCACGGGTGCCAAAGAGGTTCCATTGTAATGGACTTTGAGTTGGGAAATGGAGGAGCGACAGCAAAGTGGATGGCACTGTTGCACAGGTGACTTTCTGCAGAAGAGACATAGCTCAAATTTTTTGCCCTGGCTCTTCGGCTGTGGGAGCAGAGGCCAACCGTTCGTGCTCTACTCCCTGGGATGCTGGGCAGCCCAGCACGGGTGCCAAAGAGGTTCCATTGTAATGGACTTTGAGTTGGGAAATCGAGGAACCTCAGCAATGCGGATGGCACCGTTGCAGAGCTGACTTTCTGCAGAAGAGGCACAGCTCAAGTTTTTTGCCCTGGCTCATCGGTTGTGGGAGCAGAGGCCAGCCGTTCGTGTTCTACTCCCTGGGATGCTGGGCTGCCCAGCACGGGTGCCAGACAGTTTCCATTGTAATGGACTTTGATTTGGGAAATCGAGGAACCTCAGCAATGCGGATGGCACCGTTGCAAAGCTGACTTTCTGCAGAAGAGGCACAGCTCCAGATTTTTACCCTGGCTCTTCGGCTGTGGGAGCAGAGGCCAACCGTTCGTGCTCTACTCCTGGGATGCTGGGCAGCCCAGCACGGGTGCCAGAGAGGTTCTATTGTAATGGTCTTTGAGTTGGGAAATGGAGGAGCGTCAGCAAAGCGGATGGCACCGTTGCAAAGCTGACTTTCTGCAGAAAAGGCACAGCTCAAGCTTTTTGCCCTTGCTCTTCGGCTGTGGGACCAGAGGCCAACCGTCCGTGCTCTACTCCCTGGGATGCTGGGCAGCCGAGCACGGGTGCCAAAGAGGTTCCATTGTAATGGACTTTGAGTTGGGAAATCGAGGATCCTCAGCAATGCGGATGGCACCGTTGCAAAGCTGATTTTCTGCAGAAGAGGCGCAGCTCCAGTTTTTTTGCCCTGGCTCTTTGGCTGTGGGAGCAGAGGCCAACCATTCGTGCTCTACTCCCTGGGATGCTGGGCAGCCGAGCACGGGTGCCAAAGAGGTTCCAATGTAATGGACTTTGAGTTGGGAAATCGAGGATCCTCAGCAATGCGGATGGCACCGTTGCAAAGCTGACTTTCTGCAGAAGAGGCACAGCTCAAGTTTTTTGCCCTGGGTCTTCGGCTGTGGAAGCAGAGGCCAACCGTTCGTGCTCTACTGCATGGGATGCTGGGCAGCCCAGCACGGGTGCCAAAGAGGTTCCATTGTAATGGACTTTGAGTTGGGATATCGAGGAACCTCAGCAACGCGGATGGCACCATTGCAAAGCTGACTTTCTGCAGAAGAGGCACAGCTCAAGTTTTTTGCCCTGTCTCTTCGGCTGTGGGAGCAGAGGCCAACCGTTAGTGCTCTACTCCCTGGGATGCTGGGCAGCCGAGCACGGGTGCCAAAGAGGTTCCATTGTAATGGACTTTGAGTTGGGAAATCGAGGAGCGACAGCAATGCGGATGGCATCGTTGCAAAGCTGACTTTCTGCAGAAGAGGTACAGCTCAAGTTTTTTGCCCTGGCTTATCGGCTGTGGGAGCAGAGGCCAACCGTTCGTGCTCTACTCCCTGGGATGCTGGGCTGCCCAGCACGGGTGCCAAAGAGGTTCCATTGTAATGGACTTTGAATTGGGAAATGGAGGAGCGACAGCAATGCGGATGGCACCGTTGCAAAGCTGACTTTCTGCAGAAGAGACACAGCTCAAGCTTTTTGCCCTGGCTCTTCGGCTGTGGGAGCAAAGGCCAACCGTTCATTCTCTACTGCATGGGATGCTGGGCAGCCCAGCACGGGTGCCAAAGAGGTTCCATTGTAATGGCCTTTGAGTTGGGAAATCGAGGAGCGACAGCAAAGCTGATGGCACCGTTGCAGAGCTGACTTTCTGCAGAAGAGGCACAGCTCAAGTTTTTTGCCCTGGCTCATCGGTTGTGGGAGCAGAGGCCAGCCGTTCGTGTTCTACTCCCTGGGATGCTGGGCTGCCCAGAACGGGTGCCAGACAGTTTCCATTGTAATGGACTTTGATTTGGGAAATCGAGGAACCTCAGCAATGCGGATGGCACCGTTGCAAAGCTGACTTTCTGCAGAAGAGGCACAGCTCAAGTTTTTTGCCCTGGCTCTTCGGCTGTGGGAGCAGAGGCCAACCGTTCGTGCTCTACTCCTGGGATGCTGGGCAGCCCAGCACGGCTGCCAGAGAGGTTCCATTGTAATGGTCTTTGAGTTGGGAAATGGAGGAGCGACAGCAAAGCGGATGGCATCGTTGCAAAGCTGACTTTCTGCAGAAGAGGCACAGCTCAAGTTTTTCCCCTTGCTCTTCGGCTGTTGGAGCAGAGGCCAACCGTCCGTGCTCTACTCCCTGGGATGCTGGGCAGCCGAGCACGGGTGCCAAAGAGGTTCATTTGTAATGGACTTTGAGTTTGGAATTCGAGGATCCTCAGCAATGCGGATGGCACCGTTGCAAAGCTGATTTTCTGCAGAAGAGGCACAGCTCCAGTTTTTTTGCCCTGGCTCTTTGGCTGTGGGAGCAGAGGCCAACCATTCGTGCTCTACTCCCTGTGATGCTGGGCAGCCGAGCACGGGTGCCAAAGAGGATCCATTGTAATGGACTTTGAGTTGGGAAATGGAGGAGAGACAGCAATGCGGATGGCACCGTTGCAAAGCTGACTTTCTGCAGAAGAGACACAGCTCAAGCTTTTTGCCCTGGCTCTTCGGCTGTGGGAGCAAAGGCCAACCGTTCATGCTCTACTGCCTGGGATGCTGGGCAGCCCAGCACGGGTGCCAAAGAGGTTCCATTGTAATGGACTTTGAGTTGGGAAATCGAGGAGCGACAGCAAAGCTGATGGCACCGTTGCACAGGTGACTTTCTGCAGAAGAGACACAGCTCAAGCTTTTTGCCCTGGCTCTTCGGCTGTGGGAGCAGAGGCCAACCGTTCGTGCTCTACTCCCTGGGATGCTGGGCAGCCGAGCACGGGTGCCAAAGAGATTAAATTGTAATGGACTTTGAGTTGGGAAATGGAGGAGCGACAGCAATGCGGATGGCACCGTTGCAAAGCTGACTTTCTGCAGAAGAGGCACAGCTCAAGTTTTTTGCCCTGTCTCTTCGGCTGTGGGAGCAGAGGCCAACCGTTAGTGCTCTACTCCCTGGGATGCTGGGCAGCCCAGCACGGGTGCCAAAGAGGTTCCATTGTAATGGACTTTGAGTTGGGAAATCGAGGAGCGACAGCAATGCGGATGGCACCGTTGCAAAGCTGACTTTCTGCAGAAGAGACACAGCTCAAGCTTTTTGCCCTGGCTCTTCGGCTGTGGGAGCAGAGGCCAACCGTTCGTGCTCTACTCCCTGGGATGCTGGGCAGCCGAGCACGGGTGCCAAAGAGATTAAATTGTAATGGACTTTGAGTTGGGAAATCGAGGAGCGACAGCAATGCGGATGGCACCGTTGCAAAGCTGACTTTCTGCAGAAGAGGCACAGCTCAAGTTTTTTGCCCTGGCTTATCGGCTGTGGGAGCAGAGGCCAACCGTTCGTGCTCTACTCCCTGGGATGCTGGGCTGCCCAGCACGGGTGCCAAAGAGGTTCCATTGTAATGGACTTTGAATTGGGAAATGGAGGAGCGACAGCAATGCGGATGGCACCGTTGCAAAGCTGACTTTCTGCAGAAGAGACACAGCTCAAGCTTTTTGCCCTGGCTCTTCGGCTGTGGGAGCAGAGGCCAACCGTTCATGCTCTACTCCCTGGGATGCTGGGCAGCCCAGCTCGGGTGCCAAAGAGGTTCCATTGTAATGGACTTTGAGTTGGGAAACGGAGGAACCTCAGCAATGCGGATGGCACCGTTGCAAAGGTGACTTTCTGCAGAAGAGGCTCAGCTCAAGTTTTTTGCCCTGGCTCTTCGGCTGTGGGAGCAGAGGCCAACCGTTCGTGCTCTACTGCCTGGGATGCTGGGCAGCCCAGCACGGGTGCCAAAGAGGTTCCATTGTAATGGACTTTGAGTTGGGAAATGGAGGAGCGACAGCAAAGTGGATGGCACTGTTGCACAGGTGACTTTCTGCAGAAGAGACATAGCTCAAATTTTTTGCCCTGGCTCTTCGGCTGTGGGAGCAGAGGCCAACCGTTCGTGCTCTACTCCCTGGGATGCTGGGCAGCCCAGCACGGGTGCCAAAGAGGTTCCATTGTAATGGACTTTGAGTTGGGAAATCGAGGAACCTCAGCAATGCGGATGGCACCGTTGCAGAGCTGACTTTCTGCAGAAGAGGCACAGCTCAAGTTTTTTGCCCTGGCTCATCGGTTGTGGGAGCAGAGGCCAGCCGTTCGTGTTCTCCTCCCTGGGATGCTGGGCTGCCCAGCACGGGTGCCAGACAGTTTCCATTGTAATGGACTTTGATTTGGGAAATCGAGGAACCTCAGCAATGCGGATGGCACCGTTGCAAAGCTGACTTTCTGCAGAAGAGGCACAGCTCCAGATTTTTACCCTGGCTCTTCGGCTGTGGGAGCAGAGGCCAACCGTTCGTGCTCTACTCCTGGGATGCTGGGCAGCCCAGCACGGGTGCCAGAGAGGTTCTATTGTAATGGTCTTTGAGTTGGGAAATGGAGGAGCGTCAGCAAAGCGGATGGCACCGTTGCAAAGCTGACTTTCTGCAGAAAAGGCACAGCTCAAGCTTTTTGCCCTTGCTCTTCGGCTGTGGGACCAGAGGCCAACCGTCCGTGCTCTACTCCCTGGGATGCTGGGCAGCCGAGCACGGGTGCCAAAGAGGTTCCATTGTAATGGACTTTGAGTTGGGAAATCGAGGATCCTCAGCAGTGCGGATGGCACCGTTGCAAAGCTGATTTTCTGCAGAAGAGGCGCAGCTCCGGTTTTTTTGCCCTGGCTCTTTGGCTATGGGAGCAGAGGCCAACCATTCGTGCTCTACTCCCTGGGATGCTGGGCAGCCGAGCACGGGTGCCAAAGAGGTTCCAATGTAATGGACTTTGAGTTGGGAAATCGAGGATCCTCAGCAATGCGGATGGCACCGTTGCAAAGCTGACTTTCTGCAGAAGAGGCACAGCTCAAGTTTTTTGCCCTGGGTCTTCGGCTGTGGAAGCAGAGGCCAACCGTTCGTGCTCTACTGCATGGGATGCTGGGCAGCCCAGCACGGGTGCCAAAGAGGTTCCATTGTAATGGACTTTGAGTTGGGATATCGAGGAACCTCAGCAACGCGGATGGCACCATTGCAAAGCTGACTTTCTGCAGAAGAGGCACAGCTCAAGTTTTTTGCCCTGTCTCTTCGGCTGTGGGAGCAGAGGCCAACCGTTAGTGCTCTACTCCCTGGGATGCTGGGCAGCCCAGCACGGGTGCCAAAGAGGTTCCATTGTAATGGACTTTGAGTTGGGAAATCGAGGAGCGACAGCAATGCGGATGGCATCGTTGCAAAGCTGACTTTCTGCAGAAGAGGTACAGCTCAAGTTTTTTGCCCTGGCTTATCGGCTGTGGGAGCAGAGGCCAGCCGTTCGTGCTCTACTCCCTGGGATGCTGGGCTGCCCAGCACGGGTGCCAAAGAGGTTCCATTGTAATGGACTTTGAATTGGGAAATGGAGGAGCAACAGCAATGCGGATGGCACCGTTGCAAAGCTGACTTTCTGCAGAAGAGACACAGCTCAAGCTTTTTGCCCTGGCTCTTCGGCTGTGGGAGCAAAGGCCAACCGTTCATTCTCTACTGCATGGGATGCTGGGCAGCCCAACACGGGTGCCAAAGAGGTTCCATTGTAATGGACTTTGAGTTGGGAAATCGAGGAGCGACAGCAAAGCTGATGGCACCGTTGCACAGGTGACTTTCTGCAGAAGAGACACAGCTCAAGCTTTTTGCCCTGGCTCTTCGGCTGTGGGAGCAGAGGCCAACCGTTCGTGCTCTACTCTCTGGGATGCTGGGCAGCCGAGCACGGGTGCCAAAGAGATTCCATTGTAATGGACTTTGAGTTGGGAAATCGAGGAGCGACAGCAATGCGGATGGCACCGTTGCAAAGCTGACTTTCTGCAGAAGAGGCACAGCTCAAGTTTTTTGCCCTGGCTCTTCGGCTGTGGGAGCAGAGGCCAACCGTTCATGCTCTACTCCCTGGGATGCTGGGCAGCCCAGCTCGGGTGCCAAAGAGGTTCCATTGTAATGGACTTTGAGTTGGGAAACGGAGGAACCTCAGCAATGCGGATGGCACCGTTGCAAAGCTGACTTTCTGCAGAAGAGGCTCAGCTCAAGTATTTTGCCCTGGCTCTTCGGCTGTGGGAGCAGAGGCCAACCGTTCGTGCTCTACTGCCTGGGATGCTGGGCAGCCCAGCACGGGTGCCAAAGAGGTTCCATTGTAATGGACTTTGAGTTGGGAAATGGAGGAGCGACAGCAAAGTGGATGGCACTGTTGCACAGGTGACTTTCTGCAGAAGAGACATAGCTCAAATTTTTTGCCCTGGGTCTTCGGCTGGGGGAGCAGAGGCCAACCGTTCGTGCTCTACTCCCTGGGATGCTGGGCAGCCCAGCACGGGTGCCAAAGAGGTTCCATTGTAATGGACTTTGAGTTGGGAAATCGAGGATCCTCAGCAATGCGGATGGCACCGTTGCAAAGCTGACTTTCTGCAGAAGAGGCACAGCTCAAGTTTTTTGCCCTGGCTCATCGGTTGTGGGAGCAGAGGCCAGCCGTTCGTGTTCTACTCCCTGGGATGCTGGGCTGCCCAGCACGGGTGCCAGACAGTTTCCATTGTAATGGACTTTGATTTGGGAAAACGAGGAACCTCAGCAATGCGGATGGCACCGTTGCAAAGCTGACTTTCTGCAGAAGAGGCACAGCTCAAGTTTTTTGCCCTGGCTCTTCGGCTGTGGGAGCAGAGGCCAACCGTTCGTGCTCTACTCCCTGGGATGCTGGGCAGCCCAGCACGGGTGCCAGAGAGGTTCTATTGGAATGGTCTTTGAGTTGGGAAATGGAGGAGCGACAGCAAAGCGGATGGCACCGTTGCAAAGCTGACTTTCTGCAGAAAAGGCACAGCTCAAGCTTTTTGCCCTTGCTCTTCGGCTGTGGGACCAGAGGCCAGCCGTCCGTGCTCTACTCCCTGGGATGCTGGGCAGCCGAGCACGGGTGCCAAAGAGGTTCCATTGTAATGGACTTTGAGTTGGGAAATCGAGGATCCTCAGCAATGCGGATGGCACCGTTGCAAAGCTGACTTTCTGCAGAAGAGGCACAGCTCAAGTTTTTTGCCCTGGGTCTTCGGCTGTGGGAGCAGAGGCCAACCGTTCGTGCTCTACTGCATGGGATGCTGGGCAGCCCAGCACGGGTGCCAAAGAGGTTCCATTGTAATGGACTTTGAGTTGGGATATCGAGGAACCTCAGCAACGCGGATGGCACCATTGCAAAGCTGACTTTCTGCAGAAGAGGCACAGCTCAAGTTTTTTGCCCTGTCTCTTCGGCTGTGGGAGCAGAGGCCAACCGTTAGTGCTCTACTCCCTGGGATGCTGGGCAGCCGAGCACGGGTGCCAAAGAGGTTCCATTGTAATGGACTTTGAGTTGGGAAATCGAGGAGCGACAGCAATGCGGATGGCATCGTTGCAAAGCTGACTTTCTGCAGAAGAGGTACAGCTCAAGTTTTTTGCCCTGGCTCATCGGCTGTGGGAGCAGAGGCCAACCGTTCGTGCTCTACTCCCTGGGATGCTGGGCTGCCCAGCACGGGTGCCAAAGAGGTTCCATTGTAATGGACTTTGAGTTGGGAAATGGAAGAGCGACAGCAAAGCGGATGGCACCGTTGCAAAGGTGACTTTCTGCAGAAGAGGCACAGCTCCAGTTTTTTGCCCTGGCTCTTCGGCTGTGGGAGCAGAGGCCAACCGTTCGTGCTCTACTCCCTGAAAGGCTGGGCTGCCCAGCACGGGTGCCAGACAGTTTCCATTGTAATGGACTTTGAGTTGGGAAATCGAGGAACCTCAGCAATGCGGATGGCACCGTTGCAAAGCTGACTTTCTGCAGAAGAGGCACAGATCAAGTATTTTGCCCTGGCTCTTTGGCTGTGGGAGCAGAGGCCAACCGTTCATGCTCTACTCCCTGGGATGCTGGGCAGCCGAGCACGGGTGCCAGGGAGGTTCCATTGTAATGGACTTTGAGTTGGGAAATCGAGGAGCGACAGCAATGCGGATGGCACCGTTGCATAGCTGACTTTCTGCAGAAGAGGCACAGCTCAAGTTTTTTGCCCTGGCTCATCGGCTGTGGGAGCAGAGGCCAAACGTTCGTGCTCTACTCCCTGGGATGCTGGGCAGCCGAGGACGGGTGCCAAAGAGGTTCCATTGTAATGGACTTTGAGTTGGGAAATCGAAGAGCAACAGCATAGCGGATGGCACCATTGCAAAGCTGAATTTCTGCAGAAGAGGCACAGCTCAAGCTTTTTGCCCTGGCTCTTCGGCTGTGGGAGCAGAGGCCAACCGTTCGTGCTCTAATCCCTGCGATGCTGGGCAGCAGAGCACGGGTGCCAGAGAGTTTCCATTGTAATGGACTTTGAGTTGGGAAATCGAGGAACCTCAGCAATGCGGATGGCACCGTTGCAAAGCTGACTTTCTGCAGAAGAGGCACAGCTCTAAGTATTTTGCCCTGGCTCTTCGGCTGTGGGTGCAGAGGCCAACCGTTCGTGCTCTACTCCCTGGGATGCTGGGCAGCCCAGCACGGGTGCCAAAGAGGTTCCATTGTAATGGACTTTGAGTTGGGAAATCGAAGAGTGACAGCAATGCGGATGGCACCATTGCAAAGCTGACTTTCTGCAGAAGAGGCACAGCTCAAGCTTTTTGCCCTGACTCTTCGGCTGTGGGAGCAGAGGCCAGCCGTTTGTGCTCTACTCCCTGGGATACTGGGCTGCCCAGCACGTGTGCCAAAGAGGTTCCATTGTAAAGGACTTTGAGTTGAGAAATGGAAGAGCGACAGCCATGAGGATGGCACCGTTGCCAAGGTGACTTTCTGCAGAAGAGGCACAGCTCAAGTTTTTTGCCCTGGCTCATCGGCTGTGGGAGCAGAGGCCAACCGTTCGTGCTCTACTCCCTGGGATGCTGGGCAGCCCAGCACGGGTGCCAAAGAGGTTCCATTGTAATAGACTTTGAGTTGGGAAATCGAGGAGCGACAGCAATGCGAATGGCACCGTTTCATAGCTGACTTTCTGCAGAAGAGGCACAGCTCAAGTTTTTTGCCCTGGCTCTTCGGCTGGGGGAGCAGAGGCCAACCGTTAGTGCTCTACTCCCTGGGATGCTGGGCAGCCGAGCACGGGTGCCAAAGAGGTTCCATTGTAATGGACTTTGAGTTGGGAAATGGAGGAGCGACAGCAATGCGGATGGCATCGTTGCAAAGCTGACTTTCTGCAGAAGAGGTACAGCTCAAGTTTTTTGCCCTGGCTCTTCGGCTGTGGGAGCAGAGGCCAGCCGCTCGTGCTCTACTCCCTGGGATACTGGGCTGCCCAGCACGTGTGCCAAAGATGTTCCATTGTAAAGCACTTTGATTTGGGAAATGGAAGAGCGACAGCCATGCGGATGGCACCGTTGCAAAGCTGACTTTCTGCAGAAGAGGCACAGCTCAAGTTTTTTGCCCTGGCTCTTCGGCTGTGGGAGCAGAGGCCAACCGTTCGTGCTCTACTCCCTGGGATGCTGGGCAGCCCAGCACGGGTGCCAAAGAGGTTCCATTGTAATGGACTTTGAGTTGGGAAATCGAGGAACCTCAGCAATGCGGATGGCACCATTGCAAAGCTGACTTTCTGCAGAAGAGGCACAGCTCAAGCTTTTAGCCCTGACTCTTCGGCTGTGGGAGCAGAGGCCAACCGTTCGTGCTCTACTCCCTGAAAGGCTGGGCTGCCCAGCACGGGTGCCAAAGAGGTTCCATTGTAATGGACTTTGAGTTGGGAAATCGAGGAACCTTAGAAATGCGGATGGCACCGTTGCAAAGCTGACTTTCTGCAGAAGAGGCACAGCTCAAGTTTTTTGCCCTGGCTCTTCGGCTGTGGGAGCAGAGGCCAGCCGTTCGTGCTCTACTCCCTGGGATGCTGGGCAGCCCAGCACGGGTGCCAAAGAGGTTCCATTGTAATGGACTTTGAGTTGGGAAATCGAGGAGCGACAGCAATGCGGATGGCACCGTTGCATAGCTGACTTTCTGCAGAAGAGGCACAGCTCAAGTTTTTTGCCCTGGCTCTTCGGCTGTGGGAGCAGAGGCCAACCGTTCGTGCTCTACTGCCTGGGATGCTGGGCAGCCCAGCACGGGTGCCAAAGAGGTTCCATTGTAATGGACTTTGAGTTGTGAAATCGAAGAGCGACAGCAAAGCGGATGGCACCATTGCAAAGCTGACTTTCTGCAGAAGAGGCACAGCTCAAGTATTTTGCCCTGGCTCTTCGGCTGTGGGAGCAGAGGCCAACCGTTCGTGCTCTACTCCCTGCGATGCTGGGCAGCAGAGCACGGGTGCCAGAGAGTTTCCATTGTAATGGACTTTGAGTTGGGAAATCGAGGAACCTCAGCAATGCGGATGGCACCGTTGCAAAGCTGACTTTCTGCAGAAGAGGCACAGCTCAAGTATTTTGCCCTGGCTCTTTGGCTGTGGGAGCAGAGGCCAACCGTTCGTGCTCTACTCCCTGGGATGCTGGGCAGCCCAGCACGGGTGCCAAAGAGGTTCCATTGTAATGGACTTTGAGTTGGGAAATCGAGGAGCGAAAGCAAAGCGGTTGGCTCCATTGCAAAGCTGACTTTCTGCAGAAGAGGCACAGCTCAAGTTTTTTGCCCTGGCTCTTTGGCTGTGGGAGCAGAGGCCAACCGTTCGTGCTCTACTCTCTGGGATGCTGGGCAGCCCAGCACGGGTGCCAAAGAGGTTCCATTTTAATGGACTTTTAATTGGGAAATGGAGGAGCGACAGCAATGCGGATGGCAGCGTTGCAAAGGTGACTTTCTGCAGAAGAGGCACAGCTCAAGTTTTTTGCCCTGCCTCTTCGGTTGTGGGAGCAGAGGCCAACCGTTCATGCTCTACTCCCTGGGATGCTGGGCAGCCCAGCACGGGTGCCAAAGAGGTTACATTGTAATGGACTTTGAGTTGGGAAATCGAAGAGCGACAGCAAAGTGGATGGCACTGTTGCAAAGCTGACTTTCTGCAGAAGAGGCACAGCTCAAGTTTTTTGCCCTGGCTCTTCGGCTGTGGGAGCAGAGGCCAGCCGTTCGTGTTCTACTCCCTGGGATGCTGGGCTGCCCAGCACGGGTGCCAGACAGTTTCCATTGTAATGGACTTTGAGTTGGGAAATCGAGGAACCTCAGCAATGCGGATGGCACCGTTGCAAAGCTGACTTTCTGCAGAAGAGGCACAGCTCAAGTTTTTTGCCCTGGCTCTTTGGCTGTGGGAGCAGAGGCCAACCGTTCGTGCTCTACTCTCTGGGATGCTGGGCAGCCCAGCACGGGTGCCAAAGAGGTTCCATTTTAATGGACTTTTAATTGGGAAATGGAGGAGCGACAGCAATGCGGATGGCAGCGTTGCAAAGGTGACTTTCTGCAGAAGAGGCACAGCTCAAGTTTTTTGCCCTGGCTCTTCGGTTGTGGGAGCAGAGGCCAACCGTTCATGCTCTACTCCCTGGGATGCTGGGCAGCCCAGCACGGGTGCCAAAGAGGTTACATTGTAATGGACTTTGAGTTGGGAAATCGAAGAGCGACAGCAAAGTGGATGGCACTGTTGCAAAGCTGACTTTTTGCAGAAGAGGCACAGCTCAAGTTTTTTGCCCTGGCTCTTCGGCTGTGGGAGCAGAGGCCAGCCGTTCGTGTTCTACTCCCTGGGATGCTGGGCTGCCCAGCACGGGTGCCAGACAGTTTCCATTGTAATGGACTTTGAGTTGGGAAATCGAGGAACCTCAGCAATGCGGATGGCACCGTTGCAAAGCTGACTTTCTGCAGAAGAGGCACAGCTCAAGTATTTTGCCCTGGCTCTTTGGCTGTGGGAGCAGAGGCCAACCGTTCATGCTCTACTCCCTGCGATGCTGGGCAGCCGAGCACGGGTGCCAGAGAGGTTCCATTGTAATGGACTTTGAGTTGGGAAATCGAGGAACCTCAGCAATGCAGATGGCACCGTTGCAAAGCTGACTTTCTGCAGAAGAGGCACAGCTCAAGTTTTTTGCCCTGGCTCTTCGGCTGTGGGAGCAGAGGCCAACCGTTCGTGCTCTACTCCCTGAAAGGCTGGGCTGCCCAGCACGGGTGCCAAAGAGGTTCCATTGTAATGGACTTTGAGTTGGGAAATCGAGGAGTGACAGCAATGCGAATGGCACCGTTGCATAGCTGACTTTCTGCAGAAGAGGCACAGCTCAAGCTTTTTGCCCTGGCTCTTCGGCTGTGGGAGCAGAGGCCAGCCGTTCGTGCTCTACTCCCTGGGATGCTGGGCTGCCCAGCACGGGTGCCACAGAGGTTCCATTGTAAATAGACTTTGAGTTGGGAAATCGAGGAACCTCAGCGATGCGGATGGCACCGTTGCAAAGCTGACTTTCTGCAGAAGAGGTACAGCTCAAATTTTTTGCCCTGGCTATTTGGCTGTGGGAGCAGAGGCCAACCGTCCGTGCTCTACTCCCTGCGATGCTGGGCAGCCGAGAACGGGTGCCAAAGAGGTTCCATTGTAATGGACTTTGAGTTGGGAAATGGAGGAGCGACAGCAATGCGGATGGCATCGTTGCAAAGCTGACTTTCTGCAGAAGAGGTACAGCTCAAGTTTTTTGCCCTGGCTCTTCGGCTGTGGGAGCAGAGGCCAGCCGTTCGTGCTCTACTCCCTGGGATGCTGGGCAGCCCAGCACGGGTGCCAAAGAGGTTCCATTGTAATGGATTTTGAGTTGGGAAATCGAAGAGCGACAGCAAAGCGGATGGCACCGTTGCAAATCTGACTTTCTGCAGAAGAGGCACAGCTCAAGTTTTTTGCTCTGGCTCATCGGCTGTGGGAGCAGAGGCCAACCGTTCGTGCTCTACTCCCTGGGATGCTGGGCAGCCCAGCACGGGTGCCAAAGAGGTTCCATTGTAATGGACTTTGAGTTGGGAAATCGAGGAGCGACAGCAATGCGGATGGCACCGTTGCAAAGCTGACTTTCTGCAGAAGAGGCACAGCTCAAGCTTTTTGCCCTGGCTCTTCGGCTGTGGGAGCAGAGGCCAGCCGTTCGTGCTCTACTCCCTGTGATGCTGGGCTGCCCAGCACGGGTGCCACAGAGGTTCCATTGTAAATAGACTTTGAGTTGGGAAATCGAGGAACCTCAGCGATGCGGATGGCACCGTTGCAAAGCTGACTTTCTGCAGAAGAGGCACAGCTCCAGTTTTTTGCCCTGGCTCTTTGGCTGTGGGAGCAGAGGCCAACCGTTCGTGCTCTACTCCGTGAAAGGCTGGGCTGCCCAGCACGGGTGCCAAAGAGGTTACATTGTAATGGACTTTGAGTTGGGAAATGGAAGAGCGACAGCAATAGGAATAGCACCGTTGCAAAGCTGACTTTCTGCAGAAGAGGCACAGCTCAAGTTTTTTGCCCTGGCTCATCGGCTGTTGGAGCAGAGGCCAGCCGTTCGTGTTCTACTCCCTGGGATGCTGGGCTGCCCAGCACGGGTGCCAAAGAGGTTCCATTGTAATGGACTTTGAGTTGTGAAATCGAGGAGCGACAGCAATGCGGATGGCACCGTTGCAAAGCTGACTTTCTGCAGAAGAGGCACAGCTCAAGTTTTTTTCCCTGGCTCATCGGCTGTGGGAGCAGAGGCCAACCGTTCGTGCTCTACTCCTGGGATGCTGGGCTGCCCAGCACGGGTGCCAAAGACGTTCCATTGTAATAGACTTTGAGTTGGGAAATCGAGGAACCTCAGCGATGCGGATGGCACCGTTGCAAAGGTGACTTTCTGCAGAGGATGCACAGCTCAAGCTTTTTGCCCTGGCTTATGGGCTGTGGGAGCAGAGGCCAGCCGTTCGTGTTCTACTCCCTGGGATGCTGGGCTGCCCAGCACGGGTGCCAGAGAGTTTCCATTGTAATGGACTTTGAGTTGGGAAATCGAAGAGGGACAGCAAAGTGGATGGCACTGTTGCAAAGCTGACTTTCTGCAGAAGAGGCACAGCTCAAGTATTTTGCCCTGGCTCTTCGGCTGTGGGAGCAGAGGCCAGCCGTTCGTGTTCTATTCCCTGGGATGCTGGGATGCCCAGCACGGTGCCAGAGAGTTTCCATTGTAATGGACTTTGATTTGGGAAATCGAGGAACCTCAGCAATGCGGATGGCACCGTTGCAAAGCTGACTTTCTGCAGAAGAGGCACAGCTCAAGTTTTTTGCCCTGGCTCATCGGCTGTGGGAGCAGAGGCCAACCGTTCGTGCTCTACTCCTGGGATGCTGGGCTGCCCAGCACGGGTGCCACAGAGGTTCCATTGTAATGGACTTTGAGTTGTGAAATCGAAGAGCGACAGCAAAGCGGATGGCACCATTGCAAAGCTGACTTTCTGCAGAAGAGGCACAGCTCAAGTTTTTTGCCCTGGCTCTTTGGCTGTGGGAGCAGAGGCCAACCGTTCGTGCTCTACTCCTGGGATGCTGGGCAGCCGGGCACGGGTGCCAAAGAGGTTCCATTGTAATGGACTTTGAGTTGGGAAATGGAGGAGCGACAGCAAAGCGGATGTCACCGTTGCAAAGGTGACTTTCTGCAGAAGAGGCACAGCTCAAGTTTTTTGCCCTGGCTCTTCGGCTGTGGGAGCAGAGGCTAACCGTTCGTGCTCTACTCCCTGGGATGCTGGGCAGCCGAGCACGGGTGCCAAAGAGGTTCCATTGTAATGGACTCTGAACTGGGAAATCGAGGAACCTCAGCAATGCGGATGGGACCGTTGCAAAGGTGACTTTCTGCAGAAGAGGCACAGCTCAAGTTTTTTGCCCTGGCTCTTCGGCTGTGGGAGCAGAGGCCAACCGTTCGTGTTCTACTCCATGGGATGCTGGGCTGCCCAGCACGGGTGCCAGACAGTTTCCATTGTAATGGACTTTGAGTTGGGAAATCGAGGAACCTCAGCAATGCGGATGGCACCGTTGCAAAGCTGACTTTCTGCAGAAGAGGCACAGCTCAAGTTTTTTGCCCTGGCTCTTCGGCTGTGGGAGCAGAGGCCAGCCGTTCGTGCTCTACTCCCTGGGATGCTGGGCAGCCCAGCACGGGTGCCAAAGAGGTTCCATTGTAATGGACTTTGAGTTGGGAAATCGAAGAGCGACAGCAAAGCGGATGGCACCATTGCAAAGCTGACTTTCTGCAGAAGAGGCACAGCTCAAGTTTTTTGCCCTGGCTCTTCGGCTGTGGGAGCAGAGGCCAACCGTTCGTGCTCTACTCCCTGCGATGCTGGGCAGCAGAGCACGGGTGCCAGAGAGTTTCCATTGTAATGGACTTTGAGTTGGGAAATCGAGGAACCTCAGCAATGCGGATGGCACCGTTGCAAAGCTGACTTTCTGCAGAAGAGGTACAGCTCAAGTATTTTGCCCTGGCTCTTTGGCTGTGGGAGCAGAGGCCAACCGTTCGTGCTCTACTCCCTGGGATGCTGGGCAGCCGAGAACGGGTGCCAAAGAGGTTCCATTGTAATGGACTTTGAGTTGGGAAAACGAGGAACCTCAGCGATGCGGATGGCACCGTTGCAAAGGTGACTTTCTGCAGAAGAGGCACAGCTCAAGTTTTTTGCCCTGGCTCTTCGGCTGTGGGAGCAGTGGCCAACCGTTCGTGCTCTACTCCCTGGGATGCTGGGCAGCCCAGCACGGGTGCCAAAGAGGTTCCATTGTAATGGACTTTGAGTTGTGAAATCGAAGAGCGACAGCAAAGCGGATGGCACCATTGCAAAGCTGACTTTCTGCAGAAGAGGCACAGCTCAAGTTTTTTGCCCTGGCTCTTTGGCTGTGGGAGCAGAGGCCAACCGTTCGTGCTCTACTCCCTGGGATGCTGGGCAGCCGAGCATGGGTGCCAGAGAGGTTCCATTGTAATGGACTCTGAGTTGGGAAATCGAGGAACCTCAGCAATGCAGATGGCACCGTTGCAAAGCTGACTTTCTGCAGAAGAGGTACAGCTCAAGTTTTTTGCCCTGGCTTATCGGCTGTGGGAGCAGAGGCCAGCCGTTCGTGCTCTACTCCCTGGGATGCTGGGCTGCCCAGCACGGGTGCCAAAGAGGTTCCATTGTAATGGTCTTTGAGTTGGGAAATGGAAGAGCGACAGCAAAGCGGATGGCACCGTTGCAAAGGTGACTTTCTGCAGAAGAGGCACAGCTCAAGTTTTTTGCCCTGGCTCTTCGGCTGTGGGAGCAGAGGCCAACCGTTCGTGCTCTACTCCCAGGGATGCAGGGCAGCCCAGCACGGGTGCCACAGAGGTTCCATTATAATGGACTTTGAGTTGTGAAATGGAGGAGCGACAGCAATGCGGATGGCACCGTTGCCAAGGTGACTTTCTGCAGAAGAGGCACAGCTCAAGTTTTTTTCCCTGGCTCATCGGCTGTGGGAGCAGAGGCCAACCGTTCGTGCTCTACTCCTGGGATGCTGGGCTGCCCAGCACGGGTGCCAAAGAGGTTCCATTGTAATAGACTTTGAGTTGGGAAATCGAGGAACCTCAGCGATGCGGATGGCACCGTTGCAAAGGTGGCTTTCTGCAGAGGATGTACAGCTCAAGTTTTTTGCCCTGGCTCTTCGGCTGTGGGAGCAGAGGCCAAGCGTTCGTGCTCTACTCCCTGCGATGCTGGGCAGCATAGCACGGGTGCCAGAGAGTTTCCATTGTAATGGACTTTGAGTAGGGAAATCGAGGAACCTCAGCAATGCGGATGGCACCGTTGCAAAGCTGACTTTCTGCAGAAGAGGCACAGCTCAAGTATTTTGCCCTGGCTCTTTGGCTGTGGGAGCAGAGGCCAACCGTTCGTGCTCTACTCCCTGGGATGCTGGGCAGCCCAGCACGGGTGCCAAAGAGGTTCCATTGTAATGGACTTTGAGTTGGGAAATCGAGGAACCTCAGCAATACGGATGGCACCATTGCAAAGCTGACTTTCTGCAGAAGAGGCACAGCTCAAGCTTTTTGCCCTGGCTCTTCGGCTGTGGGAGCAGAGGCCAGCCGTTCGTGCTCTACTCCCTGGGATGCTGGGCTGCCCAGCACGGGTGCCACAGAGGTTCCATTGTAAATAGACTTTGAGTTGGGAAATCGAGGAACCTCAGCGATGCGGATGGCACCGTTGCAAAGCTGACTTTCTGCAGAAGAGGTACAGCTCAAATTTTTTGCCCTGGCTATTTGGCTGTGGGAGCAGAGGCCAACCGTCCGTGCTCTACTCCCTGCGATGCTGGGCAGCCGAGAACGGGTGCCAAAGAGGTTCCATTGTAATGGACTTTGAGTTGGGAAATGGAGGAGCGACAGCAATGCGGATGGCATCGTTGCAAAGCTGACTTTCTGCAGAAGAGGTACAGCTCAAGTTTTTTGCCCTGGCTCTTCGGCTGTGGGAGCAGAGGCCAGCCGTTCGTGCTCTACTCCCTGGGATGCTGGGCAGCCCAGCACGGGTGCCAAAGAGGTTCCATTGTAATGGATTTTGAGTTGGGAAATCGAAGAGCGACAGCAAAGCGGATGGCACCGTTGCAAATCTGACTTTCTGCAGAAGAGGCACAGCTCAAGTTTTTTGCTCTGGCTCATCGGCTGTGGGAGCAGAGGCCAACCGTTCGTGCTCTACTCCCTGGGATGCTGGGCAGCCCAGCACGGGTGCCAAAGAGGTTCCATTGTAATGGACTTTGAGTTGGGAAATCGAGGAGCGACAGCAATGCGGATGGCACCGTTGCAAAGCTGACTTTCTGCAGAAGAGGCACAGCTCAAGCTTTTTGCCCTGGCTCTTCGGCTGTGGGAGCAGAGGCCAGCCGTTCGTGCTCTACTCCCTGGGATGCTGGGCTGCCCAGCACGGGTGCCACAGAGGTTCCATTGTAAATAGACTTTGAGTTGGGAAATCGAGGAACCTCAGCGATGCGGATGGCACCGTTGCAAAGCTGACTTTCTGCAGAAGAGGCACAGCTCCAGTTTTTTGCCCTGGCTCTTTGGCTGTGGGAGCAGAGGCCAACCGTTCGTGCTCTACTCCGTGAAAGGCTGGGCTGCCCAGCACGGGTGCCAAAGAGGTTACATTGTAATGGACTTTGAGTTGGGAAATGGAAGAGCGACAGCAATAGGAATAGCACCGTTGCAAAGCTGACTTTCTGCAGAAGAGGCACAGCTCAAGTTTTTTGCCCTGGCTCATCGGCTGTTGGAGCAGAGGCCAGCCGTTCGTGTTCTACTCCCTGGGATGCTGGGCTGCCCAGCACGGGTGCCAAAGAGGTTCCATTGTAATGGACTTTGAGTTGTGAAATCGAGGAGCGACAGCAATGCGGATGGCACCGTTGCAAAGCTGACTTTCTGCAGAAGAGGCACAGCTCAAGTTTTTTTCCCTGGCTCATCGGCTGTGGGAGCAGAGGCCAACCGTTCGTGCTCTACTCCTGGGATGCTGGGCTGCCCAGCACGGGTGCCAAAGACGTTCCATTGTAATAGACTTTGAGTTGGGAAATCGAGGAACCTCAGCGATGCGGATGGCACCGTTGCAAAGGTGACTTTCTGCAGAGGATGCACAGCTCAAGCTTTTTGCCCTGGCTTATGGGCTGTGGGAGCAGAGGCCAGCCGTTCGTGTTCTACTCCCTGGGATGCTGGGCTGCCCAGCACGGGTGCCAGAGAGTTTCCATTGTAATGGACTTTGAGTTGGGAAATCGAAGAGCGACAGCAAAGTGGATGGCACTGTTGCAAAGCTGACTTTCTGCAGAAGAGGCACAGCTCAAGTATTTTGCCCTGGCTCTTCGGCTGTGGGAGCAGAGGCCAGCCGTTCGTGTTCTATTCCCTGGGATGCTGGGATGCCCAGCACGGTGCCAGATAGTTTCCATTGTAATGGACTTTGATTTGGGAAATCGAGGAACCTCAGCAATGCGGATGGCACCGTTGCAAAGCTGACTTTCTGCAGAAGAGGCACAGCTCAAGTTTTTTGCCCTGGCTCATCGGCTGTGGGAGCAGAGGCCAACCGTTCGTGCTCTACTCCTGGGATGCTGGGCTGCCCAGCACGGGTGCCACAGAGGTTCCATTGTAATGGACTTTGAGTTGTGAAATCGAAGAGCGACAGCAAAGCGGATGGCACCATTGCAAAGCTGACTTTCTGCAGAAGAGGCACAGCTCAAGTTTTTTGCCCTGGCTCTTTGGCTGTGGGAGCAGAGGCCAACCGTTCGTGCTCTACTCCTGGGATGCTGGGCAGCCGGGCACGGGTGCCAAAGAGGTTCCATTGTAATGGACTTTGAGTTGGGAAATGGAGGAGCGACAGCAAAGCGGATGTCACCGTTGCAAAGGTGACTTTCTGCAGAAGAGGCACAGCTCAAGTTTTTTGCCCTGGCTCTTCGGCTGTGGGAGCAGAGGCTAACCGTTCGTGCTCTACTCCCTGGGATGCTGGGCAGCCCAGCACGGGTGCCAAAGAGGTTCCATTGTAATGGACTCTGAACTGGGAAATCGAGGAACCTCAGCAATGCGGATGGGACCGTTGCAAAGGTGACTTTCTGCAGAAGAGGCACAGCTCAAGCTTTTTGCCCTGGCTCTTTGGCTGTGGGAGCAGAGGCCAACCGTTCGTGCTCTACTCCCTGAAAGGCTGGGCTGCCCAGCATGGGTGCCAAAGAGGTTCCATTGTAATGGACTTTGAGTTGGGAAATCGAAGAGCGACAGCAATGCGAATGGCACCGTTGCAAAGCTGACTTTCTGCAGAAGAGGCACAGCTCAAGTTTTTTGCCCTGGCTCTTCGGCTGTGGGAGCAGAGGCCAGCCGTTCGTGCTCTACTCCCTGGAATGCTGGGCAGCCGAGCACGGGTGCCAGAGAGTTTCCATTGTAATGGACTTTGAGTTGGGAAATCGAGGAACCTCAGCAATGCGGATGGCACCGTTGCAAAGCTGACTTTCTGCAGAAGAGGCACAGCTCAAGTTTTTTGCCCTGGCTCTTTGGCTGTGGGAGCAGAGGCCAACCGTTAGTGCTCTACTCCCTGGGATGCTGGGCAGCCCAGCACGGGTGCCAAAGAGGTTCCCTTGTAATGGACTTTGAGTTGGGAAATGGAGGAGCGACAGCAATGCGGATGGCATCGTTGCAAAGCTGACTTTCTGCAGAAGAGGTACAGCTCAAGTTTTTTGCCCTGGCTTATCGGCTGTGGGAGCAGAGGCCAGCCGCTCGTGCTCTACTCCCTGGGATACTGGGCTGCCCAGCCCGTGTGCCTAAGAGGTTCCATTGTAATGGACTTTGAGTTGGGAAATGGAAGAGCGACAGCCATGCGGATGGCACCGTTGCCAAGGTGACTTTCTGCAGAAGAGGCACAGCTCAAGCTTTTAGCCCTGGCTCTTCGGCTGTGGGAGCAGAGGCCAACCGTTCGTGCTCTACTCCCTGGGATTCTGGGCAGCCCAGCACGGGTGCCAAAGAGGTTCCATTGTAATGGACTTTGAGTTGTGAAATCGAAGAGAGACAGCAAAGCGGATGGCACCATTGCATAGCTGACTTTCTGCAGAAGAGGCACAGCTCAAGCTTTTTGCCCTGGCTCTTTGGCTGTGGGAGCAGAGGCCAACCGTTCGTGCTCTACTCTCTGGGATGCTGGGCAGCCGGGCACGGGTGCCAAAGAGGTTCCATTGTAATGGACTTTGAGTTGGGAAATGGAGGAGCGACAGCAAAGCGGATGTCACCGTTGCAAAGCTGACTTTCTGCAGAAGAGGCACAGCTCAAGTTTTTTGCCCTGGCTCTTCGGCTGTGGGAGCAGAGGCCAACCGTTCGTGCTCTACTCCCTGGGATGCTGGGCAGCCCAGCACGGGTGCCAGAGAGGTTCCATTGTAATGGACTCTGAGTTGGGAAATCGAGGAACCTCAGCAATGCGGATGGCACCGTTGCAAAGGTGACTTTCTGCAGAAGAGGCACAGCTCCAGATTTTTGCCCTGGCTCTTCGGCTGTGGGAGCAGAGGCCAACCGTTTGTGCTCTACTCCCTGAAAGGCTGGGCAGCCGGGCACGGGTGCCAAAGAGGTTCCATTGTAATGGACTTTGAGTTGGGAAATGGAAGAGCGACAGCAATACGAATGGCACCGTTGCAAAGCTGACTTTCTGCGGAAGAGGCACAGCTCAAGTTTTTTGCCCTGGCTCTTCGGCTGTGGGAGCAGAGGCCAGCCGTTCGTGCTCTACTCCCTGGGATGCTGGGCAGCCGAGCATGGGTGCCAAAGAGGTTCCATTGTAATGGACTTTGAGTTGGGAAATCGAGGAACCTCAGCAATGCGGATGGCACCATTGCAAAGCTGACTTTCTGTAGAAGAGGCACAGCTCAAGCTTTTTGCCCTGGCTCTTCGGCTGTGGGAGCAGAGGCCAGCCGTTCGTGCTCTACTCCCTGCGATGCTGGGCAGCCCAGCACGGGTGCCAGAGAGGTTCCATTGTAATGGACTTTGAGTTGGGAAATCGAGGAACCTCAGCAATGCGGATGGCACCGTTGCAAAGCTGACTTTCTGCAGAAGAGGCACAGCTCAAGCTTTTTGCCCTGGCTCTTCGGCTGTGGGAGCAGAGGCCAACCGTTCGTGCTCTACTCCCTGCGATGCTGGGCAGCAGAGCACGGGTGCCAGAGAGTTTCCATTGTAATGGACTTTGAGTTGGGAAATCGAGGAACCTCAGCAATGCGGATGGCACCGTTGCAAAGCTGACTTTCTGCAGAAGAGGTACAGCTCAAGTATTTTGCCCTGGCTCTTTGGCTGTGGGAGCAGAGGCCAACCGTTCGTGCTCTACTCCCTGGGATGCTGGGCAGCCGAGAACGGGTGCCAAAGAGGTTCCATTGTAATGGACTTTGAGTTGGGAAAACGAGGAACCTCAGCGATGCGGATGGCACCGTTGCAAAGGTGACTTTCTGCAGAAGAGGCACAGCTCAAGTTTTTTGCCCTGGCTCTTCGGCTGTGGGAGCAGTGGCCAACCGTTCGTGCTCTACTCCCTGGGATGCTGGGCAGCCCAGCACGGGTGCCAAAGAGGTTCCATTGTAATGGACTTTGAGTTGTGAAATCGAAGAGCGACAGCAAAGCGGATGGCACCATTGCAAAGCTGACTTTCTGCAGAAGAGGCACAGCTCAAGTTTTTTGCCCTGGCTCTTTGGCTGTGGGAGCAGAGGCCAACCGTTCGTGCTCTACTCCCTGGGATGCTGGGCAGCCGAGCATGGGTGCCAGAGAGGTTCCATTGTAATGGACTCTGAGTTGGGAAATCGAGGAACCTCAGCAATGCAGATGGCACCGTTGCAAAGCTGACTTTCTGCAGAAGAGGTACAGCTCAAGTTTTTTGCCCTGGCTTATCGGCTGTGGGAGCAGAGGCCAGCCGTTCGTGCTCTACTCCCTGGGATGCTGGGCTGCCCAGCACGGGTGCCAAAGAGGTTCCATTGTAATGGTCTTTGAGTTGGGAAATGGAAGAGCGACAGCAAAGCGGATGGCACCGTTGCAAAGGTGACTTTCTGCAGAAGAGGCACAGCTCAAGTTTTTTGCCCTGGCTCTTCGGCTGTGGGAGCAGAGGCCAACCGTTCGTGCTCTACTCCTGGGATGCTGGGCTGCCCAGCACGGGTGCCAAAGAGGTTCCATTGTAATAGACTTTGAGTTGGGAAATCGAGGAACCTCAGCGATGCGGATGGCACCGTTGCAAAGGTGGCTTTCTGCAGAGGATGTACAGCTCAAGTTTTTTGCCCTGGCTCTTCGGCTGTGGGAGCAGAGGCCAAGCGTTCGTGCTCTACTCCCTGCGATGCTGGGCAGCATAGCACGGGTGCCAGAGAGTTTCCATTGTAATGGACTTTGAGTAGGGAAATCGAGGAACCTCAGCAATGCGGATGGCACCGTTGCAAAGCTGACTTTCTGCAGAAGAGGCACAGCTCAAGTATTTTGCCCTGGCTCTTTGGCTGTGGGAGCAGAGGCCAACCGTTCGTGCTCTACTCCCTGGGATGCTGGGCAGCCCAGCACGGGTGCCAAAGAGGTTCCATTGTAATGGACTTTGAGTTGGGAAATCGAGGAACCTCAGCAATACGGATGGCACCATTGCAAAGCTGACTTTCTGCAGAAGAGGCACAGCTCAAGCTTTTTGCCCTGGCTCTTCGGCTGTGGGAGCAGAGGCCAGCCGTTCGTGCTCTACTCCCTGGGATGCTGGGCTGCCCAGCACGGGTGCCACAGAGGTTCCATTGTAAATAGACTTTGAGTTGGGAAATCGAGGAACCTCAGCGATGCGGATGGCACCGTTGCAAAGCTGACTTTCTGCAGAAGAGGTACAGCTCAAATTTTTTGCCCTGGCTATTTGGCTGTGGGAGCAGAGGCCAACCGTCCGTGCTCTACTCCCTGCGATGCTGGGCAGCCGAGAACGGGTGCCAAAGAGGTTCCATTGTAATGGACTTTGAGTTGGGAAATGGAGGAGCGACAGCAATGCGGATGGCATCGTTGCAAAGCTGACTTTCTGCAGAAGAGGTACAGCTCAAGTTTTTTGCCCTGGCTCTTCGGCTGTGGGAGCAGAGGCCAGCCGTTCGTGCTCTACTCCCTGGGATGCTGGGCAGCCCAGCACGGGTGCCAAAGAGGTTCCATTGTAATGGATTTTGAGTTGGGAAATCGAAGAGCGACAGCAAAGCGGATGGCACCGTTGCAAATCTGACTTTCTGCAGAAGAGGCACAGCTCAAGTTTTTTGCTCTGGCTCATCGGCTGTGGGAGCAGAGGCCAACCGTTCGTGCTCTACTCCCTGGGATGCTGGGCAGCCCAGCACGGGTGCCAAAGAGGTTCCATTGTAATGGACTTTGAGTTGGGAAATCGAGGAGCGACAGCAATGCGGATGGCACCGTTGCAAAGCTGACTTTCTGCAGAAGAGGCACAGCTCAAGCTTTTTGCCCTGGCTCTTCGGCTGTGGGAGCAGAGGCCAGCCGTTCGTGCTCTACTCCCTGTGATGCTGGGCTGCCCAGCACGGGTGCCACAGAGGTTCCATTGTAAATAGACTTTGAGTTGGGAAATCGAGGAACCTCAGCGATGCGGATGGCACCGTTGCAAAGCTGACTTTCTGCAGAAGAGGCACAGCTCCAGTTTTTTGCCCTGGCTCTTTGGCTGTGGGAGCAGAGGCCAACCGTTCGTGCTCTACTCCGTGAAAGGCTGGGCTGCCCAGCACGGGTGCCAAAGAGGTTACATTGTAATGGACTTTGAGTTGGGAAATGGAAGAGCGACAGCAATAGGAATAGCACCGTTGCAAAGCTGACTTTCTGCAGAAGAGGCACAGCTCAAGTTTTTTGCCCTGGCTCATCGGCTGTTGGAGCAGAGGCCAGCCGTTCGTGTTCTACTCCCTGGGATGCTGGGCTGCCCAGCACGGGTGCCAAAGAGGTTCCATTGTAATGGACTTTGAGTTGTGAAATCGAGGAGCGACAGCAATGCGGATGGCACCGTTGCAAAGCTGACTTTCTGCAGAAGAGGCACAGCTCAAGTTTTTTTCCCTGGCTCATCGGCTGTGGGAGCAGAGGCCAACCGTTCGTGCTCTACTCCTGGGATGCTGGGCTGCCCAGCACGGGTGCCAAAGACGTTCCATTGTAATAGACTTTGAGTTGGGAAATCGAGGAACCTCAGCGATGCGGATGGCACCGTTGCAAAGGTGACTTTCTGCAGAGGATGCACAGCTCAAGCTTTTTGCCCTGGCTTATGGGCTGTGGGAGCAGAGGCCAGCCGTTCGTGTTCTACTCCCTGGGATGCTGGGCTGCCCAGCACGGGTGCCAGAGAGTTTCCATTGTAATGGACTTTGAGTTGGGAAATCGAAGAGCGACAGCAAAGTGGATGGCACTGTTGCAAAGCTGACTTTCTGCAGAAGAGGCACAGCTCAAGTATTTTGCCCTGGCTCTTCGGCTGTGGGAGCAGAGGCCAGCCGTTCGTGTTCTATTCCCTGGGATGCTGGGATGCCCAGCACGGTGCCAGATAGTTTCCATTGTAATGGACTTTGATTTGGGAAATCGAGGAACCTCAGCAATGCGGATGGCACCGTTGCAAAGCTGACTTTCTGCAGAAGAGGCACAGCTCAAGTTTTTTGCCCTGGCTCATCGGCTGTGGGAGCAGAGGCCAACCGTTCGTGCTCTACTCCTGGGATGCTGGGCTGCCCAGCACGGGTGCCACAGAGGTTCCATTGTAATGGACTTTGAGTTGTGAAATCGAAGAGCGACAGCAAAGCGGATGGCACCATTGCAAAGCTGACTTTCTGCAGAAGAGGCACAGCTCAAGTTTTTTGCCCTGGCTCTTTGGCTGTGGGAGCAGAGGCCAACCGTTCGTGCTCTACTCCTGGGATGCTGGGCAGCCGGGCACGGGTGCCAAAGAGGTTCCATTGTAATGGACTTTGAGTTGGGAAATGGAGGAGCGACAGCAAAGCGGATGTCACCGTTGCAAAGGTGACTTTCTGCAGAAGAGGCACAGCTCAAGTTTTTTGCCCTGGCTCTTCGGCTGTGGGAGCAGAGGCTAACCGTTCGTGCTCTACTCCCTGGGATGCTGGGCAGCCCAGCACGGGTGCCAAAGAGGTTCCATTGTAATGGACTCTGAACTGGGAAATCGAGGAACCTCAGCAATGCGGATGGGACCGTTGCAAAGGTGACTTTCTGCAGAAGAGGCACAGCTCAAGCTTTTTGCCCTGGCTCTTTGGCTGTGGGAGCAGAGGCCAACCGTTCGTGCTCTACTCCCTGAAAGGCTGGGCTGCCCAGCACGGGTGCCAAAGAGGTTCCATTGTAATGGACTTTGAGTTGGGAAATCGAAGAGCGACAGCAATGCGAATGGCACCGTTGCAAAGCTGACTTTCTGCAGAAGAGGCACAGCTCAAGTTTTTTGCCCTGGCTCTTCGGCTGTGGGAGCAGAGGCCAGCCGTTCGTGCTCTACTCCCTGGAATGCTGGGCAGCCGAGCACGGGTGCCAGAGAGTTTCCATTGTAATGGACTTTGAGTTGGGAAATCGAGGAACCTCAGCAATGCGGATGGCACCGTTGCAAAGCTGACTTTCTGCAGAAGAGGCACAGCTCAAGTTTTTTGCCCTGGCTCTTTGGCTGTGGGAGCAGAGGCCAACCGTTAGTGCTCTACTCCCTGGGATGCTGGGCAGCCCAGCACGGGTGCCAAAGAGGTTCCCTTGTAATGGACTTTGAGTTGGGAAATGGAGGAGCGACAGCAATGCGGATGGCATCGTTGCAAAGCTGACTTTCTGCAGAAGAGGTACAGCTCAAGTTTTTTGCCCTGGCTTATCGGCTGTGGGAGCAGAGGCCAGCCGCTCGTGCTCTACTCCCTGGGATACTGGGCTGCCCAGCCCGTGTGCCTAAGAGGTTCCATTGTAATGGACTTTGAGTTGGGAAATGGAAGAGCGACAGCCATGCGGATGGCACCGTTGCCAAGGTGACTTTCTGCAGAAGAGGCACAGCTCAAGCTTTTAGCCCTGGCTCTTCGGCTGTGGGAGCAGAGGCCAACCGTTCGTGCTCTACTCCCTGGGATTCTGGGCAGCCCAGCACGGGTGCCAAAGAGGTTCCATTGTAATGGACTTTGAGTTGTGAAATCGAAGAGAGACAGCAAAGCGGATGGCACCATTGCATAGCTGACTTTCTGCAGAAGAGGCACAGCTCAAGCTTTTTGCCCTGGCTCTTTGGCTGTGGGAGCAGAGGCCAACCGTTCGTGCTCTACTCTCTGGGATGCTGGGCAGCCGGGCACGGGTGCCAAAGAGGTTCCATTGTAATGGACTTTGAGTTGGGAAATGGAGGAGCGACAGCAAAGCGGATGTCACCGTTGCAAAGCTGACTTTCTGCAGAAGAGGCACAGCTCAAGTTTTTTGCCCTGGCTCTTCGGCTGTGGGAGCAGAGGCCAACCGTTCGTGCTCTACTCCCTGGGATGCTGGGCAGCCCAGCACGGGTGCCAGAGAGGTTCCATTGTAATGGACTCTGAGTTGGGAAATCGAGGAACCTCAGCAATGCGGATGGCACCGTTGCAAAGGTGACTTTCTGCAGAAGAGGCACAGCTCCAGATTTTTGCCCTGGCTCTTCGGCTGTGGGAGCAGAGGCCAACCGTTTGTGCTCTACTCCCTGAAAGGCTGGGCAGCCGGGCACGGGTGCCAAAGAGGTTCCATTGTAATGGACTTTGAGTTGGGAAATGGAAGAGCGACAGCAATACGAATGGCACCGTTGCAAAGCTGACTTTCTGCGGAAGAGGCACAGCTCAAGTTTTTTGCCCTGGCTCTTCGGCTGTGGGAGCAGAGGCCAGCCGTTCGTGCTCTACTCCCTGGGATGCTGGGCAGCCGAGCATGGGTGCCAAAGAGGTTCCATTGTAATGGACTTTGAGTTGGGAAATCGAGGAACCTCAGCAATGCGGATGGCACCATTGCAAAGCTGACTTTCTGTAGAAGAGGCACAGCTCAAGCTTTTTGCCCTGGCTCTTCGGCTGTGGGAGCAGAGGCCAGCCGTTCGTGCTCTACTCCCTGCGATGCTGGGCAGCCCAGCACGGGTGCCAGAGAGGTTCCATTGTAATGGACTTTGAGTTGGGAAATCGAGGAACCTCAGCAATGCGGATGGCACCGTTGCAAAGCTGACTTTCTGCAGAAGAGGCACAGCTCAAGCTTTTTGCCCTGGCTCTTCGGCTGTGGGAGCAGAGGCCAACCGTTCGTGCTCTACTCCCTGCGATGCTGGGCAGCAGAGCACGGGTGCCAGAGAGTTTCCATTGTAATGGACTTTGAGTTGGGAAATCGAGGAACCTCAGCAATGCGGATGGCACCGTTGCAAAGCTGACTTTCTGCAGAAGAGGTACAGCTCAAGTATTTTGCCCTGGCTCTTTGGCTGTGGGAGCAGAGGCCAACCGTTCGTGCTCTACTCCCTGGGATGCTGGGCAGCCGAGAACGGGTGCCAAAGAGGTTCCATTGTAATGGACTTTGAGTTGGGAAAACGAGGAACCTCAGCGATGCGGATGGCACCGTTGCAAAGGTGACTTTCTGCAGAAGAGGCACAGCTCAAGTTTTTTGCCCTGGCTCTTCGGCTGTGGGAGCAGTGGCCAACCGTTCGTGCTCTACTCCCTGGGATGCTGGGCAGCCCAGCACGGGTGCCAAAGAGGTTCCATTGTAATGGACTTTGAGTTGTGAAATCGAAGAGCGACAGCAAAGCGGATGGCACCATTGCAAAGCTGACTTTCTGCAGAAGAGGCACAGCTCAAGTTTTTTGCCCTGGCTCTTTGGCTGTGGGAGCAGAGGCCAACCGTTCGTGCTCTACTCCCTGGGATGCTGGGCAGCCGAGCATGGGTGCCAGAGAGGTTCCATTGTAATGGACTCTGAGTTGGGAAATCGAGGAACCTCAGCAATGCAGATGGCACCGTTGCAAAGCTGACTTTCTGCAGAAGAGGTACAGCTCAAGTTTTTTGCCCTGGCTTATCGGCTGTGGGAGCAGAGGCCAGCCGTTCGTGCTCTACTCCCTGGGATGCTGGGCTGCCCAGCACGGGTGCCAAAGAGGTTCCATTGTAATGGTCTTTGAGTTGGGAAATGGAAGAGCGACAGCAAAGCGGATGGCACCGTTGCAAAGGTGACTTTCTGCAGAAGAGGCACAGCTCAAGTTTTTTGCCCTGGCTCTTCGGCTGTGGGAGCAGAGGCCAACCGTTCGTGCTCTACTCCCAGGGATGCAGGGCAGCCCAGCACGGGTGCCACAGAGGTTCCATTATAATGGACTTTGAGTTGTGAAATGGAGGAGCGACAGCAATGCGGATGGCACCGTTGCCAAGGTGACTTTCTGCAGAAGAGGCACAGCTCAAGTTTTTTTCCCTGGCTCATCGGCTGTGGGAGCAGAGGCCAACCGTTCGTGCTCTACTCCTGGGATGCTGGGCTGCCCAGCACGGGTGCCAAAGAGGTTCCATTGTAATAGACTTTGAGTTGGGAAATCGAGGAACCTCAGCGATGCGGATGGCACCGTTGCAAAGGTGGCTTTCTGCAGAGGATGTACAGCTCAAGTTTTTTGCCCTGGCTCTTCGGCTGTGGGAGCAGAGGCCAAGCGTTCGTGCTCTACTCCCTGCGATGCTGGGCAGCATAGCACGGGTGCCAGAGAGTTTCCATTGTAATGGACTTTGAGTAGGGAAATCGAGGAACCTCAGCAATGCGGATGGCACCGTTGCAAAGCTGACTTTCTGCAGAAGAGGCACAGCTCAAGTATTTTGCCCTGGCTCTTTGGCTGTGGGAGCAGAGGCCAACCGTTCGTGCTCTACTCCCTGGGATGCTGGGCAGCCCAGCACGGGTGCCAAAGAGGTTCCATTGTAATGGACTTTGAGTTGGGAAATCGAGGAACCTCAGCAATACGGATGGCACCATTGCAAAGCTGACTTTCTGCAGAAGAGGCACAGCTCAAGCTTTTTGCCCTGGCTCTTCGGCTGTGGGAGCAGAGGCCAGCCGTTCGTGCTCTACTCCCTGGGATGCTGGGCTGCCCAGCACGGGTGCCACAGAGGTTCCATTGTAAATAGACTTTGAGTTGGGAAATCGAGGAACCTCAGCGATGCGGATGGCACCGTTGCAAAGCTGACTTTCTGCAGAAGAGGTACAGCTCAAATTTTTTGCCCTGGCTATTTGGCTGTGGGAGCAGAGGCCAACCGTCCGTGCTCTACTCCCTGCGATGCTGGGCAGCCGAGAACGGGTGCCAAAGAGGTTCCATTGTAATGGACTTTGAGTTGGGAAATGGAGGAGCGACAGCAATGCGGATGGCATCGTTGCAAAGCTGACTTTCTGCAGAAGAGGTACAGCTCAAGTTTTTTGCCCTGGCTCTTCGGCTGTGGGAGCAGAGGCCAGCCGTTCGTGCTCTACTCCCTGGGATGCTGGGCAGCCCAGCACGGGTGCCAAAGAGGTTCCATTGTAATGGATTTTGAGTTGGGAAATCGAAGAGCGACAGCAAAGCGGATGGCACCGTTGCAAATCTGACTTTCTGCAGAAGAGGCACAGCTCAAGTTTTTTGCTCTGGCTCATCGGCTGTGGGAGCAGAGGCCAACCGTTCGTGCTCTACTCCCTGGGATGCTGGGCAGCCCAGCACGGGTGCCAAAGAGGTTCCATTGTAATGGACTTTGAGTTGGGAAATCGAGGAGCGACAGCAATGCGGATGGCACCGTTGCAAAGCTGACTTTCTGCAGAAGAGGCACAGCTCAAGCTTTTTGCCCTGGCTCTTCGGCTGTGGGAGCAGAGGCCAGCCGTTCGTGCTCTACTCCCTGTGATGCTGGGCTGCCCAGCACGGGTGCCACAGAGGTTCCATTGTAAATAGACTTTGAGTTGGGAAATCGAGGAACCTCAGCGATGCGGATGGCACCGTTGCAAAGCTGACTTTCTGCAGAAGAGGCACAGCTCCAGTTTTTTGCCCTGGCTCTTTGGCTGTGGGAGCAGAGGCCAACCGTTCGTGCTCTACTCCGTGAAAGGCTGGGCTGCCCAGCACGGGTGCCAAAGAGGTTACATTGTAATGGACTTTGAGTTGGGAAATGGAAGAGCGACAGCAATAGGAATAGCACCGTTGCAAAGCTGACTTTCTGCAGAAGAGGCACAGCTCAAGTTTTTTGCCCTGGCTCATCGGCTGTTGGAGCAGAGGCCAGCCGTTCGTGTTCTACTCCCTGGGATGCTGGGCTGCCCAGCACGGGTGCCAAAGAGGTTCCATTGTAATGGACTTTGAGTTGTGAAATCGAGGAGCGACAGCAATGCGGATGGCACCGTTGCAAAGCTGACTTTCTGCAGAAGAGGCACAGCTCAAGTTTTTTTCCCTGGCTCATCGGCTGTGGGAGCAGAGGCCAACCGTTCGTGCTCTACTCCTGGGATGCTGGGCTGCCCAGCACGGGTGCCAAAGACGTTCCATTGTAATAGACTTTGAGTTGGGAAATCGAGGAACCTCAGCGATGCGGATGGCACCGTTGCAAAGGTGACTTTCTGCAGAGGATGCACAGCTCAAGCTTTTTGCCCTGGCTTATGGGCTGTGGGAGCAGAGGCCAGCCGTTCGTGTTCTACTCCCTGGGATGCTGGGCTGCCCAGCACGGGTGCCAGAGAGTTTCCATTGTAATGGACTTTGAGTTGGGAAATCGAAGAGCGACAGCAAAGTGGATGGCACTGTTGCAAAGCTGACTTTCTGCAGAAGAGGCACAGCTCAAGTATTTTGCCCTGGCTCTTCGGCTGTGGGAGCAGAGGCCAGCCGTTCGTGTTCTATTCCCTGGGATGCTGGGATGCCCAGCACGGTGCCAGATAGTTTCCATTGTAATGGACTTTGATTTGGGAAATCGAGGAACCTCAGCAATGCGGATGGCACCGTTGCAAAGCTGACTTTCTGCAGAAGAGGCACAGCTCAAGTTTTTTGCCCTGGCTCATCGGCTGTGGGAGCAGAGGCCAACCGTTCGTGCTCTACTCCTGGGATGCTGGGCTGCCCAGCACGGGTGCCACAGAGGTTCCATTGTAATGGACTTTGAGTTGTGAAATCGAAGAGCGACAGCAAAGCGGATGGCACCATTGCAAAGCTGACTTTCTGCAGAAGAGTCACAGCTCAAGTTTTTTGCCCTGGCTCTTTGGCTGTGGGAGCAGAGGCCAACCGTTCGTGCTCTACTCCTGGGATGCTGGGCAGCCGGGCACGGGTGCCAAAGAGGTTCCATTGTAATGGACTTTGAGTTGGGAAATGGAGGAGCGACAGCAAAGCGGATGTCACCGTTGCAAAGGTGACTTTCTGCAGAAGAGGCACAGCTCAAGTTTTTTGCCCTGGCTCTTCGGCTGTGGGAGCAGAGGCTAACCGTTCGTGCTCTACTCCCTGGGATGCTGGGCAGCCCAGCACGGGTGCCAAAGAGGTTCCATTGTAATGGACTCTGAACTGGGAAATCGAGGAACCTCAGCAATGCGGATGGGACCGTTGCAAAGGTGACTTTCTGCAGAAGAGGCACAGCTCAAGCTTTTTGCCCTGGCTCTTTGGCTGTGGGAGCAGAGGCCAACCGTTCGTGCTCTACTCCCTGAAAGGCTGGGCTGCCCAGCACGGGTGCCAAAGAGGTTCCATTGTAATGGACTTTGAGTTGGGAAATCGAAGAGCGACAGCAATGCGAATGGCACCGTTGCAAAGCTGACTTTCTGCAGAAGAGGCACAGCTCAAGTTTTTTGCCCTGGCTCTTCGGCTGTGGGAGCAGAGGCCAGCCGTTCGTGCTCTACTCCCTGGAATGCTGGGCAGCCGAGCACGGGTGCCAGAGAGTTTCCATTGTAATGGACTTTGAGTTGGGAAATCGAGGAACCTCAGCAATGCGGATGGCACCGTTGCAAAGCTGACTTTCTGCAGAAGAGGCACAGCTCAAGTTTTTTGCCCTGGCTCTTTGGCTGTGGGAGCAGAGGCCAACCGTTAGTGCTCTACTCCCTGGGATGCTGGGCAGCCCAGCACGGGTGCCAAAGAGGTTCCCTTGTAATGGACTTTGAGTTGGGAAATGGAGGAGCGACAGCAATGCGGATGGCATCGTTGCAAAGCTGACTTTCTGCAGAAGAGGTACAGCTCAAGTTTTTTGCCCTGGCTTATCGGCTGTGGGAGCAGAGGCCAGCCGCTCGTGCTCTACTCCCTGGGATACTGGGCTGCCCAGCCCGTGTGCCTAAGAGGTTCCATTGTAATGGACTTTGAGTTGGGAAATGGAAGAGCGACAGCCATGCGGATGGCACCGTTGCCAAGGTGACTTTCTGCAGAAGAGGCACAGCTCAAGCTTTTAGCCCTGGCTCTTCGGCTGTGGGAGCAGAGGCCAACCGTTCGTGCTCTACTCCCTGGGATTCTGGGCAGCCCAGCACGGGTGCCAAAGAGGTTCCATTGTAATGGACTTTGAGTTGTGAAATCGAAGAGAGACAGCAAAGCGGATGGCACCATTGCATAGCTGACTTTCTGCAGAAGAGGCACAGCTCAAGCTTTTTGCCCTGGCTCTTTGGCTGTGGGAGCAGAGGCCAACCGTTCGTGCTCTACTCTCTGGGATGCTGGGCAGCCGGGCACGGGTGCCAAAGAGGTTCCATTGTAATGGACTTTGAGTTGGGAAATGGAGGAGCGACAGCAAAGCGGATGTCACCGTTGCAAAGCTGACTTTCTGCAGAAGAGGCACAGCTCAAGTTTTTTGCCCTGGCTCTTCGGCTGTGGGAGCAGAGGCCAACCGTTCGTGCTCTACTCCCTGGGATGCTGGGCAGCCCAGCACGGGTGCCAGAGAGGTTCCATTGTAATGGACTCTGAGTTGGGAAATCGAGGAACCTCAGCAATGCGGATGGCACCGTTGCAAAGGTGACTTTCTGCAGAAGAGGCACAGCTCCAGATTTTTGCCCTGGCTCTTCGGCTGTGGGAGCAGAGGCCAACCGTTTGTGCTCTACTCCCTGAAAGGCTGGGCTGCCCAGCACGGGTGCCAAAGAGGTTCCATTGTAATGGACTTTGAGTTGGGAAATGGAAGAGCGACAGCAATACGAATGGCACCGTTGCAAAGCTGACTTTCTGCGGAAGAGGCACAGCTCAAGTTTTTTGCCCTGGCTCTTCGGCTGTGGGAGCAGAGGCCAGCCGTTCGTGCTCTACTCCCTGGGATGCTGGGCAGCCGAGCATGGGTGCCAAAGAGGTTCCATTGTAATGGACTTTGAGTTGGGAAATCGAGGAACCTCAGCAATGCGGATGGCACCATTGCAAAGCTGACTTTCTGTAGAAGAGGCACAGCTCAAGCTTTTTGCCCTGGCTCTTCGGCTGTGGGAGCAGAGGCCAGCCGTTCGTGCTCTACTCCCTGCGATGCTGGGCAGCCCAGCACGGGTGCCAGAGAGGTTCCATTGTAATGGACTTTGAGTTGGGAAATCGAGGAACCTCAGCAATGCGGATGGCACCGTTGCAAAGCTGACTTTCTGCAGAAGAGGCACAGCTCAAGCTTTTTCCCCTGGCTCTTCGACTGTGGGAGCAGAGGCCAACCGTTCGTGCTCTACTCCTGGGATGCTGGGCTGCCCAGCACGGGTGCCAAAGAGGTTCCATTGTAAGGGACTTTGAGTTGGGAAATCGAGGAACCTCAGCGATGCGGATGGCACCGTTGCAAAGGTGACTTTCTGCAGAAGAGGCACAGCTCAAGCTTTTTGCCCTGGCTCTTCGGCTGTGGGAGCAGAGGCCAACCGTTCGTGCTCTACTCTCTGGGATGCTGGGCAGCCCAGCACGGGTGCCAAAGAGGTTTCATTTTAATGGACTTTTAATTGGGAAATCGAGGAACCTCAGCAGTGCGGATGGCACCGTTGCAAAGCTGACTTTCTGCAGAAGAGGCACAGCTCAAGTTTTTTGCCCTGGCTCTTCGGCTGTGGGAGCAGAGGCCAACCGTTCGTGCTCTACTGCCTGGGATGCTGGGCTGCCCAGCACGGGTGCCAGACAGTTTCCATTGTAATGGACTTTGATTTGGGAAATCGAGGAACCTCAGCAATGCGGATGGCACCGTTGCAAAGCTGACTTTCTGAAGAAGAGGCACAGCTGAAGTATTTTGCCCTGGCTCTTTGGCTGTGGGAGCAGAGGCCAACCGTTCGTGCTCTTCTCCTGGGATGCTGGGCAGCCCAGCACGGGTGCCAGAGAGGTTCCATTGTAATGGTCTTTGAGTTGGGAAATGGAGGAGCGACAGCAAAGCGGATGGCACCGTTGCAAAGCTGACTTTCTGCAGAAGAGGCACAGCTCAAGTTTTTCCCCTGGCTCTTCGGCTGTTGGAGCAGAGGCCAACTGTTCGTGCTCTACTCTCTGGGATGCTGGGCAGCCCAGCACGGGTGCCAAAGAGGTTTCATTTTAATGGACTTTTAATTGGGAAATCGAGGAACCTCAGCAGTGCGGATGGCACCGTTGCAAAGCTGATTTTCTGCAGAAGAGGTACAGCTCAAGTTTTTTGCCCTGGCTCTTCGGCTGTGGGAGCAGAGGCCAACCGTTCGTGTTCTTCTCCCAGGGATGCTGGGCAGCCCAGCACGGGTGCCAAAGAGGTTCCATTGTAATGGACTTTGAGTTGGGAAATCGAGGAACCTCAGCAAAGCGGATGGCACCATTGCAAAGCTGACTTTCTGCAGAAGAGGCACAGCTCAAGTTTTTTGCCCTGGCTCTTCGGCTGTGGGAGCAGAGGCCAACCGTTCGTGCTCTACTCCCTGGGATGCTGGGCAGCCGAGCACGGGTGCCAAAGAGGTTCCATTGTAATGGACTTTGAGTTGGGAAATGGAGGAGCGACAGCAATGCGGATGGCATCGTTGCAAAGCTGACTTTCTGCAGAAGAGGTACAGCTCAAGTTTTTTGCCCTGGCTTATCGGCTGTGGGAGCAGAGGCCAGCCGCTCGTGCTCTACTCCCTGGGATACTGGGCTGCCCAGCACGGGTGCCTAAGAGGTTCCATTGTAATGGACTTTGAGTTGGGAAATGGAAGAGCGACAGCCATGCGGATGGCACCGTTGCCAAGGTGACTTTCTGCAGAAGAGGCACAGCTCAAGCTTTTAGCCCTGGCTCTTCGGCTGTGGGAGCAGAGGCCAACCGTTCGTGCTCTACTCCCTGGGATGCTGGGCAGCCCAGCACGGGTGCCAAAGAGGTTCCATTGTAATGGACTTTGAGTTGTGAAATCGAAGAGAGACAGCAAAGCGGATGGCACCATTGCAAAGCTGACTTTCTGCAGAAGAGGCACAGCTCAAGCTTTTTGCCCTGGCTCTTTGGCTGTGGGAGCAGAGGCCAACCGTTCGTGCTCTACTCCCTGGGATGCTGGGCAGCCGAGCACGGGTGCCAGAGAGGTTCCATTGTAATGGACTCTGAGTTGGGAAATCGAGGAACCTCAGCAATGCGGATGGCACCGTTGCAAAGGTGACTTTCTGCAGAAGAGGCACAGCTCCAGATTTTTGCCCTGGCTCTTCGGCTGTGGGAGCAGAGGCCAACCGTTTGTGCTCTACTCCCTGAAAGGCTGGGCTGCCCAGCACGGGTGCCAAAGAGGTTCCATTGTAATGGACTTTGAGTTGGGAAATGGAAGAGCGACAGCAATACGAATGGCACCGTTGCAAAGCTGACTTTCTGCGGAAGAGGCACAGCTCAAGTTTTTTGCCCTGGCTCTTCGGCTGTGGGAGCAGAGGCCAGCCGCTCGTGCTCTACTCCCTGGGATGCTGGGCAGCCGAGCACGGGTGCCAAAGAGGTTCCATTGTAATGGACTTTGAGTTGGGAAATCGAGGAACCTCAGCAATGCGGATGGCACCATTGCAAAGCTGACTTTCTGTAGAAGAGGCACAGCTCAAGCTTTTTGCCCTGGCTCTTCGGCTGTGGGAGCAGAGGCCAGCCGTTCGTGCTCTACTCCCTGCGATGCTGGGCAGCCCAGCACGGGTGCCAGAGAGGTTCCATTGTAATGGACTTTGAGTTGGGAAATCGAGGAACCTCAGCAATGCGGATGGCACCGTTGCAAAGCTGACTTTCTGCAGAAGAGGCACAGCTCAAGTTTTTTGCCCTGGCTTATCGGCTGTGGGAGCAGAGGCCAACCGTTCGTGCTCTACTCCCTGGGATGCTGGGCAGCCGAGCACGGGTGCCAAAGAGGTTCCCTTGTAATGGACTTTGAGTTGGGAAATGGAGGAGCGACAGCAATGCGGATGGCATCGTTGCAAAGCTGACTTTCTGCAGAAGAGGTACAGCTCAAGTTTTTTGCCCTGGCTTATCGGCTGTGGGAGCAGAGGCCAACCGCTCGTGCTCTACTCCCTGGGATACTGGGCTGCCCAGCCCGTGTGCCAAAGAGGTTCCATTGTAATGGACTTTGAGTTGGGAAATGGAAGAGCGACAGCCATGCGGATGGCACCGTTGCCAAGGTGACTTTCTGCAGAAGAGGCACAGCTCAAGCTTTTAGCCCTGGCTCTTCGGCTGTGGGAGCAGAGGCCAACCGTTCGTGCTCTACTCCCTGGGATGCTGGGCTGCCCAGCACTGGTGCCAAAGAGGTTCCATTGTAATGGACTTTGAGTTGGGAAATCGAGGAACCTCAGCAATGCGGATGGCACCGTTGCAAAGCTGACTTTCTGCAGAAGAGGCACAGCTCAAGTTTTTTGCCCTGGCTCATCGGCTGTGGGAGCAGAGGCCAACCGTTCGTGCTCTACTCCCTGGGATGCTGGGCAGCCCAGCACGGGTGCCAAAGAGGTTCCATTGTAATGGACTTTGAGTTGGGAAATGGAGGAGCGACAGCCATGCGGATGGCACCGTTGCAAAGGTGACTTTCTGCAGAAGAGGAACAGCTCAAGCTTTTAGCCCTGGCTCTTCGGCTGTGGGAGCAGAGGCCAGCCGTTCGTGCTCTACTCCCTGGGATGCTGGGCTGCCCAGCACGGGTGCCACAGATGTTCCATTTTAATGGACTTTGAGTTGTGAAATCGAGGAACCTCAGCAATGCGGATGGCACCGTTGCAAAGCTGACTTTCTGCAGAAGAGGCACAGCTCAAGCTTTTTCCCCTGGCTCTTCGACTGTGGGAGCAGAGGCCAGCCGTTCGTGCTCTACTCCTGGGATGCTGGGCTGCCCAGCACGGGTGCCACAGAGGTTCCATTGTAATAGACTTTGAGTTGGGAAATCGAGGAACCTCAGCGATGCGGATGGCACCGTTGCAAAGGTGACTTTCTGCAGAAGAGGCACAGCTCAAGCTTTTTGCCCTGGCTCTTCGGCTGTGGGAGCAGAGGCCAACCGTTCGTGCTCTACTCCCTTGGATGCTGGGCAGCAGAGCACGGATGCCAGAGAGTTTCCATTGTAATGGACTTTGAGTTGGGAAATCGAGGAACCTCAGCAATGCGGATGGCACCGTTGCAAAGCTGACTTTCTGCAGAAGAGGCACAGCTCAAGTATTTTGCCCTGGCTCTTCGGCTGTGGGAGCAGAGGCCAACCGTTCGTGCTCTACTGCCTGGGTGCTGGGCAGCCCAGCACGGGTGCCACAGATGTTCCATTGTAATGGACTTTGAGTTGGGAAATCGAGGAGCGAAAGCAAAGCGGTTGGCACCATTGCAAAGCTGACTTTCTGCAGAAGAGGCACAGCTCAAGTTTTTTGCCCTGGCTCATCGGCTGTGGGAGCAGAGGCCAGCCGTTCGTGTTCTACTCCCTGGGATGCTGGGCTGCCCAGCACGGGTGCCAGACAGTTTCCATTGTAATGGACTTTGATTTGGGAAATCGAGGAACCTCAGCAATGCGGATGGCACCGTTGCAAAGCTGACTTTCTGAAGAAGAGGCACAGCTCAAGTATTTTGCCCTGGCTCTTTGGCTGTGGGAGCAGAGGCCAACCGTTCGTGCTCTTCTCCTGGGATGCTGGGCAGCCCAGCACGGGTGCCAGAGAGGTTCCATTGTAATGGTCTTTGAGTTGGGAAATGGAGGAGCGACAGCAAAGCGGATGGCACCGTTGCAAAGCTGACTTTCTGCAGAAGAGGCACAGCTCAAGTTTTTCCCCTTGCTCTTCGGCTGTTGGAGCAGAGGCCAACCGTCCGTGTTCTACTCCCTGGGATGCTGGGCAGCCGAGCACGGATGCCAGAGAGTTTCCATTGTAATGGACTTTGAGTTGGGAAATCGAGGAACCTCAGCAATGCGGATGGCACCGTTGCAAAGCTGACTTTCTGCAGAAGAGGCACAGCTCAAGTATTTTGCCCTGGCTCTTCGGCTGTGGGAGCAGAGGTCAGCCGTTCGTGCTCTACTCCCTGGGATGCTGGGCAGCCGAGCACGGGTGCCAAAGAGGTTCCATTGTAATGGACTTTGAGTTGGGAAATGGAGGAGCGACAGCAATGCGGATGGCATCGTTGCAAAGCTGACTTTCTGCAGAAGAGGTACAGCTCAAGTTTTTTGCCCTGGCTCATCGGCTGTGGGAGCAGAGGCCAGCCGCTCGTGCTCTACTCCCTGGGATACTGGGCTGCCCAGCACGGGTGCCTAAGAGGTTCCATTGTAATGGACTTTGAGTTGGGAAATGGAAGAGCGACAGCCATGCGGATGGCACCGTTGCCAAGGTGACTTTCTGCAGAAGAGGCACATCTCAAGCTTTTAGCCCTGGCTCTTCGGCTGTGGGAGCAGAGGCCAACCGTTCGTGCTCTACTCCCTGGGATGCTGGGCAGCCGAGTACGGGTGCCAAAGAGGTTCCATTGTAATGGACTTTGAGTTGTGAAATCGAAGAGAGACAGCAAAGCGGATGGCACCATTGCAAAGCTGACTTTCTGCAGAAGAGGCACAGCTCAAGCTTTTTGCCCTGGCTCTTTGGCTGTGGGAGCAGAGGCCAACTGTTCGTGCTCTACTCTCTGGGATGCTGGGCAGCCGGGCACGGGTGCCAAAGAGGTTCCATTGTAATGGACTTTGAGTTGGGAAATGGAGGAGCGACAGCAAAGCGGATGGCACCGTTGCAAAGCTGACTTTCTGCAGAAGAGGCACAGCTCAAGTTTTTTGCCCTGGCTCTTCGGCTGGGGGAGCAGAGGCCAACCGTTCGTGCTCTACTCCCTGGGATGCTGGGCAGCCGAGCACGGGTGCCAGAGAGGTTCCATTGTAATGGACTCTGAGTTGGGAAATCGAGGAACCTCAGCAATGCGGATGGCACCGTTGCAAAGGTGACTTTCTGCAGAAGAGGCACAGCTCCAGATTTTTGCCCTGGCTCTTCGGCTGTGGGAGCAGAGGCCAACCGTTTGTGCTCTACTCCCTGAAAGGCTGGGCTGCCCAGCACGGGTGCCAAAGAGGTTCCATTGTAATGGACTTTGAGTTGGGAAATGGAAGAGCGACAGCAATACGAATGGCACCGTTGCAAAGCTGACTTTCTGCGGAAGAGGCACAGCTCAAGTTTTTTGCCCTGGCTCTTCGGCTGTGGGAGCAGAGGCCAGCCGTTCGTGCTCTACTCCCTGGGATGCTGGGCAGCCGAGCACGGGTGCCAAAGAGGTTCCATTGTAATGGACTTTGAGTTGGGAAATCGAGGAACCTCAGCAATGCGGATGGCACCATTGCAAAGCTGACTTTCTGTAGAAGAGGCACAGCTCAAGCTTTTTGCCCTGGCTCTTCGGCTGTGGGAGCAGAGGCCAGCCGTTCGTGCTCTACTCCCTGCGATGCTGGGCAGCCCAGCACGGGTGCCAGAGAGGTTCCATTGTAATGGACTTTGAGTTGGGAAATGGAAGAGCGACAGCCATGCGGATGGCACCGTTGCCAAGGTGACTTTCTGCAGAAGAGGCACAGCTCAAGCTTTTAGCCCTGGCTCTTCGGCTGTGGGAGCAGAGGCCAACCGTTCGTGCTCTACTCCCTGGGATGCTGGGCTGCCCAGCACTGGTGCCAAAGAGGTTCCATTGTAATGGACTTTGAGTTGGGAAATCGAGGAACCTCAGCAATGCGGATGGCACCGTTGCAAAGCTGACTTTCTGCAGAAGAGGCACAGCTCAAGTTTTTTGCCCTGGCTCTTCGGCTGTGGGAGCAGAGGCCAACCGTTCGTGCTCTACTCCCTGGGATGCTGGGCAGCCCAGCACGGGTGCCAAAGAGGTTCCATTGTAATGGACTTTGAGTTGGGAAATGGAGGAGCGACAGCCATGCGGATGGCACCGTTGCAAAGGTGACTTTCTGCAGAAGAGGAACAGCTCAAGCTTTTAGCCCTGGCTCTTCGGCTGTGGGAGCAGAGGCCAGCCGTTCGTGCTCTACTCCCTGGGATGCTGGGCTGCCCAGCACGGGTGCCACAGATGTTCCATTTTAATGGACTTTGAGTTGTGAAATCGAGGAACCTCAGCAATGCGGATGGCACCGTTGCAAAGCTGACTTTCTGCAGAAGAGGCACAGCTCAAGCTTTTTCCCCTGGCTCTTCGACTGTGGGAGCAGAGGCCAGCCGTTCGTGCTCTACTCCTGGGATGCTGGGCTGCCCAGCACGGGTGCCACAGAGGTTCCATTGTAATAGACTTTGAGTTGGGAAATCGAGGAACCTCAGCGATGCGGATGGCACCGTTGCAAAGGTGACTTTCTGCAGAAGAGGCACAGCTCAAGCTTTTTGCCCTGGCTCTTCGGCTGTGGGAGCAGAGGCCAACCGTTCGTGCTCTACTCCCTGCGATGCTGGGCAGCAGAGCACGGATGCCAGAGAGTTTCCATTGTAATGGACTTTGAGTTGGGAAATCGAGGAACCTCAGCAATGCGGATGGCACCGTTGCAAAGCTGACTTTCTGCAGAAGAGGCACAGCTCAAGTATTTTGCCCTGGCTCTTCGGCTGTGGGAGCAGAGGCCAACCGTTCGTGCTCTACTGCCTGGGTGCTGGGCAGCCCAGCACGGGTGCCAAAGAGGTTCCATTGTAATGGACTTTGAGTTGGGAAATCGAGGAGCGAAAGCAAAGCGGTTGGCACCATTGCAAAGCTGACTTTCTGCAGAAGAGGCACAGCTCAAGTTTTTTGCCCTGGCTCATCGGCTGTGGGAGCAGAGGCCAGCCGTTCGTGTTCTACTCCCTGGGATGCTGGGCTGCCCAGCACGGGTGCCAGACAGTTTCCATTGTAATGGACTTTGATTTGGGAAATCGAGGAACCTCAGCAATGCGGATGGCACCGTTGCAAAGCTGACTTTCTGAAGAAGAGGCACAGCTCAAGTATTTTGCCCTGGCTCTTTGGCTGTGGGAGCAGAGGCCAACCGTTCGTGCTCTTCTCCTGGGATGCTGGGCAGCCCAGCACGGGTGCCAGAGAGGTTCCATTGTAATGGTCTTTGAGTTGGGAAATGGAGGAGCGACAGCAAAGCGGATGGCACCGTTGCAAAGCTGACTTTCTGCAGAAGAGGCACAGCTCAAGTTTTTCCCCTTGCTCTTCGGCTGTTGGAGCAGAGGCCAACCGTCCGTGTTCTACTCCCTGGGATGCTGGGCAGCCGAGCACGGATGCCAGAGAGTTTCCATTGTAATGGACTTTGAGTTGGGAAATCGAGGAACCTCAGCAATGCGGATGGCACCGTTGCAAAGCTGACTTTCTGCAGAAGAGGCACAGCTCAAGTATTTTGCCCTGGCTCTTCGGCTGTGGGAGCAGAGGTCAGCCGTTCGTGCTCTACTCCCTGGGATGCTGGGCAGCCGAGCACGGGTGCCAAAGAGGTTCCATTGTAATGGACTTTGAGTTGGGAAATGGAGGAGCGACAGCAATGCGGATGGCATCGTTGCAAAGCTGACTTTCTGCAGAAGAGGTACAGCTCAAGTTTTTTGCCCTGGCTCATCGGCTGTGGGAGCAGAGGCCAGCCGCTCGTGCTCTACTCCCTGGGATACTGGGCTGCCCAGCACGGGTGCCTAAGAGGTTCCATTGTAATGGACTTTGAGTTGGGAAATGGAAGAGCGACAGCCATGCGGATGGCACCGTTGCCAAGGTGACTTTCTGCAGAAGAGGCACAGCTCAAGCTTTTAGCCCTGGCTCTTCGGCTGTGGGAGCAGAGGCCAACCGTTCGTGCTCTACTCCCTGGGATGCTGGGCTGCCCAGCACTGGTGCCAAAGAGGTTCCATTGTAATGGACTTTGAGTTGGGAAATCGAGGAACCTCAGCAATGCGGATGGCACCGTTGCAAAGCTGACTTTCTGCAGAAGAGGCACAGCTCAAGTTTTTTGCCCTGGCTCATCGGCTGTGGGAGCAGAGGCCAACCGTTCGTGCTCTACTCCCTGGGATGCTGGGCAGCCGAGCACGGGTGCCAAAGAGGTTCCATTGTAATGGACTTTGAGTTGGGAAATGGAGGAGCGACAGCCATGCGGATGGCACCGTTGCAAAGGTGACTTTCTGCAGAAGAGGAACAGCTCAAGCTTTTAGCCCTGGCTCTTCGGCTGTGGGAGCAGAGGCCAGCCGTTCGTGCTCTACTCCCTGGGATGCTGGGCTGCCCAGCACGGGTGCCACAGATGTTCCATTTTAATGGACTTTGAGTTGTGAAATCGAGGAACCTCAGCAATGCGGATGGCACCGTTGCAAAGCTGACTTTCTGCAGAAGAGGCACAGCTCAAGCTTTTTCCCTTGGCTCTTCGACTGTGGGAGCAGAGGCCAACCGTTCGTGCTCTACTCCTGGGATGCTGGGCTGCCCAGCACGGGTGCCACAGATGTTCCATTGTAATAGACTTTGAGTTGGGAAATCGAGGAACCTCAGCGATGCGGATGGCACCGTTGCAAAGGTGACTTTCTGCAGAAGAGGCACAGCTCAAGCTTTTTGCCCTGGCTCTTCGGCTGTGGGAGCAGAGGTCAACCGTTCGTGCTCTACTCCCTTGGATGCTGGGCAGCAGAGCACGGATGCCAGAGAGTTTCCATTGTAATGGACTTTGAGTTGGGAAATCGAGGAACCTCAGCAATGCGGATGGCACCGTTGCAAAGCTGACTTTCTGCAGAAGAGGCACAGCTCAAGTATTTTGCCCTTGCTCTTCGGCTGTGGGAGCAGAGGCCAACCGTTCGTGCTCTACTGCCTGGGATGCTGGGCAGCCCAGCACGGGTGCCAAAGAGGTTCCATTGTAATGGACTTTGAGTTGGGAAATCGAGGAGCGAAAGCAAAGCGGTTGGCACCATTGCAAAGCTGACTTTCTGCAGAAGAGGCACAGCTCAAGTTTTTTGCCCTGGCTCTTTGGCTGTGGGAGCAGAGGCCAACTGTTCGTGCTCTACTCTCTGGGATGCTGGGCAGCCCAGCACGGGTGCCAAAGAGGTTTCATTTTAATGGACTTTTAATTGGGAAATCGAGGAACCTCAGCAGTGCGGATGGCACCGTTGCAAAGCTGACTTTCTGCAGAAGAGGCACAGCTCAAGTTTTTTGCCCTGGCTCTTCGGCTGTGGGAGCAGAGGCCAACCGTTCATGCTCTACTCCCTGGGATGCTGGGCAGCCCAGCACGGGTGCCAAAGAGGTTCCATTGTAATGGACTTAGAGTTGGGAAATCGAAGAGCGACAGCAAAGCGGATGGCACCGTTGCAAAGCTGACTTTCTGCAGAAGAGGCACAGCTCAAGTTTTTTGCCCTGGCTCATCGGCTGTTGGAGCAGAGGCCAGCCGTTCGTGTTCTACTCCCTGGGATGCTGGGCTGCCCAGCACGGGTGCCAGACAGTTTCCATTGTAATGGACTTTGATTTGGGAAATCGAGGAACCTCAGCAATGCGGATGGCACCGTTGCAAAGCTGACTTTCTGAAGAAGAGGCACAGCTCAAGTATTTTGCCCTGGGTCTTTGGCTGTGGGAGCAGAGGCCAACCGTTCGTGCTCTTCTCCTGGGATGCTGGGCAGCCCAGCACGGGTGCCAGAGAGGTTCCATTGTAATGGTCTTTGAGTTGGGAAATGGAGGAGCGACAGCAAAGCGGATGGCACCGTTGCAAAGCTGACTTTCTGCAGAAGAGGCACAGCTCAAGTTTTTCCCCTTGCTCTTCGGCTGTTGGAGCAGAGGCCAACCGTCCGTGTTCTACTCCCTGGGATGCTGGGCAGCCGAGCACGGATGCCAGAGAGTTTCCATTGTAATGGACTTTGAGTTGGGAAATCGAGGAACCTCAGCAATGCGGATGGCACCGTTGCAAAGCTGACTTTCTGCAGAAGAGGCACAGCTCAAGTATTTTGCCCTGGCTCTTCGGCTGTGGGAGCAGAGGCCAGCCGTTCGTGCTCTACTGCCTGGGATGCTGGGCAGCCCAGCACGGCTGCCAAAGAGGTTCCATTGTAATGGACTTTGAGTTGTGAAATCGAGGAGCGAAAGCAAAGAGGTTGGTACCATTGCAAAGCTGACTTTCTGCAGCAGAGGCACAGCTCAATTTTTTTGCCCTGGCTCTTTGGCTGTGGGAACAGAGGCCAACTGTTCGTGCTCTACTCTCTGGGATGCTGGGCAGCCCAGCACGGGTGCCAAAGAGGTTTCATTTTAATGGATTTTAATTGGGAAATCGAGGAACCTCAGCAGTGCGGATGGCACTGTTGCAAAGCTGATTTTCTGCAGAAGAGGTACAGCTCAAGTTTTTTGCCCTGGCTCTTCGGCTGTGGGAGCAGAGGCCAACCGTTCGTGTTCTTCTCCCAGGGATGCTGGGCAGCCCAGCACGGGTGCCAAAGAGGTTCCATTGTAATGGACTTTGAGTTGGGAAATCGAGGAACCTCAGCAAAGCGGATGGCACCATTGCAAAGCTGACTTTCTGCAGAAGAGGCACAGCTCAAGTTTTTTGCCCTGGCTCTTCGGCTGGGGGAGCAGAGGCCAACCGTTCGTGCTCTACTCCCTGGGATGCTGGGCAGCCGAGCACGGGTGCCAAAGAGGTTCCATTGTAATGGACTTTGAGTTGGGAAATGGAGGAGCGACAGCAATGCGGATGGCATCGTTGCAAAGCTGACTTTCTGCAGAAGAGGTACAGCTCAAGTTTTTTGCCCTGGCTTATCGGCTGTGGGAGCAGAGGCCAGACGCTCGTGCTCTACTCCCTGGGATACTGGGCTGCCCAGCACGTGTGCCAAAGATGTTCCATTGTAAAGGACTTTGAGTTGGGAAATGGAAGAGCGACAGCCATGCGGATGGCACCGTTGCCAAGGTGAATTTCTGCAGAAGAGGCACAGCTCAAGTTTTTTGCCCTGGCTCTTCGGCTGTGGGAGCAGAGCCCAACCGTTCGTGCTCTACTCCCTGGGATGCTGCGCAGCCCAGCACGGATGCCAAAGAGGTTCCATTGTAATGGACTTTGAGTTGGGAAATCGAGGAACCTCAGCAATGCGGATGGCACCATTGCAAAGCTGACTTTCTGCAGAAGAGGCACAGCTCAAGCTTTTAGCCCTGGCTCTTCGGCTGTGGGAGCAGAGGCCAACCATTCGTGCTCTACTCCCTGAAAGGCTGGGCTGCCCAGCACGGGTGCCAAAGAGGTTCCATTGTAATGGACTTTGAGTTGGGAAATCGAGGAACCTTAGCAATGCGGATGGCACCGTTGCAAAGCTGACTTTCTGCAGAAGAGGCACAGCTCAAGTTTTTTGCCCTGGCTCTTCGGCTGTGGGAGCAGAGGCCAGCCGTTCGTGCTCTACTCCCTGCGATGCTGGGCAGCCCAGCACGGGTGCCAAAGAGGTTCCATTGTAATGGACTTTGAGTTGGGAAATCGAGGAGCGACAGCAATGCGGATGGCACCGTTGCATAGCTGACTTTCTGCAGAAGAGGCACAGCTCAAGTTTTTTGCCCTGGCTCTTCGGCTGTGGGAGCAGAGGCCAACCGTTCGTGCTCTACTCCCTGAAAGGCTGGGCTGCCCAGCACGGGTGCCAAAGAGGTTCCATTGTAATGGACTTTGAGTTGTGAAATCGAAGAGCGACAGCAAAGCGGATGGCACCATTGCAAAGCTGACTTTCTGCAGAAGAGGCACAGCTCAAGCTTTTTGCCCTGGCTCTTTGGCTGTGGGAGCAGAGGCCAACCGTTCGTGCTCTACTCCCTGGGATGCTGGGCAGCAGAGCACGGGTGCCAGAGAGTTTCCATTGTAATGGGCTTTGAGTTGGGAAATCGAGGAACCTCAGCAATGCGGATGGCACCGTTGCAAAGCTGACTTTCTGCAGAAGAGGCACAGCTCAAGTATTTTGCCCTGGCTCTTTGGCTGTGGGAGCAGAGGCCAACCGTTCGTGCTCTACTCCCTGGGATGCTGGGCAGCCCAGCACGGGTGCCAAAGAGGTTCCATTGTAATGGACTTTGAGTTGTGAAATCGAGGAGCGAAAACAAAGCGGTTGGCTCCATTGCAAAGCTGACTTTCTGCAGAAGAGGCACAGCTCAAGTTTTTTGCCCTGGCTCTTTGGTTGTGGGAGCAGAGGCCAACTGTTCGTGCTCTACTCTCTGGGATGCTGGGCAGCCCAGCACGGCTGCCAAAGAGGTTCCATTTTAATGGACTTTTAATTGGGAAATGGAGGAGCGACAGCAATGCGGATGGCTCCGTTGCATAGGTGACTTTCTGCAGAAGAGGCACAGCTCAAGTTTTTTGCCCTGGCTCTTCGGCTGTGGGAGCAGAGCCCAACCGTTCATGCTCTACTCCCTGGGATGCTGGGCAGCCCAGCACGGGTGCCAAAGAGGTTCCATTGTAATGGACTCTGAGTTGGGAAATCGAGGAACCTCAGCAATGCGGATGGCACCGTTGCAAAGCTGACTTTCTGCAGAAGAGGCACAGCTCAAGTATTTTGCCCTGGCTCTTTGGCTGTGGGAGCAGAGGCCAACCGTTCATGCTCTACTCCCTGGGATGCTGGGCAGCCGAGCACGGGTGCCAGAGAGGTTCCATTGTAATGGACTTTGAGTTGGGAAATCGAGGAACCTCAGCAATGCAGTTGACACCGTTGCAAAGCTGACTTTCTGCAGAAGAGGCACAGCTCAAGTTTTTTGCCCTGGCTCTTCGGCTGTGGGAGCAGAGGCCAACCGTTCGTGCTCTACTCCCTGAAAGGCTGGGCTGCCCAGCACGGGTGCCAAAGAGGTTCCATTGTAATGGACTTTGAGTTGGGAAATGGAAGAGCGACAGCAATGCGAATGGCACCGTTGCAAAGCTGACTTTCTGCAGAAGAGGCACAGCTCAAGTTTTTTGCCCTGGCTCTTCGGCTGTGGGAGCAGAGGCCAGCCGTTCGTGCTCTACTCCCTGGGATGCTGGGCAGCCGAGCACGGGTGCCAAAGAGGTTCCATTGTAATAGACTTTGAGATGGGAAATCGAGGAGCGACAGCAATGCGGATGGCACCGTTGCATAGCTGACTTTCTGCAGAAGAGGCACAGCTCAAGTTTTTTGCCCTGGCTCTTCGGCTGTGGGAGCAGAGGCCAACCGTTCGTGCTCTACTGCCTGGGATGCTGGGCAGCCCAGCACGGGTGCCAAAGAGGTTCCATTGTAATGGACTTTGAGTTGTGAAATCGAAGAGCGACAGCAAAGCGGATGGCACCATTGCAAAGCTGACTTTCTGCAGAAGAGGCACAGCTCAAGCTTTTTGCCCTGGCTCTTCGGCTGTGGGAGCAGAGGCCAGCCGTTCGTGCTCTACTTCCTGGGATGCTGGGCAGCCCAGCACGGGTGCCAGAGAGTTTCCATTGTAATGGACTTTGAGTTGTGAAATCGAGGAACCTCAGCAATGCGGATGGCACCGTTGCAAAGCTGACTTTCTGCAGAAGAGGCACAGCTCAAGTATTTTGCCCTGGCTCTTCGGCTGTGGGAGCAGAGGCCAGCCGTTCGTGCTCTACTGCCTGGGATGCTGGGCAGCCCAGCACGGGTGCCAAAGAGGTTCCATTGTAATGGACTTTGAGTTGTGAAATCGAGGAGCGAAAGCAAAGCGGTTGGTACCATTGCAAAGCTGACTTTCTGCAGCAGAGGCACAGCTCAATTTTTTTGCCCTGGCTCTTTGGCTGTGGGAACAGAGGCCAACTGTTCGTGCTCTACTCTTTGGGATGCTGGGCAGCCCAGCACGTGTGCCAAAGAGGTTTCATTTTAATGGACTTTTAATTGGGAAATCGAGGAACCTCAGCAGTGCGGATGGCACCGTTGCAAAGCTGATTTTCTGCAGAAGAGGTACAGCTCAAGTTTTTTGCCCTGGCTCTTCGGCTGTGGGAGCAGAGGCCAACCGTTCGTGTTCTTCTCCCAGGGATGCTGGGCAGCCCAGCACGGGTGCCAAAGAGGTTCCATTGTAATGGACTTTGAGTTGGGAAATCGAGGAACCTCAGCAAAGCGGATGGCACCATTGCAAAGCTGACTTTCTGCAGAAGAGGCACAGCTCAAGTTTTTTGCCCTGGCTCTTCGGCTGGGGGAGCAGAGGCCAACCGTTCGTGCTCTACTCCCTGGGATGCTGGGCAGCCCAGCACGGATGCCAAAGAGGTTCCATTGTAATGGACTTTGAGTTGGGAAATCGAGGAACCTCAGCAATGCGGATGGCACCATTGCAAAGCTGACTTTCTGCAGAAGAGGCACAGCTCAAGCTTTTAGCCCTGGCTCTTCGGCTGTGGGAGCAGAGGCCAACCGTTCGTGCTCTCCTCCCTGGGATGCTGGGCTGCCCAGCACGGGTGCCAAAGAGGTTCCATTGTAATGGACTTTGAGTTGGGAAATCGAGGAACCTTAGCAATGCGGATGGCACCGTTGCAAAGCTGACTTTCTGCAGAAGAGGCACAGCTCAAGTTTTTTGCCCTGGCTCTTCGGCTGTGGGAGCAGAGGCCAGCCGTTCGTGCTCTACTCCCTGCGATGCTGGGCAGCCCAGCACGGGTGCCAAAGAGGTTCCATTGTAATGGACTTTGAGTTGGGAAATCGAGGAGCGACAGCAATGCGGATGGCACCGTTGCATAGCTGACTTTCTGCAGAAGAGGCACAGCTCAAGTTTTTTGCCCTGGCTCTTCGGCTGTGGGAGCAGTGGCCAACCGTTCGTGCTCTACTCCCTGAAAGGCTGGGCAGCCCAGCACGGGTGCCAAAGAGGTTCCATTGTAATGGACTTTGAGTTGTGAAATCGAAGAGCGACAGCAAAGCGGATGGCACCATTGCAAAGCTGACTTTCTGCAGAAGAGGCACAGCTCAAGCTTTTTGCCCTGGCTCTTTGGCTGTGGGAGCAGAGGCCAACCGTTCGTGCTCTACTCCCTGGGATGCTGGGCAGCAGAGCACGGGTGCCAGAGAGTTTCCATTGTAATGGACTTTGAGTTGGGAAATCGAGGAACCTCAGCGATGCGGATGGCACCGTTGCAAAGCTGACTTTCTGCAGAAGAGGCACAGCTCAAGTATTTTGCCCTGGCTCTTTGGCTGTGGGAGCAGAGGCCAACCGTTCGTGCTCTACTCCCTGGGATGCTGGGCAGCCCAGCACGGGTGCCAAAGAGGTTCCATTGTAATGGACTTTGAGTTGTGAAATCGAGGAGCGAAAGCAAAGCGGTTGGCTCCATTGCAAAGCTGACTTTCTGCAGAAGAGGCACAGCTCAAGTTTTTTGCCCTGGCTCTTTGGTTGTGGGAGCAGAGGCCAACTGTTCGTGCTCTACTCTCTGGGATGCTGTTCAGCCCAGCACGGCTGCCAAAGAGGTTCCATTTTAATGGACTTTGAGTTGGGAAATGGAGGAGCGACAGCAATGCGGATGGCACCGTTGCATAGGTGACTTTCTGCAGAAGAGGCACAGCTCAAGTTTTTTGCCCTGGCTCTTCGGCTGTGGGAGCAGAGCCCAACCGTTCATGCTCTATTCCCTGGGATGCTGGGCAGCCGAGCACGGGTGCCAAAGAGGTTCCATTGTAATGGACTTTGAGTTGGGAAATCGAGGAACCTCAGCAATGCGGATGGCACCGTTGCAAAGCTGACTTTCTGCAGAAGAGGCACAGCTCAAGTATTTTGCCCTGGCTCTTTGGCTGTGGGAGCAGAGGCCAACCGTTCATGCTCTACTCCCTGGGATGCTGGGCAGCCGAGCACGGGTGCCAGAGAGGTTCCAATGTAATGGACTTTGAGTTGGGAAATCGAGGAACCTCAGCAATGCAGATGACACCGTTGCAAAGCTGACTTTCTGCAGAAGAGGCACAGCTCAAGTTTTTTGCCCTGGCTCTTTGGCTGTGGGAGCAGAGGCCAACCGTTCGTGCTCTACTCCCTGAAAGGCTGGGCTGCCCAGCACGGGTGCCAAAGAGGTTCCATTGTAATGGACTTTGAGTTGGGAAATGGAAGAGCGACAGCAATGCGAATGGCACCGTTGCAAAGCTGACTTTCTGCAGAAGAGGCACAGCTCAAGTTTTTTGCCCTGGCTCTTCGGCTGTGGGAGCAGAGGCCAGCCGTTCGTGCTCTACTCCCTGGGATGCTGGGCAGCCGAGCACGGGTGCCAAAGAGGTTCCATTGTAATAGACTTTGAGATGGGAAATCGAGGAGCGACAGCAATGCGGATGGCACCGTTGCATAGCTGACTTTCTGCAGAAGAGGCACAGCTCAAGTTTTTTGCCCTGGCTCTTCGGCTGTGGGAGCAGAGGCCAACCGTTCGTGCTCTACTCCCTGGGATGCTGGGCAGCCCAGCACGGGTGCCAAAGAGGTTCCATTGTAATGGACTTTGAGTTGTGAAATCGAAGAGCGACAGCAAAGCGGATGGCACCATTGCAAAGCTGACTTTCTGCAGAAGAGGCACAGCTCAAGCTTTTTGCCCTGGCTCTTCGGCTGTGGGAGCAGAGGCCAGCCGTTCGTGCTCTACTGCCTGGGATGCTGGGCAGCCCAGCACGGGTGCCAGAGAGTTTCCATTGTAATGGACTTTGAGTTGTGAAATCGAGGAACCTCAGCAATGCGGATGGCACCGTTGCAAAGCTAACTTTCTGCAGAAGAGGCACAGCTCAAGTATTTTGCCCTGGCTCTTCGGCTGTGGGTGCAGAGGCCAACCGTTCGTGCTCTACTGCCTGGGATGCTGGGCAGCCCAGCACGGGTGCCAGAGAGGTTCCATTGTAATGGACTTTGAGTTGGGAAATCGAGGAACCTCAGCAATGCTGACGGCACCGTTGCAAAGGTGACTTTCTGCAGAAGAGGCACAGCTCCAGTTTTTTGCCCTGGCTCTTCGGCTGTGGGAGCAGAGGCCAACCGTTCGTGCTCTACTCCCTGAAAGGCTGGGCTGCTCAGCACGGGTGCCAAAGAGGTTCCATTGTAATGGACTTTGAGTTGGGAAATCGAAGAGCGACAGCAATGCGAATGGCACCATTGCAAAGCTGACTTTCTGCAGAAGAGGCACAGCTCAAGTTTTTTGCCCTGGCTCTTCGGCTGTGGGAACAGAGGCCAGCCGTTCGTGCTCTACTCCCTGGGATGCTGGGCAGCCCAGCACGGGTGCCAAAGAGGTTCCATTGTAATGGACTTTGAGTTGGGAAATCGAGGAACCTCAGCAATGCGGATGGCACCATTGCAAAGCTGACTTTCTGCAGAAGAGGCACAGCTCAAGCTTTTTGCCCTGGCTCTTCTGCTGTGGGAGCAGAGGCCAGCCGTTTGTGCTCTACTCCCTGGGATGCTGGGCAGCCCAGCACGGGTGCCAGAGAGGTTCCATTGTAATGGACTTTGAGTTGGGAATTCGAGGAACCTCAGCAATGCGGATGGCACCGTTGCAAAGCTGATTTTCTGCAGAAGAGGTACAGCTCAAGTTTTTTGCCCTGGCTCTTCGGCTGTGGGAGCAGAGGCCAACCGTTCGTGTTCTTCTCCCAGGGATGCTGGGCAGCCCAGCACGGGTGCCAAAGAGGTTCCATTGTAATGGACTTTGAGTTGGGAAATCGAGGAACCTCAGCAATGCGGATGGCACCGTTGCAAAGCTGATTTTCTGCAGAAGAGGTACAGCTCAAGTTTTTTGCCCTGGCTCTTCGGCTGTGGGAGCAGAGGCCAACCGTTCGTGTTCTTCTCCCAGGGATGCTGGGCAGCCCAGCACGGGTGCCAAAGAGGTTCCATTGTAATGGACTTTGAGTTGGGAAATAGAGGAACCTCAGCAAAGCGGATGGCACCGTTGCAAAGCTGACTTTCTGCAGAAGAGGCACAGCTCAAGTTTTTTGCCCTGGCTCTTCGGCTGTGGGAGCAGAGGCCAACCGTTCGTGCTCTACTCCCTGGGATGCTGGGCAGCCGAGCACGGGTGCCAAAGAGGTTCCATTGTAATGGACTTTGAGTTGGGAAATGGAGGAGCGACAGCAATGCGGATGGCATCGTTGCAAAGCTGACTTTCTGCAGAAGAGGTACAGCTCAAGTTTTTTGCCCTGGCTTATCGGCTGTGGGAGCAGAGGCCAGCCGCTCGTGCTCTACTCCCTGGGATACTGGGCTGCCCAGCACGTGTGCCAAAGATGTTCCATTGTAAAGGACTTTGAATTGGGAAATGGAAGAGCGACAGCCATGCGGATGGCACCGTTGCCAAGGTGACTTTCTGCAGAAGAGGCACAGCTCAAGTTTTTTGCCCTGGCTCTTCGGCTGTGGGAGCAGAGGCCAACCGTTCGTGCTCTACTCCCTGGGATGCTGGGCAGCCCAGCACGGGTGCCAAAGAGGTTCCATTGTAATGGACTTTGAGTTGTGAAATCGAGGAACCTCAGCAATGCGGATGGCACCATTGCAAAGCTGACTTTCTGCAGAAGAGGCACAGCTCAAGCTTTTTGCCCTGGCTCTTCGGCTGTGGGAGCAGAGGCCAGCCGTTCGTGCTCTACTCCCTGGGATGCTGGGCTGCCCAGCACGGGTGTCACAGAGGTTCCATTGTAAATAGACTTTGAGTTGGGAAATCGAGGAACCTCAGCGATGCGGATGGCACCGTTGCAAAGCTGACTTTCTGCAGAAGAGGTACAGCTCAAGTTTTTTGCCCTGGCTCTTTGGCTGTGGGAGCAGAGGCCAACCGTTCGTGCTCTACTCCCTGGGATGCTGGGCAGCCGAGCACGGGTGCCAAAGAGGTTCCATTGTAATGGACTTTGAGTTGGGAAATGGAGGAGCGACAGCAATGCGGATGGCATCGTTGCAAAGCTGACTTTCTGCAGAAGAGGTACAGCTCAAGTTTTTTGCCCTGACTCTTCGGCTGTGGGAGCAGAGGCCAGTCGTTCGTGCTCTCCTCCCTGGGATGCTGGGCTGCCCAGCACGGGTGCCAAAGAGGTTCCATTGTAATGGACTTTGAGTTGGGAAATCGAAGAGCGACAGCAAAGCGGATGGCACCGTTGCAAAGCTAACTTTCTGCAGAAGAGGCACAGCTCAAGTTTTTTGCCCTGGCTCATCGGCTGTGGGAGCAGAGGCCAACCGTTCGTGCTCTACTGCCTGGGATGCTGGGCAGCCCAGCACGGGTGCCAAAGAGGTTCCATTGTAAGGGACTTTGAGTTGGGAAATGGAGGAGCGACAGCAATGCGGATGGCACCATTGCAAAGCTGACTTTCTGCAGAAGAGGCACAGCTCAAGCTTTTTGCCCTGGCTCTTCGGCTGTGGGAGCAGAGGCCAGCCGTTCGTGCTCTACTGCCTGGGATGCTGGGCTGCCCAGCACGGGTGCCACAGATGTTCCATTATAAATAGACTTTGAGTTGGGAAATCGAGGAACCTCAGCGATGCGGATGGCACCGTTGCAAAGCTGACTTTCTGCAGAAGAGGCACAGCTCAAGTTTTTTGCCCTGGCTCTTTGGCTGTGGGAGCAGAGCCCAACCGTTTATGCTCTACTCCCTGGGATGCTGGGCAGCCCAGCACGGGTGCCAGAGAGGTTCCATTGTAATGGAATTTGAGTTGTGAAATCGAGGAACCTCAGCAATGCAGATGGCACCGTTGCAAAGGTGACTTTCTGCAGAAGAGGCACAGCTCCAGTTTTTTGCCCTGGCTCTTTGGCTGTGGGAGCAGAGGCCAACCGTTCGTGCTCTACTCCCTGGGATGCTGGGCTGCCCAGCACGGGTGCCAAAGAGGTTCCATTGTAATGGACTTTGAGTTGGGAAATGGAAGAGCGACAGCAATGCGAATGGCACCGTTGCAAAGCTGACTTTCTGCAGAAGAGGCACAGCTCAAGTTTTTTGCCCTGGCTCTTCGGCTGTGGGAGCAGAGGCCAACCGTTCGTGCTCTACTCCCTGGGATGCTGGGCAGCCGAGCACGGGTGCCAAAGAGGTTCCATTGTAATGGACTTTGAGTTGGGAAATCGAGGAACCTCAGCAACGCGGATGACACCATTGCAATGCTGACTTTCTGCAGAAGAGGCACAGCTCAAGTTTTTTGCCCTGGCTCTTCGGCTGTGGGAGCAGAGACCAACCCTCAGTGCTCTACTCCCTGGGATGCTGGGCAGCCGAGCACGGGTGCCAGAGAGGTTCCATTGTAATGGACTTTGAGTTGGGAAATCGAGGAACCTCAGCAATGCAGATGGCACCGTTGCAAAGCTGACTTTCTGCAGAAGAGGTACAGCTCAAGTTTTTTGCCCTGGCTTATCGGCTGTGGGAGCAGAGGCCAGCCGTTCGTGCTCTACTCCCTGGGATGCTGGGCTGCCCAGCACGGGTGCCACAGATGTTCCATTGTAATAGACTTTGAGTTGGAAAATCGAGGAACCTCAGCGATGCGGATGGCACCGTTGCAAAGGTGACTTTCTGCAGAGGATGCACAGCTCAAGCTTTTTGCCCTGGCTCTTCGGCTGTGGGAGCAGAGGCCAACCGTTCGTGCTCTACTCCCTGCGATGCTGGGCAGCATAGCACGGGTGCCAGAGAGTTTCCATTGTAATGGACTTTGAGTTGGGAAATCGAGGAACCTCAGCAATGCGGATGGCACCGTTGCAAAGCTGACTTTCTGCAGAAGAGGCACAGCTCAAGTATTTTGCCCTGGCTCTTTGGCTGTGGGAGCAGAGGCCAACCGTTCGGGCTCTACTCCCTGGGATGCTGGGCAGCCGAGCACGGGTGCCAAAGAGGTTCCATTGTAATGGACTTTGAGTTGGGAAATCGAGGAGCGAAAGCAAAGCGGTTGGCACCATTGCAAAGCTGACTTTCTGCAGAAGAGGCACAGCTCAAGTTTTTTCCCCTGGCTCATCGGCTGTGGGAGCAGAGGCCAAGCGTTCGTGCTCTACTCTCTGGGATGCTGGGCAGCCGAGCACGGGTGCCAAAGAGGTTCCATTGTAATGGACTTTGAGTTGGGAAATCGAAGAGCGACAGCAAAGTGGATGGCACTGTTGCAAAGCTGACTTTCTGCAGAAGAGGCAGAGCTCAAGTTTTTTGCCCTGGCTCATCGGCTGTGGGAGCAGAGGCCAGCCGTTCGTGTTCTACTCCCTGGGATGCTGGGCTGCCCAGCACGGGTGCCAGACAGTTTCCATTGTAATGGACTTTGAGTTGGGAAAGCGAGGAACCTCAGCAATGCGGATGGCACCATTGCAAAGCTGATTTTCTGCAGAAGAGGCACAGCTCAAGCTTTTTGCCCTGGCTCTTCGGCTGTGGGAGCAGAGGCCAGCCGTTCGTGCTCTACTCCCTGCGATGCTAGGCAGCCCAGCACGGGTGCCAGACAGTTTCCATTGTAATGGACTTTGAGTTGGGAAATCGAGGAACCTCAGCAATGCGGATGGCACCGTTGCAAAGCTGACTTTCTGCAGAAGAGGCACAGCTCAAGTTTTTTGCCCTGGCTCTTCGGCTGTGGGAGCAGAGGCCAACCGTTAGTGCTCTACTCCCTGCGATGCTGGGCAGCCGAGCACGGGTGCCAAAGAGGTTCCCTTGTAATGGACTTTGAGTTGGGAAATGGAGGAGCGACAGCAATGCGGATGGCATCCTTGCAAAGCTGACTTTCTGCAGAAGAGGTACAGCTCAAGTTTTTTGCCCTGGCTTATCGGCTGTGGGAGCAGAGGCCAGCCGCTCGTGCTCTACTCCCTGGGATACTGGGCTGCCCAGCCCGTGTGCCTAAGAGGTTCCATTGTAATGGACTTTGAGTTGGGAAATGGAAGAGCGACAGCCATGCGGATGGCACCGTTGCCAAGGTGACTTTCTGCAGAAGAGGCACAGCTCAAGCTTTTAGCCCTGGCTCTTCGGCTGTGGGAGCAGAGGCCAACCGTTCGTGCTCTACTCCCTGGGATGCTGGGCAGCCCAGCACGGGTGCCAAAGAGGTTCCATTGTAATGGACTTTGAGTTGTGAAATCGAAGAGCGACAGCAAAGCGGATGGCACCGTTGCAAAGCTGACTTTCTGCAGAAGAGACACAGCTCAAGCTTTTTGCCCTGGCTCTTTGGCTGTGGCAGCAGAGGCCAACTGTTCGTGCTCTACTCTCTGGGATGCTGGGCAGCCGGGCACGGGTGCCAAAGAGGTTCCATTGTAATGGACTTTGAGTTGGGAAATGGAGGAGCGACAGCAAAGCGGATGTCACCGTTGCAAAGGTGACTTTCTGCAGAAGAGGCACAGCTCAAGTTTTTTCCCCTGGCTCTTCGGCTGTGGGAGCAGAGGCCAACCGTTCGTGCTCTACTCCCTGGGATGCTGGACAGCCGAGCACGGGTGCCAGAGAGGTTCCATTGTAATGGACTCTGAGTTGGGAAATCGAGGAACCTCAGCAATGCGGATGGCACCGTTGCAAAGGTGACTTTCTGCAGAAGAGGCACAGCTCCAGATTTTTGCCCTGGCTCTTCGGCTGTGGGAGCAGAGGCCAACCGTTCGTGCTCTACTCCCTGAAAGGCTGGGCTGCCCAGCACGGGTGCCAAAGAGGTTCCATTGTAATGGACTTTGAGTTGGGAAATCGAAGAGCGACAGCAATGCGAATGGCACTGTTGCAAAGCTGACTTTCTGCAGAAGAGGCACAGCTCAAGTTTTTTGCCCTGGCTCTTTGGCTGTGGGAGCAGAGGCCAGCCGTTCGTGCTCTACTCCCTGGGATGCTGGGCTGCTCAGCACGGGTGCCAAAGAGGTTCCATTGTAATGGACTTTGAGTTGGGAAATCGAGGAACCTCAGCAATGCGGATGGCACCATTGCAAAGCTGACTTTCTGCAGAAGAGGCACAGCTCAAGCTTTTTGCCCTGGCTCTTCGGCTGTGGGAGCAGAGGCCAACCGTTCGTGCTCTACTCCCTGGGATGCTGGGCAGCCGAGCACGGGTGCCACAGAGGTTCCATTGTAATGGACTCTGAGTTGGGAAATCGAGGAACCTCAGCAATGCGGATGGCACCGTTGCAAAGGTGACTTTCTGCAGAAGAGGCACAGCTCCAGATTTTTGCCCTGGCTCTTCGGCTGTGGGAGCAGAGGCCAACCGTTCGTGCTCTACTCCCTGAAAGGCTGGGCTGCCCAGCACGGGTGCCAAAGAGGTTCCATTGTAATGGACTTTGAGTTGTGAAATCGAAGAGCGACAGCAATGCGAATGGCACCGTTGCAAAGGTGACTTTCTGCAGAAGAGGCACAGCTCAAGTTTTTTGCCCTGGCTCTTCGGCTGTGGGAGCAGAGGCCAGCCGTTCGTTCTCTACTCCCTGGGATGCTGGACAGCCGAGCACGGGTGCCAAAGAGGTTCCATTGTAATGGACTTTGAGTTGGGAAAGCGAGGAACCTCAGCAATGCGGATGGCACCATTGCAAAACTGACTTTCTGCAGAAGAGGCACAGTTCCAGTTTTTTGCCCTGGCTCTTCGGCTGTGGGAGCAGAGGCCAGCCGTTCGTGCTCTACTCCCTGCGATGCTGGGCAGCCCAGCACGGGTGCCAGAGAGGTTCCATTGTAATGGACTTTGAGTTGGGAAATCGAGGAACCTCAGCAATGCGAATGGCACCGTTGCAAAGCTGACTTTCTGCAGAAGAGGCACAGCTCAAGTTTTTTGCCCTGGCTTATCGGCTGTGGGAGCAGAGGCCAACCGTTAGTGCTCTACTCCCTGGGATGCTGGGCAGCCGAGCACGGGTGCCAGAGAGGTTCCCTTGTAATGGACTTTGAGTTGGGAAATGGAGGAGCGACAGCAATTCGGATGGCATCGTTGCAAAGCTGACTTTCTGCAGAAGAGGTACAGCTCAAGTTTTTTGCCCTGGCTTATCGGCTGTGGGAGCAGAGGCCAGCCGCTCGTGCTCTACTCCCTGGGATACTGGGCTGCCCAGCCCGTGTGCCAAAGAGGTTCCATTGTAATGGACTTTGAGTTGGGAAATGGAAGAGCGACAGCAATGCGAATGGCACCGTTGCAAAGCTGACTTTCTGCAGAAGAGGTACAGCTCAAGTTTTTTGCCCTGGCTCTTCGGCTGTGGGAGCAGAGGCCAACCGTTCGTGCTCTACTCCCTGAAAGGCTGGGCTGCCCCGCACGGGTGCCAAAGAGGTTCCATTGTAATGGACTTTGAGTTGGGAAATGGAAGAGCGACAGCAATGCGAATGGCACCGTTGCAAAGCTGACTTTCTGCAGAAGAGGCACAGCTCAAGTTTTTTGCCCTGGCTCTTCGGCTGTGGGAGCAGAGGCCAACCGTTCGTGCTCTACTCCCTGGGATGCTGGGCAGCCGAGCACGGGTGCCAAAGAGGTTCCATTGTAATGGACTTTGAGTTGGGAAATCGAGGAACCTCAGCAATGCGGATGGCACCGTTGCAAAGCTGACTTTCTGCAGAAGAGGCACAGCTCAAGTATTTTGCCCTGGCTCTTTGGCTGTGGGAGCAGAGGCCAACCGTTCGTGCTCTACTCCCTGGGATGCTGGGCAGCCGAGCACGGGTGCCAAAGAGGTTCCATTGTAATGGACTTTGAGTTGGGAAATCGAGGAGCGAAAGCAAAGCGGTTGGCACCGTTGCAAAGCTGACTTTCTGCAGAAGAGGCACAGCTCAAGTTTTTTCCCCTGGCTCATCGGCTGTGGGAGCAGAGGCCAACTGTTCGTGCTCTACTCTCTGGGATGCTGGGCAGCCGAGCACGGGTGCCAAAGAGGTTCCATTGTAATGGACTTTGAGTTGGGAAATCGAAGAGCGACAGCAAAGTGGATGGCACTGTTGCAAAGCTGACTTTCTGCAGAAGAGGCAGAGCTCAAGTTTTTTGCCCTGGCTCATCGGCTGTGGGAGCAGAGGCCAGCCGTTCGTGTTCTACTCCCTGGGATGCTGGGCTGCCCAGCACGGGTGCCAGACAGTTTCCATTGTAATGGACTTTGAGTTGGGAAAGCGAGGAACCTCAGCAATGCGGATGGCACCATTGCAAAGCTGATTTTCTGCAGAAGAGGCACAGCTCAAGTTTTTTGCCCTGGCTCTTCGGCTGTGGGAGCAGAGGCCAGCCGTTCGTGCTCTACTCCCTGCGATGCTGGGCAGCCCAGCACGGGTGCCAGACAGTTTCCATTGTAATGGACTTTGAGTTGGGAAATCGAGGAACCTCAGCAATGCGGATGGCACCGTTGCAAAGCTGACTTTCTGCAGAAGAGGCACAGCTCAAGTTTTTTGCCCTGGCTCTTCGGCTGTGGGAGCAGAGGCCAACCGTTAGTGCTCTACTCCCTGCGATGCTGGGCAGCCGAGCACGGGTGCCAAAGAGGTTCCCTTGTAATGGACTTTGAGTTGGGAAATGGAGGAGCGACAGCAATGCGGATGGCATCCTTGCAAAGCTGACTTTCTGCAGAAGAGGTACAGCTCAAGTTTTTTGCCCTGGCTTATCGGCTGTGGGAGCAGAGGCCAGCCGCTAGTGCTCTACTCCCTGGGATACTGGGCTGCCCAGCCCGTGTGCCTAAGAGGTTCCATTGTAATGGACTTTGAGTTGGGAAATGGAAGAGCGACAGCCATGCGGATGGCACCGTTGCCAAGGTGACTTTCTGCAGAAGAGGCACAGCTCAAGCTTTTAGCCCTGGCTCTTCGGCTGTGGGAGCAGAGGCCAACCGTTCGTGCTCTACTCCCTGGGATGCTGGGCAGCCCAGCACGGGTGCCAAAGAGGTTCCATTGTAATGGACTTTGAGTTGTGAAATCGAAGAGCGACAGCAAAGCGGATGGCACCATTGCAAAGCTGACTTTCTGCAGAAGAGACACAGCTCAAGCTTTTTGCCCTGGCTCTTTGGCTGTGGGAGCAGAGGCCAACTGTTCGTGCTCTACTCTCTGGGATGCTGGGCAGCCGGGCACGGGTGCCAAAGAGGTTCCATTGTAATGGACTTTGAGTTGGGAAATGGAGGAGCGACAGCAAAGCGGATGTCACCGTTGCAAAGGTGACTTTCTGCAGAAGAGGCACAGCTCAAGTTTTTTCCCCTGGCTCTTCGGCTGTGGGAGCAGAGGCCAACCGTTCGTGCTCTACTCCCTGGGATGCTGGGGAGCCTAGCACGGGTGCCAAAGAGGTTCCATTGTAATGGACTCTGAGTTGGGAAATCGAGGAACCTCAGCAATGCGGATGGCACCGCTGCAAAGGTGACTTTCTGCAGAAGAGGCACAGCTCCAGATTTTTGCACTGGCTCTTCGTCTGTGGGAGCAGAGGCCAACCGTTCGTGCTCTACTCCCTGAAAGGCTGGGCTGCCCAGCACGGGTGCCAAAGAGGTTCCATTGTAATGGACTTTGAGTTGTGAAATCGAAGAGCGACAGCAATGCGAATGGCACCGTTGCAAAGGTGACTTTCTGCAGAAGAGGCACAGCTCAAGTTTTTTGCCCTGGCTCTTCGGCTGTGGGAGCAGAGCCCAACCGTTCGTGCTCTACTCCCTGGGATGCTGCGCAGCCCAGCACGGATGCCAAAGAGGTTCCATTGTAATGGACTTTGAGTTGGGAAATCGAGGAACCTCAGCAATGCGGATGGCACCATTGCAAAGCTGACTTTCTGCAGAAGAGGCACAGCTCAAGCTTTTAGCCCTGGCTCTTCGGCTGTGGGAGCAGAGGCCAACCATTCGTGCTCTACTCCCTGAAAGGCTGGGCTGCCCAGCACGGGTGCCAAAGAGGTTCCATTGTAATGGACTTTGAGTTGGGAAATCGAGGAACCTTAGCAATGCGGATGGCACCGTTGCAAAGCTGACTTTCTGCAGAAGAGGCACAGCTCAAGTTTTTTGCCCTGGCTCTTCGGCTGTGGGAGCAGAGGCCAGCCGTTCGTGCTCTACTCCCTGCGATGCTGGGCAGCCCAGCACGGGTGCCAAAGAGGTTCCATTGTAATGGACTTTGAGTTGGGAAATCGAGGAGCGACAGCAATGCGGATGGCACCGTTGCATAGCTGACTTTCTGCAGAAGAGGCACAGCTCAAGTTTTTTGCCCTGGCTCTTCGGCTGTGGGAGCAGAGGCCAACCGTTCGTGCTCTACTCCCTGAAAGGCTGGGCTGCCCAGCACGGGTGCCAAAGAGGTTCCATTGTAATGGACTTTGAGTTGTGAAATCGAAGAGCGACAGCAAAGCGGATGGCACCATTGCAAAGCTGACTTTCTGCAGAAGAGGCACAGCTCAAGCTTTTTGCCCTGGCTCTTTGGCTGTGGGAGCAGAGGCCAACCGTTCGTGCTCTACTCCCTGGGATGCTGGGCAGCAGAGCACGGGTGCCAGAGAGTTTCCATTGTAATGGGCTTTGAGTTGGGAAATCGAGGAACCTCAGCAATGCGGATGGCACCGTTGCAAAGCTGACTTTCTGCAGAAGAGGCACAGCTCAAGTATTTTGCCCTGGCTCTTTGGCTGTGGGAGCAGAGGCCAACCGTTCGTGCTCTACTCCCTGGGATGCTGGGCAGCCCAGCACGGGTGCCAAAGAGGTTCCATTGTAATGGACTTTGAGTTGTGAAATCGAGGAGCGAAAACAAAGCGGTTGGCTCCATTGCAAAGCTGACTTTCTGCAGAAGAGGCACAGCTCAAGTTTTTTGCCCTGGCTCTTTGGTTGTGGGAGCAGAGGCCAACTGTTCGTGCTCTACTCTCTGGGATGCTGGGCAGCCCAGCACGGCTGCCAAAGAGGTTCCATTTTAATGGACTTTTAATTGGGAAATGGAGGAGCGACAGCAATGCGGATGGCTCCGTTGCATAGGTGACTTTCTGCAGAAGAGGCACAGCTCAAGTTTTTTGCCCTGGCTCTTCGGCTGTGGGAGCAGAGCCCAACCGTTCATGCTCTACTCCCTGGGATGCTGGGCAGCCCAGCACGGGTGCCAAAGAGGTTCCATTGTAATGGACTTTGAGATGGGAAATCGAGGAACCTCAGCAATGCGGATGGCACCGTTGCATAGCTGACTTTCTGCAGAAGAGGCACAGCTCAAGTTTTTTGCCCTGGCTCTTCGGCTGTGGGAGCAGAGGCCAACCGTTCGTGCTCTACTGCCTGGGATGCTGGGCAGCCCAGCACGGGTGCCAAAGAGGTTCCATTGTAATGGACTTTGAGTTGTGAAATCGAAGAGCGACAGCAAAGCGGATGGCACCATTGCAAAGCTGACTTTCTGCAGAAGAGGCACAGCTCAAGCTTTTTGCCCTGGCTCTTCGGCTGTGGGAGCAGAGGCCAGCCGTTCGTGCTCTACTTCCTGGGATGCTGGGCAGCCCAGCACGGGTGCCAGAGAGTTTCCATTGTAATGGACTTTGAGTTGGGAAATCGAGGAACCTCAGCAATGCGGATGGCACCGTTGCAAAGCTGACTTTCTGCAGAAGAGGCACAGCTCAAGTATTTTGCCCTGGCTCTTCGGCTGTGGGAGCAGAGGCCAGCCGTTCGTGCTCTACTGCCTGGGATGCTGGGCAGCCCAGCACGGGTGCCAAAGAGGTTCCATTGTAATGGACTTTGAGTTGTGAAATCGAGGAGCGAAAGCAAAGCGGTTGGTACCATTGCAAAGCTGACTTTCTGCAGCAGAGGCACAGCTCAATTTTTTTGCCCTGGCTCTTTGGCTGTGGGAACAGAGGCCAACTGTTCGTGCTCTACTCTTTGGGATGCTGGGCAGCCCAGCACGTGTGCCAAAGAGGTTTCATTTTAATGGACTTTTAATTGGGAAATCGAGGAACCTCAGCAGTGCGGATGGCACCGTTGCAAAGCTGATTTTCTGCAGAAGAGGTACAGCTCAAGTTTTTTGCCCTGGCTCTTCGGCTGTGGGAGCAGAGGCCAACCGTTCGTGTTCTTCTCCCAGGGATGCTGGGCAGCCCAGCACGGGTGCCAAAGAGGTTCCATTGTAATGGACTTTGAGTTGGGAAATCGAGGAACCTCAGCAAAGCGGATGGCACCATTGCAAAGCTGACTTTCTGCAGAAGAGGCACAGCTCAAGTTTTTTGCCCTGGCTCTTCGGCTGGGGGAGCAGAGGCCAACCGTTCGTGCTCTACTCCCTGGGATGCTGGGCAGCCCAGCACGGATGCCAAAGAGGTTCCATTGTAATGGACTTTGAGTTGGGAAATCGAGGAACCTCAGCAATGCGGATGGCACCATTGCAAAGCTGACTTTCTGCAGAAGAGGCACAGCTCAAGCTTTTAGCCCTGGCTCTTCGGCTGTGGGAGCAGAGGCCAACCGTTCGTGCTCTACTCCCTGAAAGGCTGGGCTGCCCAGCACGGGTGCCAAAGAGGTTCCATTGTAATGGACTTTGAGTTGGGAAATCGAGGAACCTTAGCAATGCGGATGGCACCGTTGCAAAGCTGACTTTCTGCAGAAGAGGCACAGCTCAAGTTTTTTGCCCTGGCTCTTCGGCTGTGGGAGCAGAGGCCAGCCGTTCGTGCTCTACTCCCTGCGATGCTGGGCAGCCCAGCACGGGTGCCAAAGAGGTTCCATTGTAATGGACTTTGAGTTGGGAAATCGAGGAGCGACAGCAATGCGGATGGCACCGTTGCATAGCTGACTTTCTGCAGAAGAGGCACAGCTCAAGTTTTTTGCCCTGGCTCTTCGGCTGTGGGAGCAGTGGCCAACCGTTCGTGCTCTACTCCCTGAAAGGCTGGGCAGCCCAGCACGGGTGCCAAAGAGGTTCCATTGTAATGGACTTTGAGTTGTGAAATCGAAGAGCGACAGCAAAGCGGATGGCACCATTGCAAAGCTGACTTTCTGCAGAAGAGGCACAGCTCAAGCTTTTTGCCCTGGCTCTTTGGCTGTGGGAGCAGAGGCCAACCGTTCGTGCTCTACTCCCTGGGATGCTGGGCAGCAGAGCACGGGTGCCAGAGAGTTTCCATTGTAATGGACTTTGAGTTGGGAAATCGAGGAACCTCAGCGATGCGGATGGCACCGTTGCAAAGCTGACTTTCTGCAGAAGAGGCACAGCTCAAGTATTTTGCCCTGGCTCTTTGGCTGTGGGAGCAGAGGCCAACCGTTCGTGCTCTACTCCCTGGGATGCTGGGCAGCCCAGCACGGGTGCCAAAGAGGTTCCATTGTAATGGACTTTGAGTTGTGAAATCGAGGAGCGAAAGCAAAGCGGTTGGCTCCATTGCAAAGCTGACTTTCTGCAGAAGAGGCACAGCTCAAGTTTTTTGCCCTGGCTCTTTGGTTGTGGGAGCAGAGGCCAACTGTTCGTGCTCTACTCTCTGGGATGCTGTTCAGCCCAGCACGGCTGCCAAAGAGGTTCCATTTTAATGGACTTTGAGTTGGGAAATGGAGGAGCGACAGCAATGCGGATGGCACCGTTGCATAGGTGACTTTCTGCAGAAGAGGCACAGCTCAAGTTTTTTGCCCTGGCTCTTCGGCTGTGGGAGCAGAGCCCAACCGTTCATGCTCTATTCCCTGGGATGCTGGGCAGCCGAGCACGGGTGCCAAAGAGGTTCCATTGTAATGGACTTTGAGTTGGGAAATCGAGGAACCTCAGCAATGCGGATGGCACCGTTGCAAAGCTGACTTTCTGCAGAAGAGGCACAGCTCAAGTATTTTGCCCTGGCTCATCGGCTGTGGGAGCAGAGGCCAACCGTTCATGCTCTACTCCCTGGGATGCTGGGCAGCCGAGCACGGGTGCCAGAGAGGTTCCAATGTAATGGACTTTGAGTTGGGAAATCGAGGAACCTCAGCAATGCAGATGACACCGTTGCAAAGCTGACTTTCTGCAGAAGAGGCACAGCTCAAGTTTTTTGCCCTGGCTCTTTGGCTGTGGGAGCAGAGGCCAACCGTTCGTGCTCTACTCCCTGAAAGGCTGGGCTGCCCAGCACGGGTGCCAAAGAGGTTCCATTGTAATGGACTTTGAGTTGGGAAATGGAAGAGCGACAGCAATGCGAATGGCACCGTTGCAAAGCTGACTTTCTGCAGAAGAGGCACAGCTCAAGTTTTTTGCCCTGGCTCTTCGGCTGTGGGAGCAGAGGCCAGCCGTTCGTGCTCTACTCCCTGGGATGCTGGGCAGCCGAGCACGGGTGCCAAAGAGGTTCCATTGTAATAGACTTTGAGATGGGAAATCGAGGAGCGACAGCAATGCGGATGGCACCGTTGCATAGCTGACTTTCTGCAGAAGAGGCACAGCTCAAGTTTTTTGCCCTGGCTCTTCGGCTGTGGGAGCAGAGGCCAACCGTTCGTGCTCTACTCCCTGGGATGCTGGGCAGCCCAGCACGGGTGCCAAAGAGGTTCCATTGTAATGGACTTTGAGTTGTGAAATCGAAGAGCGACAGCAAAGCGGATGGCACCATTGCAAAGCTGACTTTCTGCAGAAGAGGCACAGCTCAAGCTTTTTGCCCTGGCTCTTCGGCTGTGGGAGCAGAGGCCAGCCGTTCGTGCTCTACTGCCTGGGATGCTGGGCAGCCCAGCACGGGTGCCAGAGAGTTTCCATTGTAATGGACTTTGAGTTGTGAAATCGAGGAACCTCAGCAATGCGGATGGCACCGTTGCAAAGCTAACTTTCTGCAGAAGAGGCACAGCTCAAGTATTTTGCCCTGGCTCTTCGGCTGTGGGTGCAGAGGCCAACCGTTCGTGCTCTACTGCCTGGGATGCTGGGCAGCCCAGCACGGGTGCCAGAGAGGTTCCATTGTAATGGACTTTGAGTTGGGAAATCGAGGAACCTCAGCAATGCTGACGGCACCGTTGCAAAGGTGACTTTCTGCAGAAGAGGCACAGCTCCAGTTTTTTGCCCTGGCTCTTCGGCTGTGGGAGCAGAGGCCAACCGTTCGTGCTCTACTCCCTGAAAGGCTGGGCTGCTCAGCACGGGTGCCAAAGAGGTTCCATTGTAATGGACTTTGAGTTGGGAAATCGAAGAGCGACAGCAATGCGAATGGCACCATTGCAAAGCTGACTTTCTGCAGAAGAGGCACAGCTCAAGTTTTTTGCCCTGGCTCTTCGGCTGTGGGAGCAGAGGCCAGCCGTTCGTGCTCTACTCCCTGGGATGCTGGGCAGCCCAGCACGGGTGCCAAAGAGGTTCCATTGTAATGGACTTTGAGTTGGGAAATCGAGGAACCTCAGCAATGCGGATGGCACCATTGCAAAGCTGACTTTCTGCAGAAGAGGCACAGCTCAAGCTTTTTGCCCTGGCTCTTCTGCTGTGGGAGCAGAGGCCAGCCGTTTGTGCTCTACTCCCTGGGATGCTGGGCAGCCCAGCACGGGTGCCAGAGAGGTTCCATTGTAATGGACTTTGAGTTGGGAATTCGAGGAACCTCAGCAATGCGGATGGCACCGTTGCAAAGCTGATTTTCTGCAGAAGAGGTACAGCTCAAGTTTTTTGCCCTGGCTCTTCGGCTGTGGGAGCAGAGGCCAACCGTTCGTGTTCTTCTCCCAGGGATGCTGGGCAGCCCAGCACGGGTGCCAAAGAGGTTCCATTGTAATGGACTTTGAGTTGGGAAATCGAGGAACCTCAGCAATGCGGATGGCACCGTTGCAAAGCTGATTTTCTGCAGAAGAGGTACAGCTCAAGTTTTTTGCCCTGGCTCTTCGGCTGTGGGAGCAGAGGCCAACCGTTCGTGTTCTTCTCCCAGGGATGCTGGGCAGCCCAGCACGGGTGCCAAAGAGGTTCCATTGTAATGGACTTTGAGTTGGGAAATAGAGGAACCTCAGCAAAGCGGATGGCACCGTTGCAAAGCTGACTTTCTGCAGAAGAGGCACAGCTCAAGTTTTTTGCCCTGGCTCTTCGGCTGTGGGAGCAGAGGCCAACCGTTCGTGCTCTACTCCCTGGGATGCTGGGCAGCCGAGCACGGGTGCCAAAGAGGTTCCATTGTAATGGACTTTGAGTTGGGAAATGGAGGAGCGACAGCAATGCGGATGGCATCGTTGCAAAGCTGACTTTCTGCAGAAGAGGTACAGCTCAAGTTTTTTGCCCTGGCTTATCGGCTGTGGGAGCAGAGGCCAGCCGCTCGTGCTCTACTCCCTGGGATACTGGGCTGCCCAGCACGTGTGCCAAAGATGTTCCATTGTAAAGGACTTTGAATTGGGAAATGGAAGAGCGACAGCCATGCGGATGGCACCGTTGCCAAGGTGACTTTCTGCAGAAGAGGCACAGCTCAAGTTTTTTGCCCTGGCTCTTCGGCTGTGGGAGCAGAGGCCAACCGTTCGTGCTCTACTCCCTGGGATGCTGGGCAGCCCAGCACGGGTGCCAAAGAGGTTCCCTTGTAATGGACTTTGAGTTGGGAAATGGAGGAGCGACAGCAATGCGGATGGCATCCTTGCAAAGCTGACTTTCTGCAGAAGAGGTACAGCTCAAGTTTTTTGCCCTGGCTTATCGGCTGTGGGAGCAGAGGCCAGCCGCTCGTGCTCTACTCCCTGGGATACTGGGCTGCCCAGCCCGTGTGCCTAAGAGGTTCCATTGTAATGGACTTTGAGTTGGGAAATGGAAGAGCGACAGCCATGCGGATGGCACCGTTGCCAAGGTGACTTTCTGCAGAAGAGGCACAGCTCAAGCTTTTAGCCCTGGCTCTTCGGCTGTGGGAGCAGAGGCCAACCGTTCGTGCTCTACTCCCTGGGATGCTGGGCAGCCCAGCACGGGTGCCAAAGAGGTTCCATTGTAATGGACTTTGAGTTGTGAAATCGAAGAGCGACAGCAAAGCGGATGGCACCGTTGCAAAGCTGACTTTCTGCAGAAGAGACACAGCTCAAGCTTTTTGCCCTGGCTCTTTGGCTGTGGCAGCAGAGGCCAACTGTTCGTGCTCTACTCTCTGGGATGCTGGGCAGCCGGGCACGGGTGCCAAAGAGGTTCCATTGTAATGGACTTTGAGTTGGGAAATGGAGGAGCGACAGCAAAGCGGATGTCACCGTTGCAAAGGTGACTTTCTGCAGAAGAGGCACAGCTCAAGTTTTTTCCCCTGGCTCTTCGGCTGTGGGAGCAGAGGCCAACCGTTCGTGCTCTACTCCCTGGGATGCTGGACAGCCGAGCACGGGTGCCAGAGAGGTTCCATTGTAATGGACTCTGAGTTGGGAAATCGAGGAACCTCAGCAATGCGGATGGCACCGTTGCAAAGGTGACTTTCTGCAGAAGAGGCACAGCTCCAGATTTTTGCCCTGGCTCTTCGGCTGTGGGAGCAGAGGCCAACCGTTCGTGCTCTACTCCCTGAAAGGCTGGGCTGCCCAGCACGGGTGCCAAAGAGGTTCCATTGTAATGGACTTTGAGTTGGGAAATCGAAGAGCGACAGCAATGCGAATGGCACTGTTGCAAAGCTGACTTTCTGCAGAAGAGGCACAGCTCAAGTTTTTTGCCCTGGCTCTTTGGCTGTGGGAGCAGAGGCCAGCCGTTCGTGCTCTACTCCCTGGGATGCTGGGCTGCTCAGCACGGGTGCCAAAGAGGTTCCATTGTAATGGACTTTGAGTTGGGAAATCGAGGAACCTCAGCAATGCGGATGGCACCATTGCAAAGCTGACTTTCTGCAGAAGAGGCACAGCTCAAGCTTTTTGCCCTGGCTCTTCGGCTGTGGGAGCAGAGGCCAACCGTTCGTGCTCTACTCCCTGGGATGCTGGGCAGCCGAGCACGGGTGCCACAGAGGTTCCATTGTAATGGACTCTGAGTTGGGAAATCGAGGAACCTCAGCAATGCGGATGGCACCGTTGCAAAGGTGACTTTCTGCAGAAGAGGCACAGCTCCAGATTTTTGCCCTGGCTCTTCGGCTGTGGGAGCAGAGGCCAACCGTTCGTGCTCTACTCCCTGAAAGGCTGGGCTGCCCAGCACGGGTGCCAAAGAGGTTCCATTGTAATGGACTTTGAGTTGTGAAATCGAAGAGCGACAGCAATGCGAATGGCACCGTTGCAAAGGTGACTTTCTGCAGAAGAGGCACAGCTCAAGTTTTTTGCCCTGGCTCTTCGGCTGTGGGAGCAGAGGCCAGCCGTTCGTTCTCTACTCCCTGGGATGCTGGACAGCCGAGCACGGGTGCCAAAGAGGTTCCATTGTAATGGACTTTGAGTTGGGAAAGCGAGGAACCTCAGCAATGCGGATGGCACCATTGCAAAACTGACTTTCTGCAGAAGAGGCACAGTTCCAGTTTTTTGCCCTGGCTCTTCGGCTGTGGGAGCAGAGGCCAGCCGTTCGTGCTCTACTCCCTGCGATGCTGGGCAGCCCAGCACGGGTGCCAGAGAGGTTCCATTGTAATGGACTTTGAGTTGGGAATTCGAGGAACCTCAGCAATGCGAATGGCACCGTTGCAAAGCTGACTTTCTGCAGAAGAGGCACAGCTCAAGTTTTTTGCCCTGGCTTATCGGCTGTGGGAGCAGAGGCCAACCGTTAGTGCTCTACTCCCTGGGATGCTGGGCAGCCGAGCACGGGTGCCAAAGAGGTTCCCTTGTAATGGACTTTGAGTTGGGAAATGGAGGAGCGACAGCAATTCGGATGGCATCGTTGCAAAGCTGACTTTCTGCAGAAGAGGTACAGCTCAAGTTTTTTGCCCTGGCTTATCGGCTGTGGGAGCAGAGGCCAGCCGCTCGTGCTCTACTCCCTGGGATACTGGGCTGCCCAGCCCGTGTGCCAAAGAGGTTCCATTGTAATGGACTTTGAGTTGGGAAATGGAAGAGCGACAGCAATGCGAATGGCACCGTTGCAAAGCTGACTTTCTGCAGAAGAGGTACAGCTCAAGTTTTTTGCCCTGGCTCTTCGGCTGTGGGAGCAGAGGCCAACCGTTCGTGCTCTACTCCCTGAAAGGCTGGGCTGCCCCGCACGGGTGCCAAAGAGGTTCCATTGTAATGGACTTTGAGTTGGGAAATGGAAGAGCGACAGCAATGCGAATGGCACCGTTGCAAAGCTGACTTTCTGCAGAAGAGGCACAGCTCAAGTTTTTTGCCCTGGCTCTTCGGCTGTGGGAGCAGAGGCCAACCGTTCGTGCTCTACTCCCTGGGATGCTGGGCAGCCGAGCACGGGTGCCAAAGAGGTTCCATTGTAATGGACTTTGAGTTGGGAAATCGAGGAACCTCAGCAATGCGGATGGCACCGTTGCAAAGCTGACTTTCTGCAGAAGAGGCACAGCTCAAGTATTTTGCCCTGGCTCTTTGGCTGTGGGAGCAGAGGCCAACCGTTCGTGCTCTACTCCCTGGGATGCTGGGCAGCCGAGCACGGGTGCCAAAGAGGTTCCATTGTAATGGACTTTGAGTTGGGAAATCGAGGAGCGAAAGCAAAGCGGTTGGCACCGTTGCAAAGCTGACTTTCTGCAGAAGAGGCACAGCTCAAGTTTTTTCCCCTGGCTCATCGGCTGTGGGAGCAGAGGCCAACTGTTCGTGCTCTACTCTCTGGGATGCTGGGCAGCCGAGCACGGGTGCCAAAGAGGTTCCATTGTAATGGACTTTGAGTTGGGAAATCGAAGAGCGACAGCAAAGTGGATGGCACTGTTGCAAAGCTGACTTTCTGCAGAAGAGGCAGAGCTCAAGTTTTTTGCCCTGGCTCATCGGCTGTGGGAGCAGAGGCCAGCCGTTCGTGTTCTACTCCCTGGGATGCTGGGCTGCCCAGCACGGGTGCCAGACAGTTTCCATTGTAATGGACTTTGAGTTGGGAAAGCGAGGAACCTCAGCAATGCGGATGGCACCATTGCAAAGCTGATTTTCTGCAGAAGAGGCACAGCTCAAGTTTTTTGCCCTGGCTCTTCGGCTGTGGGAGCAGAGGCCAGCCGTTCGTGCTCTACTCCCTGCGATGCTGGGCAGCCCAGCACGGGTGCCAGACAGTTTCCATTGTAATGGACTTTGAGTTGGGAAATCGAGGAACCTCAGCAATGCGGATGGCACCGTTGCAAAGCTGACTTTCTGCAGAAGAGGCACAGCTCAAGTTTTTTGCCCTGGCTCTTCGGCTGTGGGAGCAGAGGCCAACCGTTAGTGCTCTACTCCCTGCGATGCTGGGCAGCCGAGCACGGGTGCCAAAGAGGTTCCCTTGTAATGGACTTTGAGTTGGGAAATGGAGGAGCGACAGCAATGCGGATGGCATCCTTGCAAAGCTGACTTTCTGCAGAAGAGGTACAGCTCAAGTTTTTTGCCCTGGCTTATCGGCTGTGGGAGCAGAGGCCAGCCGCTAGTGCTCTACTCCCTGGGATACTGGGCTGCCCAGCCCGTGTGCCTAAGAGGTTCCATTGTAATGGACTTTGAGTTGGGAAATGGAAGAGCGACAGCCATGCGGATGGCACCGTTGCCAAGGTGACTTTCTGCAGAAGAGGCACAGCTCAAGCTTTTAGCCCTGGCTCTTCGGCTGTGGGAGCAGAGGCCAACCGTTCGTGCTCTACTCCCTGGGATGCTGGGCAGCCCAGCACGGGTGCCAAAGAGGTTCCATTGTAATGGACTTTGAGTTGTGAAATCGAAGAGCGACAGCAAAGCGGATGGCACCATTGCAAAGCTGACTTTCTGCAGAAGAGACACAGCTCAAGCTTTTTGCCCTGGCTCTTTGGCTGTGGGAGCAGAGGCCAACTGTTCGTGCTCTACTCTCTGGGATGCTGGGCAGCCGGGCACGGGTGCCAAAGAGGTTCCATTGTAATGGACTTTGAGTTGGGAAATGGAGGAGCGACAGCAAAGCGGATGTCACCGTTGCAAAGGTGACTTTCTGCAGAAGAGGCACAGCTCAAGTTTTTTCCCCTGGCTCTTCGGCTGTGGGAGCAGAGGCCAACCGTTCGTGCTCTACTCCCTGGGATGCTGGGGAGCCTAGCACGGGTGCCAAAGAGGTTCCATTGTAATGGACTCTGAGTTGGGAAATCGAGGAACCTCAGCAATGCGGATGGCACCGCTGCAAAGGTGACTTTCTGCAGAAGAGGCACAGCTCCAGATTTTTGCACTGGCTCTTCGTCTGTGGGAGCAGAGGCCAACCGTTCGTGCTCTACTCCCTGAAAGGCTGGGCTGCCCAGCACGGGTGCCAAAGAGGTTCCATTGTAATGGACTTTGAGTTGTGAAATCGAAGAGCGACAGCAATGCGAATGGCACCGTTGCAAAGGTGACTTTCTGCAGAAGAGGCACAGCTCAAGTTTTTTGCCCTGGCTCTTTGGCTGTGGGAGCAGAGGCCAGCCGTTCGTGCTCTACTCCCTGAAAGGCTGGGCTGCCCAGCACGGGTGCCAAAGAGGTTCCATTGTAATGGACTTTGAGTTGGGAAATCGACGAACCTCAGCAATGCGGATGGCACCATTGCAAAGCTGACTTTCTGCAGAAGAGGCACAGCTCAAGCTTTTTGCCCTGGCTCTTCGGCTGTGGGAGCAGAGGCCAACCGTTCGTGCTCTACTCCCTGGGATGCTGGGCAGCCCAGCACGGATGCTAAAGAGATTCCATTGTAATGGACATTGAGTTGGGAAATGGAGGAGCGACAGCAATGCGGATGGCACCGTTGCAAAGCTGACTTTCAGCAGAAGAGGCACAGCTCCAGTTTTTTGCCCTGGCTCTTCGGCTGTGGGAGCAGAGGCCAACCGTTCGTGCTCTACTCCCTGGGATGCTGGGCAGCCGAGCACGGGTGCCAAAGAGGTTTCATTTTAATGGACTTTGAGTTGGGAAATGGAGGAGAGACAGCAATGCGGATGGCACCGTTGCAAAGCTGACTTTCAGCAGAAGAGGCACAGCTCAAGTTTTTTGCCCTGGCTCTTCGGCTGTGGGAGCAGAGGCCAACCGTTCGTGCTCTACTGCCTGGGATGCTCGGCAGCCCAGCACGGGTGCCAAAGACGTTCCATTGTAATGGACTTTGAGTTGGGAAACGGAGGAGCGACAGCAATGCGGATGGCACCGTTGCAAAGCTGACTTTCTGCAGAAGAGGCACAGCTCAAGTTTTTTGCCCTGTCTCTTCGGCTGTGGGAGCAGAGGCCAACCGTTCGTGCTCTACTGCCTGGGATGCTGGGCAGCCCAGCACGGGTGCCAAAGAGGTTCCATTGTAATGGACTTTGAGTTGGGAAATCGAGGAGCGACAGCAAAGCGGATGGCACCGTTGCAAAGCAGAATTTCTGCAGAAGAGGCACAGCTCAAGTTTTTTGCCCTGGCTCTTGGGCTGTGGGAGCAGAGGCCAACCGTTCGTGCTCTACTGCCTGGGATGCTGGGCAGCCGAGCACGGGTGCCAAAGAGTTTCCATTGTAATGGACTTTGAGTTGGGAAATGGAGGAGCGACAGCAATGCGGATGGCACCGTTGCAAAGCTGACTTTCTGCAGAAGAGGCACAGCTCCAGTTTTTTGCCCTGGCTCATCGGCTGTGGGAGCAGAGGCCAACCGTTCGTGCTCTACTCCCTGGGATGCTGGACAGCCGAGCACGGGTGCCAAACAGGTTCCATTGTGATGGACTTTGAGTTGGGAAATCGAGGAGAGACAGCAAAGCGGATGGCACCGTTGCAAAGCTGACTTTCTGCAGAAGAGGAACAGCTCAAGTTTTTTGCCCTGGCTCATCGGCTGTGGGAGCAGAGGCCAACCGTTCGTGCTCTACTCCCTGGGATGCTGGGCAGCCCAGCACGGATGCTAAAGAGATTCCACTGTAATGGACTTTGAGTTGGGAAATGGAGGAGCGACAGCAATGCGGATGGCACCGTTGCAAAGCTGACTTTCTGCAGAAGAGGCACAGCTCAAGTTTTTTGCCCTGGCTCTTCGGCTGTGGGAGCAGAGGCCAACCGTTCGTGCTCTACTGCCTGGGATGCTGGGCAGCCCAGCACGGGTGCCAAAGAGGTTTCATTGTAATGGACTTTGAGTTGGGAAATGGAGGAGCGACAGCAATGCGGATGGCACCGTTGCAAAGCTGACTTTCTGCAGAAGAGGCACAGCTCAAGTTTTTTGCCCTGGCTCATCGGCTGTGGGAGCAGAGGCCAACCGTTCGTCCTCTACTCCCTGGGATGCTGGGCAGCCGAGCACGGGTGCCAAAGAGGTTCCATTGCAATGGACTTTGAGTTGGGAAATGGAGGAACCTCAGCAATGCGGATGGCACCGTTGCAAAGCTGACTTTCTGCAGAAGAGGCACAGCTCAAGTTTTTTGCCCTGGCTCTTTGGCTGTGGGAGCAGAGGCCAACCGTTCGTGCTCTACTCCCTGGGATGCTGGGCAGCCCAGCACGGGTGCCAAAGATGTTCCATTGTAATGGACTTTGTAATGGGAAATCGAGGAACCTCAGCAATGCGGATGGCACCGTTGCAAAGCTGACTTTCTGCAGAAGAGGCACAGCTCCAGTTTTTTGCCCTGGCTCTTCGGCTGTGGGAGCAGAGGCCAACCGTTCGTGCTCTACTCCCTGGGATGCTGGGCAGCCGAGCACGGGTGCCAAAGAGGTTCCATTGTAATGGACTTTGAGTTGGGAAATGGAGGAGCGACAGCAATGCGGATGGCACCGTTGCACAGGTGACTTTCTGCAGAAGAGACATAGCTCAAGCTTTTTGCCCTGGCTCTTCGGCTGTGGGAGCAGAGGCCAACCGTTCGTGCTCTACTGCCTGGGATGCTGGGCAGCCCAGCACGGGTGCCACAGAGGTTCCATTGTAATGGACTTTGAGTTGGGAAATGGAGGAGCGACAGCAATACGGATGGCACCGTTGCGAAGGTGACTTTCTGCAGAAGAGGCACAGCTCAAGCTTTTAGCCCTGGCTCTTCGGCTGTGGGAGCAGAGGCCAACCGTTCGTGCTCTACTCCCTGAAAGGCTGGGCTGCCCAGCACGGGTGCCAAAGAGGTTCCATTGTAATGGACTTTGAGTTGGGAAATCGAGGAACCTTAGCAATGCGGATGGCACCGTTGCAAAGCTGACTTTCTGCAGAAGAGGCACAGCTCAAGTTTTTTGCCCTGGCTCTTCGGCTGTGGGAGCAGAGGCCAGCCGTTCGTGCTCTACTCCCTGCGATGCTGGGCAGCCCAGCACGGGTGCCAAAGAGGTTCCATTGTAATGGACTTTGAGTTGGGAAATCGAGGAGCGACAGCAATGCGGATGGCACCGTTGCATAGCTGACTTTCTGCAGAAGAGGCACAGCTCAAGTTTTTTGCCCTGGCTCTTCGGCTGTGGGAGCAGTGGCCAACCGTTCGTGCTCTACTCCCTGAAAGGCTGGGCAGCCCAGCACGGGTGCCAAAGAGGTTCCATTGTAATGGACTTTGAGTTGTGAAATCGAAGAGCGACAGCAAAGCGGATGGCACCATTGCAAAGCTGACTTTCTGCAGAAGAGGCACAGCTCAAGCTTTTTGCCCTGGCTCTTTGGCTGTGGGAGCAGAGGCCAACCGTTCGTGCTCTACTCCCTGGGATGCTGGGCAGCAGAGCACGGGTGCCAGAGAGTTTCCATTGTAATGGACTTTGAGTTGGGAAATCGAGGAACCTCAGCGATGCGGATGGCACCGTTGCAAAGCTGACTTTCTGCAGAAGAGGCACAGCTCAAGTATTTTGCCCTGGCTCTTTGGCTGTGGGAGCAGAGGCCAACCGTTCGTGCTCTACTCCCTGGGATGCTGGGCAGCCCAGCACGGGTGCCAAAGAGGTTCCATTGTAATGGACTTTGAGTTGTGAAATCGAGGAGCGAAAGCAAAGCGGTTGGCTCCATTGCAAAGCTGACTTTCTGCAGAAGAGGCACAGCTCAAGTTTTTTGCCCTGGCTCTTTGGTTGTGGGAGCAGAGGCCAACTGTTCGTGCTCTACTCTCTGGGATGCTGTTCAGCCCAGCACGGCTGCCAAAGAGGTTCCATTTTAATGGACTTTGAGTTGGGAAATGGAGGAGCGACAGCAATGCGGATGGCACCGTTGCATAGGTGACTTTCTGCAGAAGAGGCACAGCTCAAGTTTTTTGCCCTGGCTCTTCGGCTGTGGGAGCAGAGCCCAACCGTTCATGCTCTATTCCCTGGGATGCTGGGCAGCCGAGCACGGGTGCCAAAGAGGTTCCATTGTAATGGACTTTGAGTTGGGAAATCGAGGAACCTCAGCAATGCGGATGGCACCGTTGCAAAGCTGACTTTCTGCAGAAGAGGCACAGCTCAAGTATTTTGCCCTGGCTCTTTGGCTGTGGGAGCAGAGGCCAACCGTTCATGCTCTACTCCCTGGGATGCTGGGCAGCCGAGCACGGGTGCCAGAGAGGTTCCATTGTAATGGACTTTGAGTTGGGAAATCGAGGAACCTCAGCAATGCAGATGACACCGTTGCAAAGCTGACTTTCTGCAGAAGAGGCACAGCTCAAGTTTTTTGCCCTGGCTCTTTGGCTGTGGGAGCAGAGGCCAACCGTTCGTGCTCTACTCCCTGAAAGGCTGGGCTGCCCAGCACGGGTGCCAAAGAGGTTCCATTGTAATGGACTTTGAGTTGGGAAATGGAAGAGCGACAGCAATGCGAATGGCACCGTTGCAAAGCTGACTTTCTGCAGAAGAGGCACAGCTCAAGTTTTTTGCCCTGGCTCTTCGGCTGTGGGAGCAGAGGCCAGCCGTTCGTGCTCTACTCCCTGGGATGCTGGGCAGCCGAGCACGGGTGCCAAAGAGGTTCCATTGTAATAGACTTTGAGATGGGAAATCGAGGAGCGACAGCAATGCGGATGGCACCGTTGCATAGCTGACTTTCTGCAGAAGAGGCACAGCTCAAGTTTTTTGCCCTGGCTCTTCGGCTGTGGGAGCAGAGGCCAACCGTTCGTGCTCTACTCCCTGGGATGCTGGGCAGCCCAGCACGGGTGCCAAAGAGGTTCCATTGTAATGGACTTTGAGTTGTGAAATCGAAGAGCGACAGCAAAGCGGATGGCACCATTGCAAAGCTGACTTTCTGCAGAAGAGGCACAGCTCAAGCTTTTTGCCCTGGCTCTTCGGCTGTGGGAGCAGAGGCCAGCCGTTCGTGCTCTACTGCCTGGGATGCTGGGCAGCCCAGCACGGGTGCCAGAGAGTTTCCATTGTAATGGACTTTGAGTTGTGAAATCGAGGAACCTCAGCAATGCGGATGGCACCGTTGCAAAGCTAACTTTCTGCAGAAGAGGCACAGCTCAAGTATTTTGCCCTGGCTCTTCGGCTGTGGGTGCAGAGGCCAACCGTTCGTGCTCTACTGCCTGGGATGCTGGGCAGCCCAGCACGGGTGCCAGAGAGGTTCCATTGTAATGGACTTTGAGTTGGGAAATCGAGGAACCTCAGCAATGCTGACGGCACCGTTGCAAAGGTGACTTTCTGCAGAAGAGGCACAGCTCCAGTTTTTTGCCCTGGCTCTTCGGCTGTGGGAGCAGAGGCCAACCGTTCGTGCTCTACTCCCTGAAAGGCTGGGCTGCTCAGCACGGGTGCCAAAGAGGTTCCATTGTAATGGACTTTGAGTTGGGAAATCGAAGAGCGACAGCAATGCGAATGGCACCATTGCAAAGCTGACTTTCTGCAGAAGAGGCACAGCTCAAGTTTTTTGCCCTGGCTCTTCGGCTGTGGGAACAGAGGCCAGCCGTTCGTGCTCTACTCCCTGGGATGCTGGGCAGCCCAGCACGGGTGCCAAAGAGGTTCCATTGTAATGGACTTTGAGTTGGGAAATCGAGGAACCTCAGCAATGCGGATGGCACCATTGCAAAGCTGACTTTCTGCAGAAGAGGCACAGCTCAAGCTTTTTGCCCTGGCTCTTCTGCTGTGGGAGCAGAGGCCAGCCGTTTGTGCTCTACTCCCTGGGATGCTGGGCAGCCCAGCACGGGTGCCAGAGAGGTTCCATTGTAATGGACTTTGAGTTGGGAATTCGAGGAACCTCAGCAATGCGGATGGCACCGTTGCAAAGCTGATTTTCTGCAGAAGAGGTACAGCTCAAGTTTTTTGCCCTGGCTCTTCGGCTGTGGGAGCAGAGGCCAACCGTTCGTGTTCTTCTCCCAGGGATGCTGGGCAGCCCAGCACGGGTGCCAAAGAGGTTCCATTGTAATGGACTTTGAGTTGGGAAATCGAGGAACCTCAGCAATGCGGATGGCACCGTTGCAAAGCTGATTTTCTGCAGAAGAGGTACAGCTCAAGTTTTTTGCCCTGGCTCTTCGGCTGTGGGAGCAGAGGCCAACCGTTCGTGTTCTTCTCCCAGGGATGCTGGGCAGCCCAGCACGGGTGCCAAAGAGGTTCCATTGTAATGGACTTTGAGTTGGGAAATAGAGGAACCTCAGCAAAGCGGATGGCACCGTTGCAAAGCTGACTTTCTGCAGAAGAGGCACAGCTCAAGTTTTTTGCCCTGGCTCTTCGGCTGTGGGAGCAGAGGCCAACCGTTCGTGCTCTACTCCCTGGGATGCTGGGCAGCCGAGCACGGGTGCCAAAGAGGTTCCATTGTAATGGACTTTGAGTTGGGAAATGGAGGAGCGACAGCAATGCGGATGGCATCGTTGCAAAGCTGACTTTCTGCAGAAGAGGTACAGCTCAAGTTTTTTGCCCTGGCTTATCGGCTGTGGGAGCAGAGGCCAGCCGCTCGTGCTCTACTCCCTGGGATACTGGGCTGCCCAGCACGTGTGCCAAAGATGTTCCATTGTAAAGGACTTTGAATTGGGAAATGGAAGAGCGACAGCCATGCGGATGGCACCGTTGCCAAGGTGACTTTCTGCAGAAGAGGCACAGCTCAAGTTTTTTGCCCTGGCTCTTCGGCTGTGGGAGCAGAGGCCAACCGTTCGTGCTCTACTCCCTGGGATGCTGGGCAGCCCAGCACGGGTGCCAAAGAGGTTCCATTGTAATGGACTTTGAGTTGTGAAATCGAGGAACCTCAGCAATGCGGATGGCACCATTGCAAAGCTGACTTTCTGCAGAAGAGGCACAGCTCAAGCTTTTTGCCCTGGCTCTTCGGCTGTGGGAGCAGAGGCCAGCCGTTCGTGCTCTACTCCCTGGGATGCTGGGCTGCCCAGCACGGGTGTCACAGAGGTTCCATTGTAAATAGACTTTGAGTTGGGAAATCGAGGAACCTCAGCGATGCGGATGGCACCGTTGCAAAGCTGACTTTCTGCAGAAGAGGTACAGCTCAAGTTTTTTGCCCTGGCTCTTTGGCTGTGGGAGCAGAGGCCAACCGTTCGTGCTCTACTCCCTGGGATGCTGGGCAGCCGAGCACGGGTGCCAAAGATGTTCCATTGTAATGGACTTTGAGTTGGGAAATGGAGGAGCGACAGCAATGCGGATGGCATCGTTGCAAAGCTGACTTTCTGCAGAAGAGGTACAGCTCAAGTTTTTTGCCCTGACTCTTCGGCTGTGGGAGCAGAGGCCAGTCGTTCGTGCTCTCCTCCCTGGGATGCTGGGCTGCCCAGCACGGGTGCCAAAGAGGTTCCATTGTAATGGACTTTGAGTTGGGAAATCGAAGAGCGACAGCAAAGCGGATGGCACCGTTGCAAAGCTAACTTTCTGCAGAAGAGGCACAGCTCAAGTTTTTTGCCCTGGCTCATCGGCTGTGGGAGCAGAGGCCAACCGTTCGTGCTCTACTGCCTGGGATGCTGGGCAGCCCAGCACGGGTGCCAAAGAGGTTCCATTGTAAGGGACTTTGAGTTGGGAAATGGAGGAGCGACAGCAATGCGGATGGCACCATTGCAAAGCTGACTTTCTGCAGAAGAGGCACAGCTCAAGCTTTTTGCCCTGGCTCTTCGGCTGTGGGAGCAGAGGCCAGCCGTTCGTGCTCTACTCCCTGGGATGCTGGGCTGCCCAGCACGGGTGCCACAGATGTTCCATTATAAATAGACTTTGAGTTGGGAAATCGAGGAACCTCAGCGATGCGGATGGCACCGTTGCAAAGCTGACTTTCTGCAGAAGAGGCACAGCTCAAGTTTTTTGCCCTGGCTCTTTGGCTGTGGGAGCAGAGCCCAACCGTTTATGCTCTACTCCCTGGGATGCTGGGCAGCCCAGCACGGGTGCCAGAGAGGTTCCATTGTAATGGAATTTGAGTTGTGAAATCAAGGAACCTCAGCAATGCAGATGGCACCGTTGCAAAGGTGACTTTCTGCAGAAGAGGCACAGCTCCAGTTTTTTGCCCTGGCTCTTTGGCTGTGGGAGCAGAGGCCAACCGTTCGTGCTCTACTCCCTGGGATGCTGGGCTGCCCAGCACGGGTGCCAAAGAGGTTCCATTGTAATGGACTTTGAGTTGGGAAATGGAAGAGCGACAGCAATGCGAATGGCACCGTTGCAAAGCTGACTTTCTGCAGAAGAGGCACAGCTCAAGTTTTTTGCCCTGGCTCTTCGGCTGTGGGAGCAGAGGCCAACCGTTCGTGCTCTACTCCCTGGGATGCTGGGCAGCCGAGCACGGGTGCCAAAGAGGTTCCATTGTAATGGACTTTGAGTTGGGAAATCGAGGAACCTCAGCAACGCGGATGGCACCATTGCAATGCTGACTTTCTGCAGAAGAGGCACAGCTCAAGTTTTTTGCCCTGGCTCTTCGGCTGTGGGAGCAGAGACCAACCCTCAGTGCTCTACTCCCTGGGATGCTGGGCAGCCGAGCACGGGTGCCAGAGAGGTTCCATTGTAATGGACTTTGAGTTGGGAAATCGAGGAACCTCAGCAATGCAGATGGCACCGTTGCAAAGCTGACTTTCTGCAGAAGAGGTACAGCTCAAGTTTTTTGCCCTGGCTTATCGCCTGTGGGAGCAGAGGCCAGCCGTTCGTGCTCTACTCCCTGGGATGCTGGGCTGCCCAGCACGGGTGCCACAGATGTTCCATTGTAATAGACTTTGAGTTGGAAAATCGAGGAACCTCAGCGATGCGGATGGCACCGTTGCAAAGGTGACTTTCTGCAGAGGATGCACAGCTCAAGCTTTTTGCCCTGGCTCTTCGGCTGTGGGAGCAGAGGCCAACCGTTCGTGCTCTACTCCCTGCGATGCTGGGCAGCATAGCACGGGTGCCAGAGAGTTTCCATTGTAATGGACTTTGAGTTGGGAAATCGAGGAACCTCAGCAATGCGGATGGCACCGTTGCAAAGCTGACTTTCTGCAGAAGAGGCACAGCTCAAGTATTTTGCCCTGGCTCTTTGGCTGTGGGAGCAGAGGCCAACCGTTCGGGCTCTACTCCCTGGGATGCTGGGCAGCCGAGCACGGGTGCCAAAGAGGTTCCATTGTAATGGACTTTGAGTTGGGAAATCGAGGAGCGAAAGCAAAGCGGTTGGCACCATTGCAAAGCTGACTTTCTGCAGAAGAGGCACAGCTCAAGTTTTTTCCCCTGGCTCATCGGCTGTGGGAGCAGAGGCCAAGCGTTCGTGCTCTACTCTCTGGGATGCTGGGCAGCCGAGCACGGGTGCCAAAGAGGTTCCATTGTAATGGACTTTGAGTTGGGAAATCGAAGAGCGACAGCAAAGTGGATGGCACTGTTGCAAAGCTGACTTTCTGCAGAAGAGGCAGAGCTCAAGTTTTTTGCCCTGGCTCATCGGCTGTGGGAGCAGAGGCCAGCCGTTCGTGTTCTACTCCCTGGGATGCTGGGCTGCCCAGCACGGGTGCCAGACAGTTTCCATTGTAATGGACTTTGAGTTGGGAAAGCGAGGAACCTCAGCAATGCGGATGGCACCATTGCAAAGCTGATTTTCTGCAGAAGAGGCACAGCTCAAGCTTTTTGCCCTGGCTCTTCGGCTGTGGGAGCAGAGGCCAGCCGTTCGTGCTCTACTCCCTGCGATGCTAGGCAGCCCAGCACGGGTGCCAGACAGTTTCCATTGTAATGGACTTTGAGTTGGGAAATCGAGGAACCTCAGCAATGCGGATGGCACCGTTGCAAAGCTGACTTTCTGCAGAAGAGGCACAGCTCAAGTTTTTTGCCCTGGCTCTTCGGCTGTGGGAGCAGAGGCCAACCGTTAGTGCTCTACTCCCTGCGATGCTGGGCAGCCGAGCACGGGTGCCAAAGAGGTTCCCTTGTAATGGACTTTGAGTTGGGAAATGGAGGAGCGACAGCAATGCGGATGGCATCCTTGCAAAGCTGACTTTCTGCAGAAGAGGTACAGCTCAAGTTTTTTGCCCTGGCTTATCGGCTGTGGGAGCAGAGGCCAGCCGCTCGTGCTCTACTCCCTGGGATACTGGGCTGCCCAGCCCGTGTGCCTAAGAGGTTCCATTGTAATGGACTTTGAGTTGGGAAATGGAAGAGCGACAGCCATGCGGATGGCACCGTTGCCAAGGTGACTTTCTGCAGAAGAGGCACAGCTCAAGCTTTTAGCCCTGGCTCTTCGGCTGTGGGAGCAGAGGCCAACCGTTCGTGCTCTACTCCCTGGGATGCTGGGCAGCCCAGCACGGGTGCCAAAGAGGTTCCATTGTAATGGACTTTGAGTTGTGAAATCGAAGAGCGACAGCAAAGCGGATGGCACCGTTGCAAAGCTGACTTTCTGCAGAAGAGACACAGCTCAAGCTTTTTGCCCTGGCTCTTTGGCTGTGGCAGCAGAGGCCAACTGTTCGTGCTCTACTCTCTGGGATGCTGGGCAGCCGGGCACGGGTGCCAAAGAGGTTCCATTGTAATGGACTTTGAGTTGGGAAATGGAGGAGCGACAGCAAAGCGGATGTCACCGTTGCAAAGGTGACTTTCTGCAGAAGAGGCACAGCTCAAGTTTTTTCCCCTGGCTCTTCGGCTGTGGGAGCAGAGGCCAACCGTTCGTGCTCTACTCCCTGGGATGCTGGACAGCCGAGCACGGGTGCCAGAGAGGTTCCATTGTAATGGACTCTGAGTTGGGAAATCGAGGAACCTCAGCAATGCGGATGGCACCGTTGCAAAGGTGACTTTCTGCAGAAGAGGCACAGCTCCAGATTTTTGCCCTGGCTCTTCGGCTGTGGGAGCAGAGGCCAACCGTTCGTGCTCTACTCCCTGAAAGGCTGGGCTGCCCAGCACGGGTGCCAAAGAGGTTCCATTGTAATGGACTTTGAGTTGGGAAATCGAAGAGCGACAGCAATGCGAATGGCACTGTTGCAAAGCTGACTTTCTGCAGAAGAGGCACAGCTCAAGTTTTTTGCCCTGGCTCTTTGGCTGTGGGAGCAGAGGCCAGCCGTTCGTGCTCTACTCCCTGGGATGCTGGGCTGCTCAGCACGGGTGCCAAAGAGGTTCCATTGTAATGGACTTTGAGTTGGGAAATCGAGGAACCTCAGCAATGCGGATGGCACCATTGCAAAGCTGACTTTCTGCAGAAGAGGCACAGCTCAAGCTTTTTGCCCTGGCTCTTCGGCTGTGGGAGCAGAGGCCAACCGTTCGTGCTCTACTCCCTGGGATGCTGGGCAGCCGAGCACGGGTGCCACAGAGGTTCCATTGTAATGGACTCTGAGTTGGGAAATCGAGGAACCTCAGCAATGCGGATGGCACCGTTGCAAAGGTGACTTTCTGCAGAAGAGGCACAGCTCCAGATTTTTGCCCTGGCTCTTCGGCTGTGGGAGCAGAGGCCAACCGTTCGTGCTCTACTCCCTGAAAGGCTGGGCTGCCCAGCACGGGTGCCAAAGAGGTTCCATTGTAATGGACTTTGAGTTGTGAAATCGAAGAGCGACAGCAATGCGAATGGCACCGTTGCAAAGGTGACTTTCTGCAGAAGAGGCACAGCTCAAGTTTTTTGCCCTGGCTCTTCGGCTGTGGGAGCAGAGGCCAGCCGTTCGTTCTCTACTCCCTGGGATGCTGGACAGCCGAGCACGGGTGCCAAAGAGGTTCCATTGTAATGGACTTTGAGTTGGGAAAGCGAGGAACCTCAGCAATGCGGATGGCACCATTGCAAAACTGACTTTCTGCAGAAGAGGCACAGTTCCAGTTTTTTGCCCTGGCTCTTCGGCTGTGGGAGCAGAGGCCAGCCGTTCGTGCTCTACTCCCTGCGATGCTGGGCAGCCCAGCACGGGTGCCAGAGAGGTTCCATTGTAATGGACTTTGAGTTGGGAAATCGAGGAACCTCAGCAATGCGAATGGCACCGTTGCAAAGCTGACTTTCTGCAGAAGAGGCACAGCTCAAGTTTTTTGCCCTGGCTTATCGGCTGTGGGAGCAGAGGCCAACCGTTAGTGCTCTACTCCCTGGGATGCTGGGCAGCCGAGCACGGGTGCCAAAGAGGTTCCCTTGTAATGGACTTTGAGTTGGGAAATGGAGGAGCGACAGCAATTCGGATGGCATCGTTGCAAAGCTGACTTTCTGCAGAAGAGGTACAGCTCAAGTTTTTTGCCCTGGCTTATCGGCTGTGGGAGCAGAGGCCAGCCGCTCGTGCTCTACTCCCTGGGATACTGGGCTGCCCAGCCCGTGTGCCAAAGAGGTTCCATTGTAATGGACTTTGAGTTGGGAAATGGAAGAGCGACAGCAATGCGAATGGCACCGTTGCAAAGCTGACTTTCTGCAGAAGAGGTACAGCTCAAGTTTTTTGCCCTGGCTCTTCGGCTGTGGGAGCAGAGGCCAACCGTTCGTGCTCTACTCCCTGAAAGGCTGGGCTGCCCCGCACGGGTGCCAAAGAGGTTCCATTGTAATGGACTTTGAGTTGGGAAATGGAAGAGCGACAGCAATGCGAATGGCACCGTTGCAAAGCTGACTTTCTGCAGAAGAGGCACAGCTCAAGTTTTTTGCCCTGGCTCTTCGGCTGTGGGAGCAGAGGCCAACCGTTCGTGCTCTACTCCCTGGGATGCTGGGCAGCCGAGCACGGGTGCCAAAGAGGTTCCATTGTAATGGACTTTGAGTTGGGAAATCGAGGAACCTCAGCAATGCGGATGGCACCGTTGCAAAGCTGACTTTCTGCAGAAGAGGCACAGCTCAAGTATTTTGCCCTGGCTCTTTGGCTGTGGGAGCAGAGGCCAACCGTTCGTGCTCTACTCCCTGGGATGCTGGGCAGCCGAGCACGGGTGCCAAAGAGGTTCCATTGTAATGGACTTTGAGTTGGGAAATCGAGGAGCGAAAGCAAAGCGGTTGGCACCGTTGCAAAGCTGACTTTCTGCAGAAGAGGCACAGCTCAAGTTTTTTCCCCTGGCTCATCGGCTGTGGGAGCAGAGGCCAACTGTTCGTGCTCTACTCTCTGGGATGCTGGGCAGCCGAGCACGGGTGCCAAAGAGGTTCCATTGTAATGGACTTTGAGTTGGGAAATCGAAGAGCGACAGCAAAGTGGATGGCACTGTTGCAAAGCTGACTTTCTGCAGAAGAGGCAGAGCTCAAGTTTTTTGCCCTGGCTCATCGGCTGTGGGAGCAGAGGCCAGCCGTTCGTGTTCTACTCCCTGGGATGCTGGGCTGCCCAGCACGGGTGCCAGACAGTTTCCATTGTAATGGACTTTGAGTTGGGAAAGCGAGGAACCTCAGCAATGCGGATGGCACCATTGCAAAGCTGATTTTCTGCAGAAGAGGCACAGCTCAAGTTTTTTGCCCTGGCTCTTCGGCTGTGGGAGCAGAGGCCAGCCGTTCGTGCTCTACTCCCTGCGATGCTGGGCAGCCCAGCACGGGTGCCAGACAGTTTCCATTGTAATGGACTTTGAGTTGGGAAATCGAGGAACCTCAGCAATGCGGATGGCACCGTTGCAAAGCTGACTTTCTGCAGAAGAGGCACAGCTCAAGTTTTTTGCCCTGGCTCTTCGGCTGTGGGAGCAGAGGCCAACCGTTAGTGCTCTACTCCCTGCGATGCTGGGCAGCCGAGCACGGGTGCCAAAGAGGTTCCCTTGTAATGGACTTTGAGTTGGGAAATGGAGGAGCGACAGCAATGCGGATGGCATCCTTGCAAAGCTGACTTTCTGCAGAAGAGGTACAGCTCAAGTTTTTTGCCCTGGCTTATCGGCTGTGGGAGCAGAGGCCAGCCGCTAGTGCTCTACTCCCTGGGATACTGGGCTGCCCAGCCCGTGTGCCTAAGAGGTTCCATTGTAATGGACTTTGAGTTGGGAAATGGAAGAGCGACAGCCATGCGGATGGCACCGTTGCCAAGGTGACTTTCTGCAGAAGAGGCACAGCTCAAGCTTTTAGCCCTGGCTCTTCGGCTGTGGGAGCAGAGGCCAACCGTTCGTGCTCTACTCCCTGGGATGCTGGGCAGCCCAGCACGGGTGCCAAAGAGGTTCCATTGTAATGGACTTTGAGTTGTGAAATCGAAGAGCGACAGCAAAGCGGATGGCACCATTGCAAAGCTGACTTTCTGCAGAAGAGACACAGCTCAAGCTTTTTGCCCTGGCTCTTTGGCTGTGGGAGCAGAGGCCAACTGTTCGTGCTCTACTCTCTGGGATGCTGGGCAGCCGGGCACGGGTGCCAAAGAGGTTCCATTGTAATGGACTTTGAGTTGGGAAATGGAGGAGCGACAGCAAAGCGGATGTCACCGTTGCAAAGGTGACTTTCTGCAGAAGAGGCACAGCTCAAGTTTTTTCCCCTGGCTCTTCGGCTGTGGGAGCAGAGGCCAACCGTTCGTGCTCTACTCCCTGGGATGCTGGGGAGCCTAGCACGGGTGCCAAAGAGGTTCCATTGTAATGGACTCTGAGTTGGGAAATCGAGGAACCTCAGCAATGCGGATGGCACCGCTGCAAAGGTGACTTTCTGCAGAAGAGGCACAGCTCCAGATTTTTGCACTGGCTCTTCGTCTGTGGGAGCAGAGGCCAACCGTTCGTGCTCTACTCCCTGAAAGGCTGGGCTGCCCAGCACGGGTGCCAAAGAGGTTCCATTGTAATGGACTTTGAGTTGTGAAATCGAAGAGCGACAGCAATGCGAATGGCACCGTTGCAAAGGTGACTTTCTGCAGAAGAGGCACAGCTCAAGTTTTTTGCCCTGGCTCTTTGGCTGTGGGAGCAGAGGCCAGCCGTTCGTGCTCTACTCCCTGAAAGGCTGGGCTGCTCAGCACGGGTGCCAAAGAGGTTCCATTGTAATGGACTTTGAGTTGGGAAATCGACGAACCTCAGCAATGCGGATGGCACCATTGCAAAGCTGACTTTCTGCAGAAGAGGCACAGCTCAAGCTTTTTGCCCTGGCTCTTCGGCTGTGGGAGCAGAGGCCAACCGTTCGTGCTCTACTCCCTGGGATGCTGGGCAGCCGAGCACGGGTGCCACAGAGGTTCCATTGTAATGGACTCTGAGTTGGGAAATCGAGGAACCTCAGCAATGCGGATGGCACCGTTGCAAAGGTGACTTTCTGCAGAAGAGGCACAGCTCCAGATTTTTGCCCTGGCTCTTCGGCTGTGGGAGCAGAGGCCAACCGTTCGTGCTCTACTCCCTGAAAGGCTGGGCTGCCCAGCACGGGTGCCAAAGAGGTTCCATTGTAATGGACTTTGAGTTGGGAAATCGAAGAGCGACAGCAATGCGAATGGCACCGTTGCAAAGGTGACTTTCTGCAGAAGAGGCACAGCTCAAGTTTTTTCCCCTGGCTCTTCGGCTGTGGGAGCAGAGGCCAGCCGTTCGTTCTCTACTCCCTGGGATGCTTTGCAGCCGAGCACGGGTGCCAAAGAGGTTCCATTGTAATGGACTTTGAGTTGGGAAAGCGAGGAACCTCAGCAATGCGGATGGCACCATTGCAAAGCTGACTTTCTGCAGAAGAGGCACAGCTCAAGCTTTTTGCCCTGGCTCTTCGGCTCTGGGAGCAGAGGCCAGCCGTTCGTGCTCTACTCCCTGCGATGCTGGGCAGCCCAGCACGGGTGCCAGAGAGGTTCCATTGTAATGGACTTTGAGTTGTGAAATCGAGGAACCTCAGCAATGCGAATGGCACCGTTGCAAAGCTGACTTTCTGCAGAAGAGGCACAGCTCAAGTTTTTTGCCCTGGCTCTTCGGCTGTGGGAGCAGAGGCCAACCGTTAGTGCTCTACTCCCTGGGATGCTGGGCAGCCCAGCACGGGTGCCAAAGAGGTTCCCTTGTAATGGACTTTGAGTTGGGAAATGGAGGAGCGACAGCAATTCGGATGGCATCGTTGCAAAGCTGACTTTCTGCAGAAGAGGTACAGCTCAAGTTTTTTGCCCTGGCTTATCGGCTGTGGGAGCAGAGGCCAGCCGCTCGTGCTCTACTCCCTGGGATACTGGGCTGCCCAGCCCGTGTGCCAAAGAGGTTCCATTGTAATGGACTTTGAGTTGGGAAATGGAAGAGCGACAGCAATGCGAATGGCACCGTTGCAAAGCTGACTTTCTGCAGAAGAGGTACAGCTCAAGTTTTTTGCCCTGGCTCTTCGGCTGTGGGAGCAGAGGCCAACCGTTCGTGCTCTACTCCCTGAAAGGCTGGGCTGCCCCGCACGGGTGCCAAAGAGGTTCCATTGTAATGGACTTTGAGTTGGGAAATGGAAGAGCGACAGCAATGCGAATGGCACCGTTGCAAAGCTGACTTTCTGCAGAAGAGGCACAGCTCAAGTTTTTTGCCCTGGCTCTTCGGCTGTGGGAGCAGAGGCCAACCGTTCGTGCTCTACTCCCTGGGATGCTGGGCAGCCGTGCACGGGTGCCAAAGAGGTTCCATTGTAATGGACTTTGAGTTGGGAAATCGAGGAACCTCAGCAATACGGATGGCACCATTGCAAAGCTGACTTTCTGCAGAAGAGGCACAGCTCAAGCTTTTTGCCCTGGCTCTTCGGCTGTGGGAGCAGAGGCCAACCGTTCGTGTTCTTCTCCCTGGGATGCTGGGCTGCCAAGAACGGGTGCCAGAGAGGTTCCATTGTAATGGACTTTGATTTGGGAAATCGAGGAACCTCAGCAAAGCGGATGGCACCGTTGCAAAGCTGACTTTCTGCAGAAGAGGTACAGCTCAAGTTTTTTGCCCTGGCTCTTCGGCTGTGGGAGCAGAGGCCAACCGTTCGTGTTCTTCTCCCTGGGATGCTGGGCAGCCCAGCACGGGTGCCAAAGAGGTTCCATTGTAATGGACTTTGAGTTGGGAAATGGAGGAGCGACAGCAATGCGGATGGCATCGTTGCAAAGCTGACTTTCTGCAGAAGAGGTACAGCTCAAGTTTTTTGCCCTGGCTCTTCGGCTGTGGGAGCAGAGGCCAGCCGTTCGTGCTCTACTCCCTGGGATGCTGGGCTGCCCAGCACGGGTGCCAAAGAGGTTCCATTGTAATGGACTTTGAGTTGGGAAATGGAGGAGCGACAGCAAAGCGGATGGCACCGTTGCCAAGGTGACTTTCTGCAGAAGAGGCACAGCTCAAGCTTTTTGCCCTGGCTCATCGGCTATGGGAGCAGAGGCCAACCGTTCGTGCTCTACTCCCTGGGATGCTGGTCAGCCGAGCACGGGTGCCACAGAGGTTCCATTGTAATGGACTTTGAGTTGTGAAATCGAGGAGCGACAGCAATGCGGATGGCACCGTTGCAAAGCTGACTTTCTGCAGAAGAGGCACAGCTCAAGTTTTTTGCCCTGGCTCATCGGCTGTGGGAGCAGAGGCCAACCGTTCGTGCTCTACTCCCTGGGATGCTGGGCAGCCGAGCACGGGTGCCAAAGAGGTTCCATTGTAATGGACTTTGAGTTGGGAAATGGAGGAGCGACAGACATGCGGATGGCACCGTTGCAAAGGTGACTTTCTGCAGAAGAGGCAAAGCTCAAGCTTTTAGCCCTGGCTCTTCGGCTGTGGGAGCAGAGGCCAGCCGTTCGTGCTCTACTCCCTGGGATGCTGGGCTGCCCAGCACGGGTGCCAAAGAGGTTCCATTGTAATGGACTTTGAGTTGGGAAATGGAGGAGCGACAGCAAAGCGGATGGCACCGTTGCAAAGCTGACTTTCTGCAGAAGAGGCACAGCTCCAGTTTTTTGCCCTGGCTCATCGGCTATGGGAGCAGAGGCCAACCGTTCGTGCTCTACTGCCTGGGATGCTGGTCAGCCGAGCACGGGTGCCACAGAGGTTCCATTGTAATGGACTTTGAGTTGTGTAATCGAGGAGCGACAGCAATGCGGATGGCACCGTTGCAAAGCTGACTTTCTGCAGAAGAGGCACAGCTCAAGTTTTTTGCCCTGGCTCTTCGGCTGTTGGAGCAGAGGCCAACCGTTCGTGTTCTACTCCCTGGGATGCTGGGCAGCCGAGCACGGGTGCCAAAGAGGTTCCATTGTAATGGACTTTGAGTTGGGAAATGGAGGAGCGACAGCCATGCGGATGGCACCGTTGCAAAGGTGACTTTCTGCAGAAGAGGCAAAGCTCAAGCTTTTAGCCCTGGCTCTTCGGCTGTGGGAGCAGAGGCCAGCCGTTCGTGCTCTACTCCCTGGGATGCTGGGCTGCCCAGCACGGGTGCCACAGAGGTTCCATTGTAATGGACTTTGAGTTGGGAAATCGAAGAGCGACAGCAAAGCGGATGTCACCGTTGCAAAGCTGACTTTCTGCAGAAGAGGCACAGCTGAAGCTTTTTCCCCTGGCTCTTCGGCTGTGTGAGCAGAGGCCAACCGTTCGTGCTCTACTCCCTGGGATGCTGGGCTGCCCAGCACGGGTGCCAAAGAGGTTCCATTGTAATGGACTTTGAGTTGGGAAATCGAGGAACCTCAGCGATGCGAATGGCACCGTTGCAAAGGTGACTTTCTGCAGAAGAGGCACAGCTCAAGCTTTTTGCCCTGGCTCTTCGGCTGTGGGAGCAGAGGCCAACCGTTCGTGCTCTACTCCCTGGGATGCTCGGCAGCCGAGCACGGGTGCCAGAGAGGTTCCATTTTAATGGACTTTGAGTTGGGAAATCGAGGAACCTCAGCAATGCGGATGGCACCGTTGCAAAGCTGACTTTCTGCAGAAGAGGTACAAGTCAAGTTTTTTGCCCTGGCTCTTCGGCTGTGGGAGCAGAGGCCAACCGTTTGTGTTCTTCTCCCAGGGATGCTGGGCAGCCGAGCACGGGTGCCAAAGAGGTTCCATTATAATGGACTTTGAGTTGGGAAATGGAGGAGCGACAGCAATGCGGATGGCATCGTTGCAAAGCTGACTTTCTGCAGAAGAGGTACAGCTTAAGTTTTTTGCCCTGGCTCTTCGGCTGTGGGAGCAGAGGCCAGCCGTTCGTGCTCTACTCCCTGGGATGCTGGGCTGCCCAGCACGGGTGCCAAAGAGGTTCCATTGTAATGGACTTTGAGTTGGGAAATGGAGGAGCGACAGCCATGCGGATGGCACCGTTGCAAAGGTGACTTTCTGCAGAAGAGACACAGCTCCAGTTTTTTGCCCTGGCTCATCGGCTGTGGGAGCAGAGGCCAACCGTTCGTGCTCTACTCCCTGGGATGCTGGGCAGCCCAGCACGGGTGCCACAGAGTTTCCATTGTAATGGACTTTGAGTTGGGAAATCGAGGAGCGACAGCAATGCGGATGGCACCGTTGCAAAGCTGACTTTCTGCAGAAGAGGCACAGCTCAAGTTTTTTGCCCTGGCTCTTCGGCTGTGGGAGCAGAGGCCAACCGTTCGTGCTCTACTGCCTGGGATGCTGGGCAGCCGAGCACGGGTGCCAAAGAGGTTCCATTGTAATGGACTTTGAGTTGGGAAATGGAGGAGCGACAGCCATGCGGATGGCACTGTTGCAAAGGTGACTTTCTGCAGAAGAGGCAAAGCTCAAGCTTTTAGCCCTGTCTCTTCGGCTGTGGGAGCAGAGGCCAGCCGTTCGTGCTCTACTCCCTGGGATGCTGGGCTGCCCAGCACGGGTGCCACAGAGGTTCCATTGTAATGGACTTTGAGTTGTGAAATCGAGGAACCTCAGCAATGCGGATGGCATCGTTGCAAAGCTGACTTTCTGCAGAAGAGGCACAGCTCAAGTTTTTTGCCCTGGCTCTTTGGCTGTGGGAGCAGAGGCCAACCGTTCGTGCTCTACTCCCTGGGATGCTGGGCAGCACAGCACGGGTGCCACAGAGGTTCCATTGTAATGGACTTTGAGTTGGGAAATAGAGGAACCTCAGCAATGCGGATGGCACCGTTGCAAAGCTGACTTTCTGCAGAAGAGGCACAGCTCAAGTTTTTTGCCCTGGCTCTTTGGCTGTGGGAGCAGAGGCCAACCGTCCGTGCTCTACTCCCTGGGATGCTGGGCAGCGCAGCACGTGTGCCAAAGAGCTTCCCTTGTAATGGACTTTGAGTTGTGAAATCGAGGAACCTCTGCAATGCGGATGGCACCATTGCAAAGCTGACTTTCTGCAGAAGAGGCACAGCTGAAGCTTTTTGCCCTGGCTCTTGGGCTGTGGGAGCAGAGGCCAACCGTTCGTGCTCTACTCCCTGGGATGCTGGGCAGCAGAGCACGGGTGCCAGAGAGTTTCCATTGCAATGGACTTTGAGTTGGGAAATCGAGGAACCTCAGCAATGCGGATGGCACCGTTGCAAAGCTGACTTTCTGCAGAAGAGGCACAGCTCAAGTATTTTGCCCTGGCTCTTTGGCTGTGGGAGCAGAGGCCAACCGTTCGTGCTCTACTCCCTGAGATGCTCGGCAGCCCAGCACGGGTGCCACAGAGGTTCAATTGTAATGGACTTTGAGATGTGAAATCGAGAAGTGACAGCAAAGCGGTTGGCACCATTGCAAAGCTGACTTTCTGCAGAAGAGGCACAGCTCAAGTTTTTTGCCCTGGCTCTTTGGCTGTGGGAGCAGAGGCCAACTGTTCGTGCTCTACTCTCTGGGATGCTGGGCAGCCCAGCACGGGTGCCAAAGAGGTTCCATTGTAATGGACTTTTAATTGGGAAATGGAGGAGCGACAGCAATGCGGATGGCACCGTTGCAAAGGTGACTTTCTGCAGAAGAGGCACAGCTCAAGCTTTTTGCCCTGGCTCTTCGGCTGTGGGAGCAGAGGCCAACCGTTCGTGCTCTACTGCCTGGGATGCTGGGCTGCCGAGCACGGGTGCCAAAGAGGTTCCATTGTAATGGACTTTGAGTTGGGAAATCGAGGAACCTCAGCAATGCGGATGGCACCGTTGAAAAGCTGACTTTCTGCAGAAGAGGCACAGCTCAAGTTTTTTGCCCTAGCTTATCGGCTGTGGGAGCAGAGGCCAACCGTTCATGCTCTACTGCCTGGGATGCTGGGCAGCCCAGCACGGGTGCCAGAGAGGTTACATTGTAATGGACTTTGAGTTGGGAAATGGAGGAGCGACAGCAAAGCGGACGGCACCGTTGCAAAGCTGACTTTCTGCAGAAGAGGCACAGCTCAAGTTTTTCCCCTGGCTCTTCGGCTGTTGGAGCAGAGGCCAGCCGTCCGTGCTCTACTCCCTGGGATGCTGGGCTGCGCAGCACGGGTGCCAAAGAGGTTCCATTGTAATGGACTTTGAGTTGGGAAATGGAGGAGCGACAGCAAAGCGGATGGCATCCTTGCAAAGCTGACTTTCTGCAGAAGAGGCACAGCTCAAGCTTTTTTGCTCTGGCTTATCGGCTGTGGGAGCAGAGGCCAACCGTTCGTGCTCTACTCCCTGGGATGCTGGGCAGCCCAGCACGGGTGCCAAAGAGGTTCCATTGTAATGGACTTTGCGTTGGGAAATCGAGGAACCTCAGCAATGCGGATGGCACCGTTGCAAAGCTGACTTTCTGCAGAAGAGGCACAGCTCAAGTTTTTTGCCCTGGCTCTTCGGCTGTGGGAGCAGAGGCCAACCGTTAGTGCTCTACTCCCTGGGATGCTGGGCAGCCGAGCACGGGTGCCAAAGAGGTTCCATTGTAATGGACTTTGAGTTGGGAAATGGAGGAGCGACAGCAATGCGGATGGCATCGTTGCAAAGCTGACTTTCTGCAGAAGAGGTACAGCTCAAGTTTTTTGCCCTGGCTTATCGGCTGTGGGAGCAGAGGCCAGCCGTTTGTGCTCTACTCCCTGGGATGCTTGGCTGCCCAGCACGGGTGCCAAAGAGGTTCCATTGTAATGGACTTTGAGTTGGGAAATCGAGGAGCGACAGCCATGCGGATGGCACCGTTGCAAAGGTGACTTTCTGCAGAAGAGGCACAGATCCAGTTTTTTGCCCTGGCTCTTTGGCTGTGGGAGCAGAGGCCAACCATTCGTGCTCTACTCCCTGGGATGCTGGGCAGCCCAGCACGGGTGCCAGAGAGGTTCCATTGTAATGGACTTTGGGTTGGGAAATCGAGGAACCTCAGCAATGCGGATGGCACCGTTGCACAGCTGACTTTCTGCAGAAGAGGCACAGCTCAAGCTTTTTGCCCTGGCTCTTCGGCTGTGGGAACAGAGGCCAACCGTTCGTGTTCTTCTCCCAGGGATGCTGGGCAGCCCGGCACGGGTGCCAAAGAGGTTCCATTGTAATGGACTTTGAGTTGGGAAATGGAGGAGCGACAGCAATGCGGATGGCATCGTTGCAAAGCTGACTTTCTGCAGAAGAGGTACAGCTCAAGTTTTTTGCCCTGGCTCTTCGGCTGTGGGAGCAGAGGCCAGCCGTTCGTGCTCTACTCCCTGGGATGCTGGGCAGCCGAGCACGGGTGCCAAAGAGGTTCCATTGTAATGGACTTTGAGTTGGGAAATGGAGGAGCGACAGCAATGCGAATGGCACCGTTGCAAAGCTGACTTTCTGCAGAAGAGGCACAGCTCCAGTTTTTTGCCCTGGCTCTTCGGCTGTGGGAGCAGAGGCCAACCGTTCGTGCTCTACTCCGTGGGATGCTGGGCAGCCGAGCACGGGTGCCACAGAGGTTCCATTGTAATGGACTTTGAGTTGTGAAATCGAAGAGCGACAGCAATGCGGATGGTACCGTTGCAAAGCTGACTTTCTGCAGAAGAGGCACAGCTCAAGTTTTTTGCCCTGGCTCATCGGCTGTGGGAGCAGAGGCCAACCGTTCGTGCTCTACTCCCTGGGATGCTGGGCAGCCGAGCACGGGTGCCAAAGAGGTTCCATTGTAATGGACTTTGAGTTGGGAAATCGAGGAGTGACAGCAATGCGGATGTCACCGTTGCAAAGCTGACTTTCTGCAGAAGAGGTACAGCTCAAGTTTTTTGCCCTGGCTTATCGGCTGTGGGAGCAGAGGCCAGCCGTTCGTGCTCTACTCCCTGGGATGCTGGGCTGCCCAGCACGGGTGCCAAAGAGGTTCCATTGTAATGGACTTTGTGTTGGGAAATCGAGGAGCGACAGCAAAGCGGATGGCACCGTTGCAAAGCTGACTTTCTGCAGAAGAGGCACAGCTCAAGTTTTTTGCCCTGGCTCATCGGCTGTGGGAGCAGAGGCCAACCGTTCGTGCTCTACTGCCTGGGATGCTGGGCAGCCGAGCACGGGTGCCAAAGAGGTTCCATTGTAATGGACTTTGAGTTGGGAAATCGAGGAGCGACAGCCATGCGGATGGCACCGTTGCAAAGCTGACTTTCTGCAGAAGAGGCACAGATCCAGTTTTTTGCCCTGGCTCTTTGGCTGTGGGAGCAGAGGCCAACCATTCGTGCTCTACTCCCTGGGATGCTGGGCAGCCCAGCACGGGTGCCACAGAGGTTCCATTGTAATGGACTTTGAGTTGGGAAATCGAGGAACCTCAGCAATGCGGATGGCACCGTTGCACAGCTGACTTTCTGCAGAAGAGGCACAGCTCAAGCTTTTTCCCCTGGCTCTTTGGCTGTGGGAGCAGAGGCCAACCGTTCGTGCTCTACTCCCTGGGATGCTGGGCTGCCCAGCACGGGTGCCAGAGAGGTTCCATTGTAAATAGACTTTGAGTTGGGAAATCGAGGAACCTCAGCGTTGCGGATGGCACCGTTGCAAAGCTGACTTTCTGCAGAAGAGGCACAGTTCCAGTTTTTTGCCCTGGCTCTTCGGCTGTGGGAGCAGAGGCCAACCGTTCGTGCTCTACTCCCTGGGATGCTGGGCTGCCCAGCACGGGTGCCAAAGAGGTTCCATTGTAATGGACTTTGAGTTGGGAAATCGAGGTACCTCAGCAATGCGGATGGCACCATTGCAAAGCTGACTTTCTGCAGAAGAGGCACAGCTCAAGCTTTTTGCCCTGGCTCTTCGGCTGTGGGAGCAGAGGCCAACCGTTCGTGCTCTACTCCCTGGGATGCTGGGCTGCCCAGCACGGGTGCCAGAGAGGTTCCATTGTAATGGACTTTGAGTTGGGAAATCGAGGAACCTCAGCAATGCGGATGGCATCGTTGCAAAGCTGACTTTCTGCAGAAGAGGTACAAGTCAAGTTTTTTGCCCTGGCTCTTCGGCTGTGGGAGCAGAGGCCAACCGTTCGTGCTCTACTGCCTGGGATGCTGGGCAGCCGAGCACGGGTGCCAAAGAGGTTCCATTGTAATGGACTTTGAGTTGGGAAATCGAGGAGCGACAGCCATGCGGATGGCACCGTTGCAAAGCTGACTTTCTGCAGAAGAGGCACAGCTCAAGTTTTTTGCCCTGGCTCTTTGGCTGTGGGAGCAGAGGCCAACCATTCGTGCTCTACTCCCTGGGATGCTGGGCAGCCCAGCACGGGTGCCAGAGAGGTTCCATTGTAATGGACTTTGAGTTGGGAAATCGAGGAACCTCAGCAATGCGGATGGCACCGTTGCACAGCTGACTTTCTGCAGAAGAGGCACAGCTCAAGCTTTTTGCCCTGGCTCTTTGGCTGTGGGAGCAGAGGCCAACCGTTCGTGCTCTACTGCCTGGGATGCTGGGCAGCCGAGCACGGGTGCCAAAGAGGTTCCATTGTAAATAGACTTTGAGTTGGGAAATCGAGGAACCTCAGCGATGCGGATGGCACCGTTGCAAAGCTGACTTTCTGCAGAAGAGGCACAGTTCCAGTTTTTTGCCCTGGCTCATCGGCTGTGGGAGCAGAGGCCAACCGTTCGTGCTCTCCTCGCTGGGATGCTGGGCTGCCCAGCACGGGTGCCAGAGAGTTTCCATTGTAATGGACTTTGAGTTGGGAAATCGAGGAACCTCAGCAATGCGGATGGCACCGTTGCAAAGCTGACTTTCTGCAGAAGAGGCACAGCTCAAGTTTTTTGCCCTGGCTCTTCGGCTGTGGGAGCAGAGGCCAACCGTTCGTGTTCTTCTCCTAGGGATGCTGGGCAGCCCGGCACGGGTGCCAAAGAGGTTCCATTGTAATGGACTTTGAGTTGGGAAATGGAGGAGCGACAGCAAAGTGGATGGCACCGTTGCAAAGCTGACTTTCTGCAGAAGAGGCACAGCTCAAGTTTTTTGCCCTGGCTCTTCGGCTGTGGGAGCAGAGGCCAACCGTTCGTGCTCTACTCCCTGGGATGCTGGGCTGCCCAGCACGGGTGCCAAAGAGGTTCCATTGTAATGGACTTTGAGTTGGGAAATCGAGGTACCTCAGCAATGCGGATGGCACCATTGCAAAGCTGACTTTCTGCAGAAGAGGCACAGCTCAAGCTTTTTGCCCTGGCTCTTCGGCTGTGGGAGCAGAGGCCAACCGTTCGTGCTCTACTCCCTGGGATGCTGGGCTGCCCAGCACGGGTGCCAGAGAGGTTCCATTGTAATGGACTTTGAGTTGGGAAATCGAGGAACCTCAGCAATGCGGATGGCATCGTTGCAAAGCTGACTTTCTGCAGAAGAGGTACAAGTCAAGTTTTTTGCCCTGGCTCTTTGGCTGTGGGAGCAGAGGCCAACCGTTCGTGCTCTACTGCCTGGGATGCTGGGCAGCCCAGCACGGGTGCCAAAGAGGTTCCATTGTAATGGACTTTGAGTTGGGAAATCGAGGAACATCAGCAAAGCGGATGGCACTTTTGCAAAGCTGACTTTCTGCAGAAGAGGCACAGCTCAAGTCTTTTGTCCTGGCTCTTCGGCTGTGGGAGCAGAGGCCAAGCGTTCGTGCTCTACTGCCTGGGATGCTGGGCAGCCGAGCACGGGTGCCAAAGAGGTTCCATTGTAATGGACTTTGAGTTGGGAAATGGAAGAGCGACAGCAATGCAGATGGCATCGTTGCAAAGCTGACTTTCTGCAGAAGAGGTACAGCTCAAGTTTTTTGCCCTGGCTTATCGGCTGTGGGAGCAGAGGCCAGCCGTTCGTGCTCTACTGCCTGGGATGCTGGGCTGCCCAGCACGGGTGCCAAAGAGGTTCCATTGTAATGGACTTTGAGTTGGGAAATCGAGGAGCGACAGCAAAGCGGATGGCACCGTTGCAAAGGTGACTTTCTGCAGAAGAGGCACAGCTCAAGTTTTTTGCCCTGGCTCATCGGCTGTGGGAGCAGAAGCCAGCCGTTCGTGCTCTACTCCCTGGGATGCTGGGCTGCCCAGCACGGGTGCCAGAGAGGTTCCATTGTAATGGACTTTGAGTTGGGAAATCGAGGAACCTCAGCAATGCGGATGGCACCGTTGCAAAGCTGACTTTTTGCAGAAGAGGCACAGCTCAAGCTTTTTGCCCTGGCTCTTCGGCTGTGGGAGTAGAGGCCAACCGTTCGTGCTCTACTCCCTGGGATGCTGGGCTGCCCAGCACGGGTGCCACAGAGGTTCCATTGTAATAGACTTTGAGTTAAGAAATCGAGGAACCTCAGCGATGCGGATGGCACCTTTGCAAAGCTGACTTTCTGCAGAAGAGGCACAGCTCGTTTTTTGCCCTGGCTCTTCGGCTGTGGGAGCAGAGGCCAACCGTTCGTGCTCTACTCCCTGGGATGCTGGGCAGCCGAGCACAAGTTCCAAAGAGGTTCCATTGTAATGGACTTTGAGTTGGGAAATGGAAGAGCGACAGCAATGCGAATGGCACCGTTGCAAAGCTGACTTTCTGCAGAAGAGGCACAGCTCAAGTTTTTTGCCCTGGCTCTTCGACTGTGGGAGCAGAGGCCAGCCGTTCGTGCTCTACTCCCTGGGATGCTGGGCTGCCCAGCACGGGTGCCACAGAGGTTCCATTGTAAATAGAATTTTAGTTGGGAAATCGAGGAACCTCAGCAATGCGGATGGCACCTTTGCAAAGCTGACTTTCTGCAGAAGAGGCACAGCTCGTTTTTTGCCCTGGCTCTTCGGCTGTGGGAGCAGAGGCCAACCGTTCGTGCTCTACTCCCTGGGATGCTGGGCAGCCAAGCACAGGTGCCAAAGAGGTTCCATTGTAATGGACTTTGAGTTGGGAAATGGAGGAGCGACAGCCATGCGGATGGCACCGTTGCAAAGCTGACTTTCTGCAGAAGAGGCACAGCTCAAGCTTTTTGCCCTGGCTCTTCGGCTGTGGGAGCAGAGGCCAGCCGTTCGTGCTCTACTCCCTGGGATGCTGGGCTGCCCAGCACGGGTGCCAAAGAGGTTCCATTGTAATGGACTTTGAGTTGGGAAATCGAGGAACCTCAGCAATGCGGATGGCACCGTTGCAAAGCTGACTTTCTGCAGAAGAGGCACAGCTCAAGCTTTTTCCCCTGGCTCTTCGGCTGTGGGAGCAGAGGCCAACCGTTCGTGCTCTACTCCCTGGGATGCTGGGCTGCCCAGCACGGGTGCCAGAGAGGTTCCATTGTAATGGACTTTGAGTTGGGAAATCGAGGAACCTCAGCAATGCGGATGGCACCGTTGCAAAGGTGACTTTCTGCAGAAGAGGCACAGCTCAAGTTTTTTGCCCTGGCTCTTCGGCTGTGGGAGCAGAGGCCAACCGTTCGTGCTCTACTCCCTGGGATGCTGGGCAGCCCAGCACGGGTGCCAAAGAGGTTCCATTGTAATGGACTTTGAGTTGGGAAATGGAGGAGCGACAGCAATGCGGATGGCATTGTTGCAAAGCTGACTTTCTGCAGAAGAGGTACAGCTCAAGTTTTTTGCCCTGGCTTATCGGCTGTGGGAGCACAGGCCAGCCGTTCGTGCTCTACTCCCTGGGATGCTGGGCAGCCGAGCACGGGTGCCAAAGAGGTTCCAATGTAATGGACTTTGAGTTGGGAAATCGAGGAGCGACAGCAAAGCGGATGGCACCGTTGCAAAGCTGACTTTCTGCAGAAGAGGCACAGCTCAAGTTTTTTGCCCTGGCTCATCGGCTGTGGGAGCAGAGGCCAACCGTTCGTGCTCTACTCCCTGGGATGCTGGGCAGCCCAGCACGGGTGCCAAAGAGGTTCCATTGTAATGGACTTTGAGTTGGGAAATGGAGGAGCGACAGCCATGCGGATGGCACCGTTGCAAAGCTGACTTTCTGCAGAAGAGGCACAGCTCAAGCTTTTTGCCCTGGCTCTTCGGCTGTGGGAGCAGAGGCCAACCGTTCGTGCTCTACTCCCTGGGATGCTGGGCTGCCCAGCACGGGTGCCAGAGAGGTTCCATTGTAATGGACTTTGAGTTGGGAAATCGAGGAACCTCAGCAATGCGGATGGCATCGTTGCAAAGCTGACTTTCTCCAGAAGAGGTACAAGTCAAGTTTTTTGCCCTGGCTCTTCGGCTGTGGGAGCAGAGGCCAACCGTTCGTGCTCTACTCCCTGGGATGCTGGGCTGCCCAGCACGGGTGCCACAGAGGTTCCATTGTAATAGACTTTGAGTTGGGAAATCGAGTAACCTCAGCGATGCGGATGGCACCGTTGCAAAGCTGACTTTCTGCAGAAGAGGCACAGCTCAAGCTTTTTCCCCTGGCTCTTCGGCTGTGAGAGCAGAGGCCAACCGTTCGTGCTCTACTCCCTGGGATGCTGGGCAGCCGAGCACGGGTGCCAAAGAGGTTCCATTGTAATGGACTTTGAGTTGGGAAATCGAGGAGCGACAGCAATGCGAATGGCACCGTTGCAAAGGTGACTTTCTGCAGAAGAGGCACAGCTCAAGTTTTTTGCCCTGGCTCTTTGGCTGTGGGAGCAGAGGCCAGCCGTTCGTGCTCTAATCCCTGGGATGCTGGGCAGCCCAGCACGGGTGCCAAAGAGGTTCCATTGTAATGGACTTTGAGTTGGGAAATCGAGGAGCGACAGCAAAACGGATGGCACCGTTGCAAAGCTGACTTTCTGCAGAAGAGGCACAGCTCAAGCTTTTTGCCCTGGCTCTTCGGCTGTGGGAGCAGAGGCCAGCCGTTCGTGCTCTACTCCCTGGGATGCTGGGCTGCCCAGCACGGGTGCCAGAGAGGTTCCATTGTAATGGACTTTGAGTTGGGAAATCGAGGAACCTCAGCAATGCGGATGGCACTGTTGCAAAGCTGACTTTCTGCAGAAGAGGCACAGCTCAAGCTTTTTCCCCTGGCTCTTCGGCTGTGGGAGCAGAGGCCAACCGTTCGTGCTCTACTGCCTGGGATGCTGGGCAGCCGAGCACGGGTGCCAAAGAGGTTCCATTGTAATGGACTTTGAGTTGGGAAATGGAGGAGAGACAGCCATGCGGATGGCACTGTTGCAAAGCTGACTTTCTGCAGAAGAGGCACAGCTCAAGCTTTTTGCCCTGGCTCTTCGGCTGTGGGAGCAGAGGCCAGCCGTTCTTGCTCTACTCCCTGGGATGCTGGGCTGCCCAGCACGGGTGCCAAAGAGGTTCCATTGTAATGGACTTTGAGTTGGGAAATCGAGGAACCTCAGCAATGCGGATGGCACCGTTGCAAAGCTGACTTTCTGCAGAAGAGGCACAGCTCAAGCTTTTTCCCCTGGCTCTTCGGCTGTGGGAGCAGAGGCCAACCGTTCGTACTCTACTCCCTGGGATGCTGGGCTGCCCAGCACGGGTGCCAGAGAGGTTCCATTGTAATGGACTTTGAGTTGGGAAATCGAGGAACCTCAGCAATGCGGATGGCACCGTTGCAAAGGTGACTTTCTGCAGAAGAGGCACAGCTCAAGTTTTTTCCCCTGGCTCTTCGGCTGTGGGAGCAGAGGCCAACCGTTCGTGCTCTACTCCCTGGGATACTGGGCTGCCCAGCACGGGTGCCACAGAGGTTCCATTGTAATAGACTTTGAGTTGGGAAATCGAGGAACCTCAGCAATGCGGATGGCACCGTTGCAAAGCTGACTTTCTGCAGAAGAGGCACAGCTCAAGTTTTTTGCCCTGGCTCATCGGCTGTTGGAGCAGAGGCCAACCGTTCGTGCTCTACTCCCTGGGATGCTGGGCAGCCCAGCACGGGTGCCAGAGAGGTTCCATTGTAATGGACTTTGAGTTGGGAAATGGAGGAGCGACAGCAAAGTGGATGGCACCGTTGCAAAGCTGACTTTCTGCAGAAGAGGTACAGCTCAAGTTTTTTGCCCTGGCTCTTCGGCTGTGGGAGCAGAGGCCAGCCGTTCGTGCTCTACTCCCTGGGATGCTGGGCTGCCCAGCACGGGTGCCAAAGAGGTTCCATTGTAATGGACTTTGTGTTGGGAAATCGAGGAGCGACAGCAAAGCGGATGGCACCGTTGCAAAGCTGACTTTCTGCAGAAGAGGCACAGCTCAAGTTTTTTGCCCTGGCTCATCGGCTGTGGGAGCAGAGGCCAACCGTTCGTGCTCTACTGCCTGGGATGCTGGGCAGCCGAGCACGGGTGCCAAAGAGGTTCCATTGTAATGGACTTTGAGTTGGGAAATCGAGGAGCGACAGCCATGCGGATGGCACCGTTGCAAAGCTGACTTTCTGCAGAAGAGGCACAGCTCAAGCTTTTTGCCCTGGCTCTTCGGCTGTGGGAGCAGAGGCCAACCGTTCGTGCTCTACTCCCTGGGATGCTGGGCTGCCCAGCACGGGTGCCACAGAGGTTCCATTGTAAATAGACTTTGAGTTGGGAAATCGAGGAACCTCAGCGATGCGGATGGCACCGTTGCAAAGGTGACTTTCTGCAGAAGAGGCACAGTTCCAGTTTTTTGCCCTGGCTCATCGGCTGTGGGAGCAGAGGCCAACCGTTCGTGCTCTACTCCCTGGGATGCTGGGCTGCCCAGCACGGGTGCCAGAGAGTTTCCATTGTAATGGACTTTGAGTTGGGAAATCGAGGAACCTCAGCAATGCGGATGGCACCGTTGCAAAGCTGACTTTCTGCAGAAGAGGCACAGCTCAAGTTTTTTGCCCTGGCTCTTCGGCTGTGGGAGCAGAGGCCAACCGTTCGTGTTCTAATCCCAGGGATGCTGGGCAGCCCGGCACGGGTGCCAAAGAGGTTCAATTGTAATGGACTTTGAGTTGGGAAATGGAGGAGCGACAGCAATGCGAATGGCACCGTTGCAAAGCTGACTTTCTGCAGAAGAGGCACAGCTCAAGTTTTTTGCCCTGGCTCTTCGGCTGTGGGAGCAGAGGCCAGCCGTTCGTGCTCTACTCCCTGGGATGCTGGGCTGCCCAGCACGGGTGCCAAAGAGGTTCCATTGTAATGGACTTTGAGTTGGGAAATCGAGGTACCTCAGCAATGCGGATGGCACCATTGCAAAGCTGACTTTCTGCAGAAGAGGCACAGCTCAAGCTTTTTGCCCTGGCTCTTCGGCTGTGGGAGCAGAGGCCAACCGTTCGTGCTCTACTCCCTGGGATGCTGGGCAGCCCAGCACGGGTGCCAAAGAGGTTCCATTGTAATGGACTTTGAGTTGGGAAATGGAGGAGCGACAGCCATGCGGATGGCACCGTTGCAAAGCTGACTTTCTGCAGAAGAGGCACAGCTCAAGCTTTTTGCCCTGGCTCTTCGGCTGTGGGAGCAGAGGCCAGCCGTTCTTGCTCTACTCCCTGGGATGCTGGGCTGCCCAGCACGGGTGCCAAAGAGGTTCCATTGTAATGGACTTTGAGTTGGGAAATCGAGGAACCTCAGCAATGCGGATGGCACCGTTGCAAAGCTGACTTTCTGCAGAAGAGGCACAGCTCAAGCTTTTTCCCCTGGCTCTTCGGCTGTGGGAGCAGAGGCCAACCGTTCGTGCTCTACTCCCTGGGATGCTGGGCTGCCCAGCACGGGTGCCACAGAGGTTCCATTGTAATGGACTTTGAGTTGGGAAATGGAGGAGCGACAGCAAAGTGGATGGCACCGTTGCAAAGCTGACTTTCTGCAGAAGAGGCACAGCTCAAGTTTTTTGCCCTGGCTCTTCGGCTGTGGGAGCAGAGGCCAACCGTTCGTGCTCTACTCCCTGGGATGCTGGGCTGCCCAGCACGGGTGCCAGAGAGGTTCCATTGTAATGGACTTTGAGTTGGGAAATCGAGGAACCTCAGCAATGCGGATGGCATCGTTGCAAAGCTGACTTTCTCCAGAAGAGGTACAAGTCAAGTTTTTTGCCCTGGCTCTTCGGCTGTGGGAGCAGAGGCCAACCGTTCGTGCTCTACTCCCTGGGATGCTGGGCAGCCGAGCACGGGTGCCAAAGAGGTTCCATTGTAATGGACTTTGAGTTAGGAAATCGAGGAACATCAGCAAAGCGGATGGCACTTTTGCAAAGCTGACTTTCTGCAGAAGAGGCACAGCTGAAGTATTTTGCCCTGGCTCTTCGGCTGTGGGAGCAGAGGCCAACCGTTCGTGCTCTACTGCCTGGGATGCTGGGCAGCCGAGCACGGGTGCCAAAGAGGTTCCATTGTAATGGACTTTGAGTTGGGAAATGGAGGAGCGACAGCAATGCGGATGGCATCGTTGCAAACCTGACTTTCTGCAGAAGAGGTACAGCTCAAGTTTTTTGCCCTGGCTTATCGGCTGTGGGAGCAGAGGCCAGCCGTTCGTGCTCTACTGCCTGGGATGCTGGGCTGCCCAGCACGGGTGCCAAAGAGGTTACATTGTAATGGACTTTGAGTTGGGAAATCGAGGAGCGACAGCAAAGCGGATGGCACCATTGCAAAGCTGACTTTCTGCAGAAGAGGCACAGCTCAAGTTTTTTGGCCTGGCTCATCGGCTGTGGGAGCAGAAGCCAGCCGTTCGTGCTCTACTCCCTGGGATGCTGGGCTGCCCAGCACGGGTGCCAAAGAGGTTCCATTGTAATGGACTTTGAGTTGGGAAATCGAGGAACCTCAGCAATGCGGATGGCACCGTTGCAAAGCTGACTTTCTGCAGAAGAGGCACAGCTCGTTTTTTGCCCTGGCTCTTAGGCTGTGGGAGCAGAGGCCAACCGTTCGTGCTCTACTCCCTTGGATGCTGGGCAGCCGAGCACAAGTGCCAAAGAGGTTCCATTGTAATGGACTTTGAGTTGGGAAATGGAAGAGCGACAGCAATGCGAATGGCACCGTTGCAAAGCTGACTTTCTGCAGAAGAGGCACAGCTCAAGTTTTTTGCCCTGGCTCTTCGGCTGTGGGAGCAGAGGCCAGCCGTTCGTGCTCTACTCCCTGGGATGCTGGGCTGCCCAGCACGGGTGCCACAGAGGTTCCATTGTAAATAGAATTTGAGTTGGGAAATCGAGGAACCTCAGCGATGCGGATGGCACCTTTGCAAAGCTGACTTTCTGCAGAAGAGGCACAGCTCGTTTTTTGCCCTGGCTCTTCGGCTGTGGGAGCAGAGGCCAACCGTTCGTGCTCTACTCCCTGGGATGCTGGGCAGCCAAGCACGGGTGCCAAAGAGGTTCCATTGTAATGGACTTTGAGTTGGGAAATGGAGGAGCGACAGCCATGCGGATGGCACCGTTGCAAAGGTGACTTTCTGCAGAAGAGGCACAGCTCAAGCTTTTTGCCCTGGCTCTTCGGCTGTGGGAGCAGAGGCCAGCCGTTCTTGCTCTACTCCCTGGGATGCTGGGCTTCCCAGCACGGGTGCCAAAGAGGTTCCATTGTAATGGACTTTGAGTTGGGAAATCGAGGAACCTCAGCAATGCGGATGGCACCGTTGCAAAGCTGACTTTCTGCAGAAGAGGCACAGCTCAAGCTTTTTCCCCTGGCTCTTCGGCTGTGGGAGCAGAGGCCAACCGTTCGTGATCTACTCCCTGGGATGCTGGGCTGCCCAGCACGGGTGCCAGAGAGGTTCCATTGTAATGGACTTTGAGTTGGGAAATCGAGGAACCTCAGCAATGCGGATGGCACCGTTGCAAAGGTGACTTTCTGCAGAAGAGGCACAGCTCAAGTTTTTTGCCCTGGCTCTTCGGCTGTGGGAGCAGAGGCCAACCGTTCGTGCTCTACTCCCTGAAAGACTGGGCTGCCCAGCACGGGTGCCACAGAGGTTCCATTGTAATAGACTTTGAGTTGGGAAATCGAGGAACCTCAGCGATGCGGATGGCACCGTTGCAAAGCTGACTTTCTGCAGAAGAGGCACAGCTCAAGCTTTTTGCCCTGGCTCTTCGGCTGTGGGAGCAGAGGCCAGCCGTTCGTGTTCTACTCCCTGGGATGCTGGGCAGCCCAGCACGGGTGCCAGACAGTTTCCATTGTAATGGACTTTGATTTGGGAAATCGAGGAACCTCAGCAATGCGGATGGCACCGTTGCAAAGCTGACTTTCTGCAGAAGAGGCACAGCTCAAGGTTTTTGCCCTGGCTCATCGGCTGTGGGAGCAGAGGCCAACCGTTCGTGCTCTACTCCCTGGGATGCTGGGCAGCCCAGCACGGGTGCCAGAGAGGTTCCATTGTAATGGACTTTGAGTTGGGAAATGGAGGAGCGACAGCAAAGTGGATGGCACCGTTGTAAAGCTGACTTTCTGCAGAAGAGGCACAGCTCAAGTTTTTTGCCCTGGCTCTTCGGCTGTGGGAGCAGAGGCCAACCGTTCGTGCTCTACTGCCTGGGATGCTGGGCAGCCGAGCACGGGTGCCAAAGAGGTTCCATTGTAATGGACTTTGAGTTGGGAAATGGAAGAGCGACAGCAATGCGAATGGCACCGTTGCAAAGCTGACTTTCTGCAGAAGAGGCACAGCTCAAGTTTTTTGCCCTGGCTCTTCGGCTGTGGGAGCAGAGGCCAGCCGTTCGTGCTCTACTCCATGGGATGCTGGGCAGCCCAGCACGGGTGCCAAAGAGGTTCCATTGTAATGGACTTTGAGTTGGGAAATCGAGGAACCTCAGCAATGCGGATGGCACCGTTGCAAAGCTGACTTTCTGCAGAAGAGGTACAGCTCAAGTTTTTTGCCCTGGCTCTTTGGCTGTGGGAGCAGAGGCCAACCGTTCGTGCTCTACTGCCTGGGATGCTGGGCAGCCGAGCACGGGTGCCAAAGAGGTTCCATTGTAATGGACTTTGAGTTGGGAAATGGAGGAGCGACAGCAATGCGGATGGCATTGTTGCAAAGCTGACTTTCTGCAGAAGAGGTACAGCTCAAGTTTTTTGCCCTGGCTTATCGGCTGTGGGAGCACAGGCCAGCCGTTCGTGCTCTACTCCCTGGGATGCTGGGCAGCCCGGAACGGGTGCCAGAGAGGTTCCATTGTAATGGACTTTGAGTTGGGAAATCGAGGAACCTCAGCAATGCGGATGGCACCGTTGCAAAGCTGACTTTCTGCAGAAGAGGCACAGCTCAAGCTTTTTCCCCTGGCTCTTCGGCTGTGGGAGCAGAGGCCAACCGTTCGTGCTCTACTCCCTGGGATGCTGGGCTGCCCAGCACGGGTGCCACAGAGGTTCCATTGTAATGGACTTTGAGTTGTGAAATCGAGGAACATCAGCAATGCGGATGGCACCGTTGCAAAGGTGACTTTCTGCAGAAGAGGCACAGCTCAAGCTTTTTCCCCTGGCTCTTCGGCTGTGGGAGCAGAGGCCAACCGTTCGTGCTCTACTCCTGGGATGCTGGGCTGCCCAGCACGGGTGCCACAGAGGTTCCATTGTAATAGACTTTGAGTTGGGAAATCGAGTAACCTCAGCGATGCGGATGGCACCGTTGCAAAGCTGACTTTCTGCAGAAGAGGCACAGCTCAAGCTTTTTGCCCTGGCTCTTCGGCTGTGGGAGCAGAGGCCAACCGTTCGTGCTCTACTCCCTGGGATGCTGGGCAGCCGAGCACGGGTGCCAAAGAGGTTCCATTGTAATGGACTTTGAGTTGGGAAATGGAAGAGCGACAGCAATGCGAATGGCACCGTTGCAAAGGTGACTTTCTGCAGAAGAGGCACAGCTCAAGTTTTTTGCCCTGGCTCTTTGGCTGTGGGAGCAGAGGCCAGCCGTTCGTGCTCTACTCCCTGGGATGCTGGGCAGCCCAGCACGGGTGCCAAAGAGGTTCCATTGTAATGGACTTTGAATTGGGAAATCGAGGAACCTCAGCAATGCGGATGGCACCATTGCAAAGGTGACTTTCTGCAGAAGAGGCACAGCTCAAGCTTTTTCCCCTGGCTCTTCGGCTGTGGGAGCAGAGGCCAACCGTTCGTGTTCCTCTCCCAGGGATGCTGGGCTGCCCGGCACGGGTGCCAGAGAGGTTCCATTGTAATGGACTTTGAGTTGGGAAATTGAGGAACCTCAGCAATGCGGATGGCACTGTTGCAAAGCTGACTTTCTGCAGAAGAGGCACAGCTCAAGCTTTTTCCCCTGGCTCTTCGGCTGTGGGAGCAGAGGCCAACCGTTCGTGCTCTACTCCCTGGGATGCTGGGCAGCCGAGCACGGGTGCCAAAGAGGTTCCATTGTAATGGACTTTGAGTTGGGAAATGGAGGAGCGACAGCCATGCGGATTGCACCGTTGCAAAGCTGACTTTCTGCAGAAGAGGCACAGCTCAAGCTTTTTGCCCTGGCTCTTTGGCTGTGGGAGCAGAGGCCAGCCGTTCGTGCTCTACTCCCTGGGATGCTGGGCTGCCCAGCACGGGTGCCAGAGAGGTTCCATTGTAATGGACTTTGAGTTGGGAAATCGAGGAACCTCAGCAATGCGGATGGCACCGTTGCAAAGCTGACTTTCTGCAGAAGAGGCACAGCTCAAGCTTTTTCCCCTGGCTCTTCGGCTGTGGGAGCAGAGGCCAACCGTTCGTGCTCTACTCGCTGGGATACTGGGCTGCCCAGCACGGGTGCCAACAGAGGTTCCATTGTAATAGACTTTGAGTTGGGAAATCGAGGAACCTCAGCAATGCGGATGGCACCGTTGCAAAGCTGACTTTCTGCAGAAGAGGCACAGCTCAAGCTTTTTGCCCTGGCTCTTCGGCTGTGAGAGCAGAGGCCAACCGTTCGTGCTCTACTCCCTGGGATGCTGGGCAGCCGAGCACGGGTGCCAAAGAGGTTCCATTGTAATGGACTTTGAGTTGGGAAATGGAAGAGCGACAGCAATGCGAATGGCACCGTTGCAAAGGTGACTTCCTGCAGAAGAGGCACAGCTCAAGTTTTTTGCCCTGGCTCTTTGGCTGTGGGAGCAGAGGCCAGCCGTTCGTGCTCTGCTCCCTGGGATGCTGGGCAGCCCAGCACGGGTGCCAAAGAGGTTCCATTGTAATGGACTTTGAGTTGGGAAATCGAGGAACCTCAGCAATGCGGATGGCACCATTGCAAAGCTGACTTTCTGCAGAAGAGGCACAGCTCAAGCTTTTTGCCCTGGCTCTTCGGCTGTGGGAGCAGAGGCCAACCGTTCGTGTTCCTCTCCCAGGGATGCTGGGCAGCCCGGCACGGGTGCCAAAGAGGTTCCATTGTAATGGACTTTGAGTTGGGAAATCGAGGAACCTCAGCAAAGCGGATGGAACCTTTGCAAAGCTGACTTTCTGCAGAAGAGGCACAGCTCAAGCTTTTTGCCCTGGCTCTTTGGCTGTGGGAGCAGAGGCCAGCCGTTCGTGCTCTACTCCCTGGGATGCTGGGCTGCCCAGCACGGGTGCCAGAGAGGTTCCATTGTAATGGACTTTGAGTTGGGAAATCGAGGAACCTCAGCAATGCGGATGGCATCGTTGCAAAGCTGACTTTCTGCAGAAGAGGTACAGCTCAAGTTTTTTGCCCTGGCTTATCGGCTGTGGGAGCAGAGGCCAACCGTTCGTGTTCTTCTCCCAGGGATGCTGGGCAGCCCGGCACGGGTGCCAATAAGGTTCCATTGTAATGGACTTTGAGTTGGGAAATCGAGGAACCTCAGCAAAGTGGATGGCACCTTTGCAAAGCTGACTTTCTGCAGAAGAGGCACAGCTCAAGCTTTTTGCCCTGGCTCTTCGGCTGTGGGAGCAGAGGCCAGCCGTTCGTGCTCTACTCCCTGGGATGCTGGGCTGCCGAGCACGGGTGCCAGAGAGGTTCCATTGTAATGGACTTCGAGTTGGGAAATCGAGGAACCTCAGCGATGCGGATGGCGCCTTTGCAAAGCTGACTTTCTGCAGAAGAGGCACAGCTCAAGCTTTTTGCCCTGGCTCTTCGGCTGTGGGAGCAGAGGCCAACCGTTCGTGCTCTACTCCCTGGGATGCTGGGCTGCCCAGCACGGGTGCCACAGAGGTTCCATTGTAAATAGACTTTGAGTTGGGAAATCGAGGAACCTCAGCGATGCGGATGGCGCCTTTTCAAAGCTGACTTTCTGCAGAAGAGGCACAGCTCAAGTTTTTTGCCCTGGCTCTTCGGCTGTGGGAGCAGAGGCCAACCGTTCGTGCTCTACTCCCTGGGATGCTGGGCAGCCGAGCACGGGTGCCAAAGAGGTTCCATTGTAATGGACTTTGAGTTGGGAAAAGGAAGAGCGACAGCAATGCGAATGGCACCGTTGCAAAGCTGACTTTCTGCAGAAGAGGCACAGCTCAAGTTTTTTGCCCTGGCTCTTCGGCTGTGGGAGCAGAGGCCAGCCGTTCGTGCTCTACTCCCTGGGATGCTGGGCAGCCGAGCACGGGTGCCATAGAGGTTCCATTGTAATGGACTTTGAGTTGGGAAATCGAGGAACCTCAGCAATGCGGATGGCACCGTTGCAAAGCTGACTTTCTGCAGAAGAGGCACAGCTCAAGCTTTTTCCCCTGGCTCTTCGGCTGTGGGAGCAGAGGCCAACCGTTCGTGCTCTACTCCCTGGGATGCTGGGCTGCCCAGCACGGGCGCCACAGAGGTTCCATTGTAATGGACTTTGAGTTGTGAAATCGAGGAACATCAGCAATGCGGATGGCACCGTTGCAAAGCTGACTTTCTGCAGAAGAGGCACAGCTCAAGCTTTTTCCCCTGGCTCTTCGGCTGTGGGAGCAGAGGCCAACCGTTCTTGCTCTACTCCCTGGGATGCTGGGCTGCCCAGCACGGGTGCCACAGAGGTTCCATTGTAATAGACTTTGAGTTGGGAAATCGAGTAACCTCAGCGATGCGGATGGCACCGTTGCAAAGCTGACTTTCTGCAGAAGAGGCACAGCTCAAGCTTTTTGCCCTGGCTCTTCGGCTGTGAGAGCAGAGGCCAACCGTTCGTGCTCTACTCCCTGGGATGCTGGGCAGCCGAGCACGGGTGCCAAAGAGGTTCCATTGTAATGGACTTTGAGTTGGGAAATGGAAGAGCGACAGCAATGCGAATGGCACCGTTGCAAAGGTGACTTTCTGCAGAAGAGGCGCAGCTCAAGTTTTTTGCCCTGGCTCTTTGGCTGTGGGAGCAGAGGCCAGCCGTTCGTGCTCTACTCCCTGGGATGCTGTGCAGCCCAGCACGGGTGCCAAAGAGGTTCCATTGTAATGGACTTTGAGTTGGGAAATCGAGGAACCTCAGCAATGCGGTTGGCACCATTGCAAAGCTGACTTTCTGCAGAAGAGGCACAGCTCAAGCTTTTTGCCCTGGCTCTTCGGCTGTGGGAGCAGAGGCCAACCGTTCGTGTTCCTATCCCAGGGATGCTGGGCAGCCCGGCTCGGGTGCCAGAGAGGTTCCATTGTAATGGACTTTGAGTTGGGAAATCGAGGAACCTCAGCAAAGCGGATGGAACCTTTGCAAAGCTGACTTTCTGCAGAAGAGGCACAGCTCAAGTTTTTTGCCCTGGCTCTTCGGCTGTGGGAGCAGAGGCCAACCGTTCGTGCTCTACTGCCTGGGATGCTGGGCAGCCGAGCACGGGTGCCAAAGAGGTTCCATTGTAATGGACTTTGAGTTGGGAAATGGAGGAGCGACAGCAATGCGGATGGCATCGTTGCAAAGCTGACTTTCTGCAGAAGAGGTACAGCTCAAGTTTTTTGCCCTGGCTTATCGGCTGTGGGAGCAGAGGCCAGCCGTTCGTGCTCTACTGCCTGGGATGCTGGGCTGCCCAGCACGGGTGCCAAAGAGGTTCCATTGTAATGGACTTTGAGTTGGGAAATCGAGGAGCGACAGCAAAACGGATGGCACCGTTGCAAAGCTGACTTTCTGCAGAAGAGGCACAGCTCAAGCTTTTTGCCCTGGCTCTTCGGCTGTGGGAGCAGAGGCCAACCGTTCGTGCTCTACTGCCTGGGATGCTGGGCAGCCGAGCACGGGTGCCAAAGAGGTTCCATTGTAATGGACTTTGAGTTGGGAAATGGAGGAGCAACAGCCATGCGGATGGCACCGTTGCAAAGCTGACTTTCTGCAGAAGAGGCACAGCTCAAGCTTTTTGCCCTGGCTCTTCGGCTGTGGGAGCAGAGGCCAGCCGTTCTTGCTCTACTCCCTGGGATGCTGGGCTGCCCAGCACGGGTGCCAAAGAGGTTCCATTGTAATGGACTTTGAGTTGGGAAATCGAGGAACCTCAGCAATGCGGATGGCACCGTTGCAAAGCTGACTTTCTGCAGAAGAGGCACAGCTCAAGCTTTTTCCCCTGGCTCTTCGGCTGTGGGAGCAGAGGCCAACCGTTCGTGCTCTACTCCCTGGGATGCTGGGCTGCCCAGCACGGGTGCCAGAGAGGTTCCATTGTAATGGACTTTGAGTTGTGAAATCGAGGAACCTCAGCAATGCGGATGGCACCGTTGCAAAGGTGACTTTCTGCAGAAGAGGCACAGCTCAAGTTTTTTCCCCTGGCTCTTCGGCTGTGGGAGCAGAGGCCAACCGTTCGTGCTCTACTCGCTGGGATACTGGGCTGCCCAGCACGGGTGCCACAGAGGTTCCATTGTAATAGACTTTGAGTTGGGAAATCGAGGAACCTCAGCAATGCGGATGGCACCGTTGCAAAGCTGACTTTCTGCAGAAGAGGCACAGCTCAAGTTTTTTGCCCTGGCTCATCGGCTGTGGGAGCAGAGGCCAACCGTTCGTGCTCTACTCCCTGGGATGCTGGGCAGCCCAGCACGGGTGCCAGAGAGGTTCCATTGTAATGGACTTTGAGTTGGGAAATCGAGGAGCGACAGCAAAGTGGATGGCACCATTGCAAAGCTGACTTTCTGCAGAAGAGGCACAGCTCAAGTTTTTTGCCCTGGCTCTTCGGCTGTGGGAGCAGAGGCCAACCGTTCGTGCTCTACTGCCTGGGATGCTGGGCAGCCGAGCACGGGTGCCAAAGAGGTTCCATTGTAATGGACTTTGAGTTGGGAAATGGAAGAGCGACAGCAATGCGAATGGCACCGTTGCAAAGCTGACTTTCTGCAGAAGAGGCACAGCTCAAGTTTTTTGCCCTGGCTCTTCGGCTGTGGGAGCAGAGGCCAACCGTTCGTGCTCTACTCCATGGGATGCTGGGCAGCCCAGCACGGGTGCCAAAGAGGTTCCATTGTAATGGACTTTGAGTTGGGAAATCGAGGAACCTCAGCAATACGGATGGCACCGTTGCAAAGCTGACTTTCTGCAGAAGAGGTACAGCTCAAGTTTTTTGCCCTGGCTCTTTGGCTGTGGGAGCAGAGGCCAACCGTTCGTGCTCTACTGCCTGGGATGCTGGGCAGCCGAGCACGGGTGCCAAAGAGGTTCCATTGTAATGGACTTTGAGTTGGGAAATGGAGGAGCGACAGCAATGCGGATGGCATTGTTGCAAAGCTGACTTTCTGCAGAAGAGGTACAGCTCAAGTTTTTTGCCCTGGCTTATCGGCTGTGGGAGCACAGGCCAGCCGTTCGTGCTCTACTCCCTGGGATGCTGGGCAGCCGAGCATGGGTGCCAAAGAGGTTCCAATGTAATGGACTTTGAGTTGGGAAATCGAGGAGCGACAGCAAAGCGGATGGCACCGTTGTAAAGGTGACTTTCTGCAGAAGAGGCACTGCTCAAGTTTTTTGCCCTGGCTCATCGGCTGTGGGAGCAGAGGCCAACCGTTCGTGCTCTACTGCCTGGGATGCTGGGCAGCCCAGCACGGGTGCCAAAGAGGTTCCATTGTAATGGACTTTGAGTTGTGAAATCGAGGAACCTCAGCGATGCGGATGGCACCGTTGCAAAGGTGACTTTCTGCAGAAGAGGCACAGCTCAAGCTTTTTCCCCTGGCTCTTCGGCTGTGGGAGCAGAGGCCAACCGTTCGTGCTCTACTCCCTGGGATGCTGGGCTGCCCAGCACGGGTGCCAAAGAGGTTCCATTGTAATGGACTTTGAGTTGTGAAATCGAGGAACATCAGCAATGCGGATGGCACTGTTGCAAAGCTGAATTTCTGCAGAAGAGGCACAGCTCAAGCTTTTTCCCCTGGCTCTTCGGCTGTGGGAGCAGAGGCCAACCGTTCGTGCTCTACTCCTGGGATGCTGGGCTGCCCAGCACGGGTGCCACAGAGGTTCCATTGTAATAGACTTTGAGTTGGGAAATCGAGTAACCTCAACGATGCGGATGGCACCGTTGCAAAGCTGACTTTCTGCAGAAGAGGCACAGCTCAAGCTTTTTGCCCTGGCTCTTCGGCTGTGAGAGCAGAGGCCAACCGTTCGTGCTCTACTCCCTGGGATGCTGGGCAGCCGAGCACGGGTGCCAAAGAGGTTCCATTGTAATGGACTTTGAGTTGGGAAATGGAAGAGCGACAGCAATGCGAATGGCACCGTTGCAAAGGTGACTTTCTGCAGAAGAGGCACAGCTCAAGTTTTTTGCCCTGGCTCTTTGGCTGTGGGAGCAGAGGCCAGCCGTTCGTGCTCTACTCCCTGGGATGCTGGGCAGCCCAGCACGGGTGCCAAAGAGGTTCCATTGTAATGGACTTTGAGTTGGGAAATCGAGGAACCTCAGCAATGCGGATGGCACCATTGCAAAGGTGACTTTCTGCAGAAGAGGCACAGCTCAAGCTTTTTGCCCTGGCTCTTCGGCTGTGGGAGCAGAGGCCAACCGTTCGTGTTCCTCTCCCTGGGATGCTGGGCTGCCCAGCATGGGTGCCAAAGAGGTTCCATTGTAAATAGACTTTGAGTTGGGAAATCGAGGAACCTCAGCAATGCGGATGGAACCTTTGCAAAGCTGACTTTCTGCAGAAGAGGCACAGCTCAAGTTTTTTGCCCTGGCTCTTTGGCTGTGGGAGCAGAGGCCAACCGTTCGTGCTCTACTGCCTGGGATGCTGGGCAGCCGAGCACGGGTGCCAAAGAGGTTCCATTGTAATGGACTTTGAGTTGGGAAATGGAGGAGCGACAGCAATGCGGATGGCACCGTTGCAAAACTGACTTTCTGCAGAAGAGGTACAGCTCAAGTTTTTTGCCCTGGCTTATCGGCTGTGGGAGCAGATGCCAGCCGTTCGTGCTCTACTCCCTGGGATGCTGGGCTGCCCAGCACGGGTGCCAAAGAGGTTCCATTTTAATGGACTTTGAGTTGGGAAATCGAGGAGCGACAGCAAAACGGATGGCACCGTTGCAAAGCTGACTTTCTGCAGAAGAGGCACAGCTCAAGCTTTTTGCCCTGGCTCTTCGGCTGTGGGAGCAGAGGCCAGCCGTTCATGCTCTACTCCCTGGGATGCTGGGCTGCCCAGCATGGGTGCCAAAGAGGTTCCATTGTAAATAGACTTTGAGTTGGGAAATCGAGGAACCTCAGCGATGCGGATGGCTCCTTTGCAAAGCTGACTTTCTGCAGAAGAGGCACAGCTCAAGTTTTTTGCCCTGGCTCTTCGGCTGTGGGAGCAGAGGCCAACCGTTCGTGCTCTACTCCCTGGGATGCTGGGCAGCCGAGCACGGGTGCCAGAGAGGTTCCATTGTAATGGACTTTGAGTTGGGAAATCGAAGAGCGACAGCAATGCGAATGGCACCGTTGCAAAGCTGACTTTCTGCAGAAGAGGCACAGCTCAAGTTTTTTGCCCTGGCCCTTCGGCTGTGGGAGCAGAGGCCAGCCGTTCGCGCTCTACTCCCTGGGATGCTGGGCAGCCCAGCACGGGTGCCAAAGAGGTTCCATTGTAATGGACTTTGAGTTGGGAAATGGAGGAGCGACAGCAAAGCGGATGGCACCGTTGCAAAGCTGACTTTCTTCAGAAGAGGCACAGCTCAAGTTTTTTGCCCTGGCTTATCGGCTGTGGGAGCAGAGGCCAGCCGTTCGTGCTCTACTCCCTGGGATGCTGGGCTGCCAAGCACGGGTGCCAGAGAGCTTCCATTGTAATGGACTTTGAGTTGGGAAATCGAGGAACCTCAGCAATGCGGATGGCACCGTTGCAAAGCTGACTTTCTGCAGAAGAGGTACAGCTCAAGTTTTTTGCCCTGGCTTATCGGCTGTGGGAGCAGAGGCCAACCGTTCGTGTTCTTCTCCCAGGGATGCTGGGCAGCCCGGCACGGGTGCCAATAAGGTTCCATTGTAATGGACTTTGAGTTGGGAAATCGAGGAGCGACAGCAAAGTGGATGGAACCTTTGCAAAGCTGACTTTCTGCAGAAGAGGCACAGCTCAAGTTTTTTGCCCTGGCTCTTTGGCTGTGGGAGCAGAGGCCAACCGTTCGTGCTCTACTCCCTGGGATGCTGGGCAGCCGAGCACGGGTGCCAAAGAGGTTCCATTGTAATGGACTTTGAGTTAGGAAATGGAGGAGCGACAGCAAAACGGATATCACCGTTGCAAAGCTGACTTTCTGCAGAAGAGGCACAGCTCAAGCTTTTTGCCCTGGCTCTTCGGCTGTGGGAGCAGAGGCCAGCCGTTCGTGCTCTACTCCCTGGGATGCTGGGCTGCCCAGCAAGGGTGCCAAAGAGGTTCCATTGTAATGGACTTTGAGTTGGGAAATCGAGGAACCTCAGCGATGCGGATGGCGCCTTTGCAAAGCTGACTTTCTGCAGAAGAGGCACAGCTCAAGCTTTTTCCCCTGGCTCTTCGGCTGTGGGAGCAGAGGCCAACCGTTTGTGCTCTACTCCCTGGGATGCTGGGCAGCCAAGCACGGGTGCCAAAGAGGTTCCATTGTAATGGACTTTGAGTTGGGAAATGGAGGAGCGACAGCAATGCGGATGGCACCGTTGCAAAGCTGACTTTCTGCAGAAGAGGCACAGCTCAAGTTTTTTGCCCTGGCTCATCGGCTGTGGGAGCAGAGGCCAACCGTTCGTGCTCTACTCCCTGGGATGCTGGGCAGCCAAGCACGGGTGCCAAAGAGGTTCCATTGTAATGGAGTTTGAGTTGGGAAATGGAGGAGCGACAGCAATGCGGATGGCACCGTTGCAAAGCTGACTTTCTGCAGAAGAGGCACAGCTCAAGTTTTTTGCCCTGGCTCTTCGGCTGTGGGAGCAGAGGCCAGCCGTTCTTGCTCTACTCCTTGGGATGCTGGGCTGCCCAGCACGGGTGCCAAAGAGATTCCATTGTAATGGACTTTGAGTTGGGAAATCGAGGAACCTCAGCAATGCGGATGGCACCATTGCAAAGCTGACTTTCTGCAGAAGAGGCATAGCTCAAGTTTTTTGCCCTGGCTCTTCGGCTGTGGGAGCAGAGGCCAGCCGTTCATGCTCTACTCCCTGGGATGCTGGGAAGCCCAGCACTGGTGCCAAAGAGGTTCCCTTGTAATGGACTTTGAGTTGGGAAATCGAGGAACCTCAGCAATGCGGATGGCACCGTTGCAAAGCTGACTTTCTGCAGAAGAGGCACAGCTCAAGCTTTTTGCCCTGGCTCTTCGGCTGTGGGAGCAGAGGCCAACCGTTCGTGCTCTACTCCCTGGGATGCTGGGCAGCCCTGCACGGGTGCCAAAGAGGTTCCATTGTAATGGACTTTGAGTTGTGAAATCGAAGAGCGACAGCAATGCGGATGGCACCGTTGCGAAGCTGACTTTCTGCAGAAGAGGCACAGCTTATGTTTTTTGCCCTGGCTCATCGGCTGTGGGAGCAGAGGCCAACCGTTCGTGCTCTACTCCCTGGGATGCTGGGCTGCCGAGCACGGGTCCCAAAGAGGTTCCATTGTAATGGACTTTGAGTTGGGAAATGGAGGAGCGACAGCCATGCGGATGGCACCGTTGCAAAGGTGACTTTCTGCAGAAGAGGCAAAGCTGAAGATTTTAGCCCTGGCTCTTCGGCTGTGGGAGCAGAGGCCAGCCGTTCGTGCTCTACTCCCTGGGATGCTGGGCTGCCCAGAACGGGTGCCAAAGAGGTTCCATTGTAATGGACTTTGAGTTGGGAAATCGAGGAACCTCAGCGATGCGGATGGCACCGTTGCAAAGGTGACTTTCTGCAGAAGAGGCACAGCTCAAGCTTTTAGCCCTGGCTCTTTGGCTGTGGGAGCAGAGGCCAACCGTTCGTGCTCTACTCCCTGGGATGCTGGGCAGCCCAGCACGGGTGCCAGAGAGGTTCCATTGTAATGGACTTTGAGTTGGGAAATCGAGGAACCTCAGCAATGCGGATGGCACCGTTGCAAAGCTGACTTTCTGCAGAAGAGGCACAGCTCAAGTATTTTGCCCTGGCTCTTTGGCTGTGGGAGCAGAGGCCAACCGTTCGTGCTCTACTCCCTGGGATGCTGGGCAGCCCAGCACGGGTGCCAAAGAGGTTCCATTGTAATGGACTTCGAGTTGTGAAATCGAGGAGCGACAGCAAAGCGGATGGCACCATTGCAAAGCTGACTTTCTGCAGAAGAGGCACAGCTCAAGTTTTTTGCCCTGGCTCTTTGGCTGTGGGAGCAGAGGCCAACTGTTCGTGCTCTACTCTCTAGGATGCTGGGCAGCCCAGCACGGGTGCCAAAGATGTTCCATTGTAATGGACTTTGAGTTGTGAAATCGAGGAGCGACAGCAATGCGGATGGCATCGTTGCAAAGCTGACTTTCTGCAGAAGAGGTACAGCTCAAGTTTTTTGCCCTGGCTTATCGGCTGTGGGAGCAGAGGCCAACCGTTCGTGCTCTACTCCCTGGGATGCTGGGCAGCCCAGCACGGGTGCCAGAGAGGTTCCATTGTAATGGACTTTGAGTTGGGAAATCGAGGAACCTCAGCAATGCGGATGGCACTGTTGCAAAGCTGACTTTCTGCAGAAGAGGCACAGCTCAAGTTTTTTGCCCTGGCTCTTCGGCTGTGGGAGCAGAGGCCAGCCGTTCGTGCTCTACTCCCTGGGATGCTGGGCAGCCGAGCACGGGTGCCAAAGAGGTTCCATTGTAATGGACTTTGAGTTGGGAAATGGAGGAGCGACAGCCAGTCGGATGGCACCGTTGCAAAGCTGACTTTCTGCAGAAGAGGCACAGCTCAAGCTTTTAGCCCTGGCTCTTCGGCTGTGAGATCAGAGGCCAGCCGTTCGTGCTCTACTCCCTGGGATGCTGGGCAGCCGGGCACGGGTGCCAAAGAGGTTCCATTGTAATGGACTTTGAGTTGTGAAATCGAGGAGCGACAGCAAAGCGGATGGCACCGTTGCAAAGGTGACTTTCTGCAGAAGAGGCACAGCTCAAGTTTTTTGCCCTGGCTCATCGGCTGTGGGAGCAGAGGCCAACCGTTCGTGCTCTACTGCCTGGGATGCTGGGCAGCCAAGCACGGGTGCCAAAGAGGTTCCATTGTAATGGACTTTGAGTTGGGAAATGGAGGAGCGACAGCAATGCGGATGGCACCGTTGCAAAGCTGACTTTCTGCAGAAGAGGCACAGCTCAAGTTTTTTGCCCTGGCTCTTCGGCTGTGGCAGCAGAGGCCAGCCGTTCTTGCTCTACTCCTTGGGATGCTGGGCTGCCCAGCACGGGTGCCAAAGAGGTTCCATTGTAATGGACTTTGAGTTGGGAAATCGAGGAACCTCAGCAATGCGGATGGCACCATTGCAAAGCTGACTTTCTGCAGAAGAGGCATAGCTCAAGCTTTTTGCCCTGGCTCTTCGGCTGTGGGAGCAGAGGCCAACCGTTCGTATTCTTCTCCCAGGGATGCTGGGCAGCCCAGCACGGGTGCCAAAGAGGTTCCATTGTAATGGACTTTGAGTTGGGAAATGGAGGAACCTCAGCAATGCGGATGGCACCGTTGCAAAGCTGACTTTCTGCAGAAGAGGTACAGCTCAAGTTTTTTGCCCTGGCTTATCGGCTGTGGGAGCAGAGGCCAGCCGTTCGTGCTCTACTCCCTGGGATGCTGGGATGCTCAGGACGGGTGCCAAAGAGGTTCCATTGTAATGGACTTTGAGTTGTGAAATCGAGGAGCGACAGCAATGCGGATGGCACCGTTGCGAAGCTGACTTTCTGCAGAAGAGGCACAGCTTATGTTTTTTGCCCTGGCTCATCGGCTGTGGGAGCAGAGGCCAACCGTTCGTGCTCTACTCCCTGGGATGCTGGGCTGCCGAGCACGGGTCCCAAAGAGGTTCCATTGTAATGGACTTTGAGTTGGGAAATGGAGGAGCGACAGCCATGCGGATGGCACCGTTGCAAAGGTGACTTTCTGCAGAAGAGGCAAAGCTGAAGATTTTAGCCCTGGCTCTTCGGCTGTGGGAGCAGAGGCCAGCCGTTCGTGCTCTACTCCCTGGGATGCTGGGCTGCCCAGAACGGGTGCCAAAGAGGTTCCATTGTAATGGACTTTGAGTTGGGAAATCGAGGAACCTCAGCGATGCGGATGGCACCGTTGCAAAGGTGACTTTCTGCAGAAGAGGCACAGCTCAAGCTTTTAGCCCTGGCTCTTTGGCTGTGGGAGCAGAGGCCAACCGTTCGTGCTCTACTCCCTGGGATGCTGGGCAGCCCAGCACGGGTGCCAGAGAGGTTCCATTGTAATGGACTTTGAGTTGGGAAATCGAGGAACCTCAGCAATGCGGATGGCACCGTTGCAAAGCTGACTTTCTGCAGAAGAGGCACAGCTCAAGTATTTTGCCCTGGCTCTTTGGCTGTGGGAGCAGAGGCCAACCGTTCGTGCTCTACTCCCTGGGATGCTGGGCAGCCCAGCACGGGTGCCAAAGAGGTTCCATTGTAATGGACTTCGAGTTGTGAAATCGAGGAGCGACAGCAAAGCGGATGGCACCATTGCAAAGCTGACTTTCTGCAGAAGAGGCACAGCTCAAGTTTTTTGCCCTGGCTCTTTGGCTGTGGGAGCAGAGGCCAACTGTTCGTGCTCTACTCTCTAGGATGCTGGGCAGCCCAGCACGGGTGCCAAAGATGTTCCATTGTAATGGACTTTGAGTTGTGAAATCGAGGAGCGACAGCAATGCGGATGGCATCGTTGCAAAGCTGACTTTCTGCAGAAGAGGTACAGCTCAAGTTTTTTGCCCTGGCTTATCGGCTGTGGGAGCAGAGGCCAACCGTTCGTGCTCTACTCCCTGGGATGCTGGGCAGCCCAGCACGGGTGCCAGAGAGGTTCCATTGTAATGGACTTTGAGTTGGGAAATCGAGGAACCTCAGCAATGCGGATGGCACTGTTGCAAAGCTGACTTTCTGCAGAAGAGGCACAGCTCAAGTTTTTTGCCCTGGCTCTTCGGCTGTGGGAGCAGAGGCCAGCCGTTCGTGCTCTACTCCCTGGGATGCTGGGCAGCCGAGCACGGGTGCCAAAGAGGTTCCATTGTAATGGACTTTGAGTTGGGAAATGGAGGAGCGACAGCCAGTCGGATGGCACCGTTGCAAAGCTGACTTTCTGCAGAAGAGGCACAGCTCAAGCTTTTAGCCCTGGCTCTTCGGCTGTGAGATCAGAGGCCAGCCGTTCGTGCTCTACTCCCTGGGATGCTGGGCAGCCGGGCACGGGTGCCAAAGAGGTTCCATTGTAATGGACTTTGAGTTGTGAAATCGAGGAGCGACAGCAATGCGGATGGCACCGTTGCGAAGCTGACTTTCTGCAGAAGAGGCACAGCTTATGTTTTTTGCCCTGGCTCTTCGGCTGTGGGAGCAGAGGCCAACCGTTCGTATTCTTCTCCCAGGGATGCTGGGCAGCCCAGCACGGGTGCCAAAGAGGTTCCATTGTAATGGACTTTGAGTTGGGAAATGGAGGAACCTCAGCAATGCGGATGGCACCGTTGCAAAGCTGACTTTCTGCAGAAGAGGTACAGCTCAAGTTTTTTGCCCTGGCTTATCGGCTGTGGGAGCAGAGGCCAGCCGTTCGTGCTCTACTCCCTGGGATGCTGGGATGCTCAGGACGGGTGCCAAAGAGGTTCCATTGTAATGGACTTTGAGTTGTGAAATCGAGGAGCGACAGCAAAGCGGATGGCACCGTTGCAAAGCTGACTTTCTGTAGAAGAGGCACAGCTCAAGCTTTTTGCCCTGGCTCTTCGGCTGTGGGAACAGAGGCCAACCGTTCGTGCTCTACTCCCTGGGATGCTGGGCAGCCCAGCACGGGTGCCAGAGAGGTTCCATTATAATGGACTTTGAGTTGTGAAATTGAGGAGCGACAGCAATGCGGATGGCACCGTTGCAAAGCTGACTTTCTGCAGAAGAGGCGCAGCTCAAGTTTTTTGCCCTGGCTCATCGGCTGTGGGAGCAGAGGCCAACCGTTCGTGCTCTACTGCCTGGGATGCTGGGCAGCCGGGCACGGGTGCCAAAGAGGTTCCATTGTAATGGACTTTGAGTTGGGAAATGGAGGAGCGACAGCAATGCGGATGGCACAGTTGCGAAGATGACTTTCTGCAGAAGAGGCACAGCTCCAGTTTTTTGCCCTGGCTCTTCGGCTGTGGGAGCAGAGGCCAACCGTTCGTGCTCTACTCCCTGGGATGCTGGGCAGCCGAGCACGATTGCCAAAGAGGTTCCCTTGTAATGGACTTTGAGTTGGGAAATGGAGGAGCGACAGCAAAGTGGATGGCACCGTTGCAAAGCTGACTTTCTGCAGAAGAGGCACAGCTCAAGCTTTTTGCCCTGGCTCTTCGGCTGTGGGAGCAGAGGCCAACCGTTCGTGCTCTACTCCCTGGGATGCTGGGCAGCCGAGCACGGGTGCCAAAGAGGTTCCATTGTAATGGACTTTGAGTTGGGAAATGGTAGAGCGACAGCAATGCGAATGGCACCGTTGCAAAGCTGACTTTCTGCAGAAGAGGCACAGCTCAAGTTTTTTGCCCTGGCTCTTCGGCTGTGGGAGCAGAGGCCAGCCGTTCGTGCTCTACTCCCTGGGATGCTGGGCAGCCGAGCACGGGTGCCAAAGAGGTTCCATTGTAATGGACTTTGAGTTGGGAAATCGAGGAACCTCAGCAATGCGGATGGCACCATTGCAAAGCTGACTTTCTGCAGAAGAGGCACAGCTCAAGCTTTTTGCTCTGGCTCTTCGGCTGTGGGAGCAGAGGCCAACCGTTCGTGTTCTTCTCCCAGGGATGCTGGGCAGCCCGGCACGGGTGCCAGAGAGGTTCCATTGTAATGGACTTTGAGTTGGGAAATCGAGGAACCTCAGCAAAGCGGATGGAACCTTTGCAAAGGTGACTTTCTGCAGAAGAGGCACAGCTCAAGTTTTTTGCCCTGGCTCTTTGGCTGTGGGAGCAGAGGCCAACCGTTCGTGCTCTACTCCCTGGGATGCTGGGCAGCCGAGCACGGGTGCCAAAGAGGTTCCATTGTAATGGACTTTGAGTTGGGAAATGGAGGAGCGACAGCAATGCGGATGGCACCGTTGCAAAGCTGACTTTCTGCAGAAGAGGTACAGCTCAAGTTTTTTGCCCTGGCTTATCGGCTGTGGGAGCAGAGGCCAGCCGTTCGTGCTCTACTGCCTGGGATGCTGGGCTGCCCAGCACGGGTGCCAAAGATGTTCCATTTTAATGGACTTTGAGTTGGGAAATCGAGGAGCGACAGCAAAACGGATGGCACCGTTGCAAAGCTGACTTTCTGCAGAAGAGGCACAGCTCAAGCTTTTTGCCCTGGCTCTTCGGCTGTGGGAGCAGAGGCCAGCCGTTCGTGCTCTACTCCCTGGGATGCTGGGCTGCCCAGCATGGGTGCCAAAGAGGTTCCATTGTAAATAGACTTTGAGTTGGGAAATCGAGGAACCTCAGCGATGCGGATGGCGCCTTTGCAAAGCTGACTTTCTGCAGAAGAGGCACAGCTCAAGTTTTTTGCCCTGGCTCTTCGGCTGTGGGAGCAGAGGCCAACCGTTCGTGCTCTACTCCCTGGGATGCTGGGCAGCCGAGCACGGGTGCCAGAGAGGTTCCATTGTAATGGACTTTGAGTTGGGAAATGGAAGAGCGACAGCAATGCGAATGGCACCGTTGCAAAGCTGACTTTCTGCAGAAGAGGCACAGATCAAGTTTTTTGCCCTGGCCCTTCGGCTGTGGGAGCAGAGGCCAGCCGTTCGTGCTCTACTCCCTGGGATGCTGGGCAGCCCAGCACGGGTGCCAAAGAGGTTCCATTGTAATGGACTTTGAGTTGGGAAATGGAGGAGCGACAGCAAAGCGGATGGCACCGTTGCAAAGCTGACTTTCTTCAGAAGAGGCACAGCTCAAGTTTTTTGCCCTGGCTTATCGGCTGTGGGAGCAGAGGCCAGCCGTTCGTGCTCTACTCCCTGGGATGCTGGGCTGCCAAGCACAGGTGCCAGAGAGCTTCCATTGTAATGGACTTTGAGTTGGGAAATCGAGGAACCTCAGCAATGCGGATGGCATCGTTGCAAAGCTGACTTTCTGCAGAAGAGGTACAGCTCAAGTTTTTTGCCGTGGCTTATCGGCTGTGGGAGCAGAGGCCAACCGTTCGTGTTCTTCTCCCAGGGATGCTGGGCAGCCCGGCACGGGTGCCAATAAGGTTCCATTGTAATGGACTTTGAGTTGGGAAATCGAGGAGCGACAGCAAAGCGGATGGCACCTTTGCAAAGCTGACTTTCTGCAGAAGAGGCACAGCTCAAGTTTTTTGCCCTGGCTCTTTGGCTGTGGGAGCAGAGGCCAGCCGTTCGTGCTCTACTGCCTGGGATGCTGGGCAGCCGAGCACGGGTGCCAAAGAGGTTCCATTGTAATGGACTTTGAGTTGGGAAATCGAGGAGCGACAGCAAAACGGATATCACCGTTGCAAAGCTGACTTTCTGCAGAAGAGGCACAGCTCAAGCTTTTAGCCCTGGCTCTTCGGCTGTGGGAGCAGAGGCCAGCCGTTCGTGCTCAACTCCCTGGGATGCTGGGCTGCCCAGCACGGGTGCCAAAGAGGTTCCATTGTAATGGACTTTGAGTTGGGAAATCGAGGAACCTCAGCAATGCGGAAGGCACCGTTGCAAAGCTGACTTTCTGCAGAAGAGGCACAGCTCAAGCTTTTTGCCCTGGCTCTTCGGCTGTGGGAGCAGAGGCCAGCCGTTCGTGCTCTACTCCCTGGGATGCTGGGCAGCCCAGCACGGGTGCCAGAGAGGTTCCATTGTAATGGACTTTGAGTTGGGAAATCGAGGAACCTCAGCAATGCGGATGGCATCGTTGCAAAGCTGACTTTCTGCAGAAGAGGTACAAGTCAAGTTTTTTGCCCTGGCTCTTCGGCTGTGGGAGCAGAGGCCAACCGTTCGTGTTCTTCTCCCAGGGATGCTGGGCAGCCCGGCACGGGTGCCAATAAGGTTCCATTGTAATGGACTTTGAGTTGGGAAATCGAGGAGCGACAGCAAAGCGGATGGCACCGTTGCAAAGCTGACTTTCTGCAGAAGAGGCACAGCTCAAGCTTTTTGCCCTGGCTCTTCGGCTGTGGGAGCAGAGGCCAACCGTTCGTGCTGTACTCCCTGGGATGCTGGGCAGCCGAGCACGGGTGCCAAAGAGGTTCCATTGTAATGGACTTTGAGTTGGGAAATGGAGGAGCGACAGCCATGCGGATGGCACCGTTTCAAAGCTGACTTTCTGCATAAGAGGCACAGCTCAAGCTTTTTGCCCTGGCTCTTCGGCTGTGGGAGCAGAGGCCAACCGTTCGTGCTCTACTCCCTGGGATGCTGGGCTGTCCAGCACGGGTGCCAGAGAGGTTCCATTGTAATGGACTTTGAGTTGGGAAATCGAGGAACCTCAGCAATGCGGATGGCACCGTTGCAAAGCTGACTTTCTGCAAAAGAGGCACAGCTCAATCTTTTTGCCCTGGCTCTTCGGCTGTGGGAGCAGAGGTCAGCCGTTCGTGCTCTACTCCCTGGGATGCTGGGCAGCCCAGCACGGGTGCCAAAGAGGTTCCATTGTAATGGACTTTGAGTTGTGAAATCGAAGAGCGACAGCAATGCGAATGGCACCGTTGCAAAGCTGACTTTCTGCAGAAGAGGCACAGCTTATGTTTTTTGCCCTGGCTCATCGGCTGTGGGAGCAGAGGCCAACCGTTCGTGCTCTACTCCCTGGGATGCTGGGCTGCCCAGCACGGGTGCCAAAGAGGTTCCATTGTAATGGACTTTGAGTTGGGAAATGGAGGAGCGACAGCCATGCGGATGGCACCGTTGCAAAGGTGACTTTCTGCAGAAGAGGCAAAGCTGAAGCTTTTAGCCCTGGCTCTTCGGCTGTGGGAGCAGAGGCCAGCCGTTCGTGCTCTACTCCCTGGGATGCTGGGCAGCCCAGCACGGGTGCCAAAGAGGTTCCATTGTAATGGACTTTGAGTTGGGAAATCGAGGAACCTCAGCAATGCGGATGGCACCGTTGCAAAGGTGACTTTCTGCAGAAGAGGCACAGCTCAGGCTTTTTGCCCTGGCTCTTCGGCTGTGGGAGCAGAGGCCAACCGTTCGTGCTCTACTCCCTGGGATGCTGGGCAGCCCAGCACGGGTGCCAGAGAGGTTCCATTGTAATGGACTTTGAGTTGGGAAATGGAGGAGCGACAGCCATTCGGATGGCACCGTTGCAAAGCTGACTTTCTGCAGAAGAGGCACAGCTCAAGTATTTTGCCCTGGCTTATCGGCTGTGGGAGCAGAGGCCAACCGTTCGTGCTCTACTGCCTGGGATGCTGGGCAGCAGAGCACGGGTGCCAGAGAGTTTCCATTGTAATGGACTTTGAGTTGTGAAATCGAGGAGCGACAGCAAAGCGGATGGCACCATTGCAAAGGTGACTTTCTGCAGAAGAGGCACAGCTCAAGTTTTTTGCCCTGGCTCATCGGTTGTGGGAGCAGAGGCCAACCGTTCGTGCTCTACTCCCTGGGATGCTGGGCAGCCGAGCACGGGTGCCAAAGAGGTTCCATTGTAATGGACTTTGAGTTGGGAAATGGAGGAGCGACAGCCATTCGGATGGCACCGTTGCAAAGCTGACTTTCTGCAGAAGAGGCACAGCTCAAGCTTTTAGCCCTGGCTCTTCGGCTGTGAGATCAGAGGCCAGCCGTTCGTGCTCTACTCCCTGGGATGCTGGGCTGCCCAGCACGGGTGCCAAAGAGGTTCCATTGTAATGGACTTTGAGTTGTGAAATCGAGGAGCGACAGCAAAGCGGATGGCACCGTTGCAAAGGTGACTTTCTGCAGAAGAGGCACAGCTCAAGTTTTTTGCCCTGGCTCATCGGCTGTGGGAGCAGAGGCCAACCGTTCGTGCTCTACTCCCTGGGATGCTGGGCAGCCTAGCACGGGTGCCAAAGAGGTTCCATTGTAATGGACTTTGAGTTGGGAAATCGAGGAACCTCAGCAATGCGGATGGCACCATTGCAAAGCTGACTTTCTGCAGAAGAGGCATAGGTCAAGCTTTTTGCCCTGGCTCTTCGGCTGTGGGAGCAGAGGCCAACCGTTCGTGTTCTTCTCCCAGGGATGCTGGGCAGCCGAGCACGGTTGCCAAAGAGGTTCCCTTGTAATGGACTTTGAGTTGGGAAATGGAGGAGCGACAGCAATGCGGATGGCACCGTTGCAAAGCTGACTTTCTGCAGAAGAGGTACAGCTCAAGTTTTTTGCCCTGGCTCTTCGGCTGTGGGAGCAGAGGCCAGCCGTTCGTGCTCTACTCCCTGGGATGCTGGGATGCTCAGCACGGGTGCCAAAGAGGTTCCATTGTAATGGACTTTGAGTTGGGAAATCGAGGAGCGACAGCAAAGCTGATGGCACCGTTGCAAAGGTGACTTTCTGCAGAAGAGGCACAGCTCCAGTTTTTTGCCCTGGCTCTTCGGCTGTGGGAGCAGAGGCCAACCGTTCGTGCTCTACTGCCTGGGATGCTGGGCAGCCCAGCACGGGTGCCAAAGAGGTTCCATTGTAATGGACTTTGAGTTGTGAAATCGAGGAGCGACAGCAATGCGGATGGCACCGTTGCAAAGCTGACTTTCTGCAGAAGAGGCACAGCTCAAGCTTTTTGCCCTGGCTCATCGGCTGTGGGAGCAGAGGCCAACCGTTCGTGCTCTACTCCCTGGGATGCTGGGCAGCAGAGCACGGGTGCCAAAGAGGTTCCATTGTAATGGACTTTGAGCTGGGAAATGGAGGAGCGACAGCCATGCGGATGGCACCGTTGCAAAGCTGACTTTCTGCAGAAGAGGCACAGCTCAAGCTTTTTCCCCTGGCTCTTCGGCTGTGGGAGCAGAGGCCAACCGTTCGTGCTCTACTCCCTGGGATGCTGGGCAGCAGAGCACGAGTGCCAGAGAGTTTCCATTGTAATGGACTTTGAGTTGGGAAATCGAAGAGAGACAGCAAAGCGGATGTCACCGTTGCAAAGCTGACTTTCTGCAGAAGAGGCACAGATCAATTTTTTTGCCCTGGCTCATCGGCTGTGGGAGCAGAGGCCAGCCGTTCGTGCTCTACTCTCTGGGAAGCTGGGCAGCCGAGCACGGGTGCCAGAGAGGTTCCATTGTAATGGACTTTGAGTTGGGAAATCGAGGAACCTCAGCAATGCGGATGGCACCGTTGCAAAGCTGACTTTCTGCAGAAGAGGCACAGCTCCAGTTTTTTGCCCTGGCTCATCGGCTGTGGGAGCAGAGGCCAACAGTTCGTGCTCTACTCCCTGGGATGCTGGGCAGCCAAGCACGGGTGCGAAAGAGGTTCCATTGTAATGGACTTTGAGTTGGGAAATGGAGGAGCGACAGCAATGCGGATGGCACCGTTGCAAAGCTGACTTTCTGCAGAAGAGGCACAGCTCAAGCTTTTTGCCCTGGCTCATCGGCTGTGGGAGCAGAGGCCAGCCGTTCTTGCTCTACTCCCTGGGACGCTGGGCTGCCCAGCACGGGTGCCAAAGAGGTTCCATTGTAATGGACTTTGAGTTGGGAAATCGAGGAACCTCAGCAATGCGGATGGCACCGTTGCAAAGGTGACTTTCTGCAGAAGAGGCACAGCTCAAGCTTTTTGCCCTGGCTCTTCGGCTGTGGGAGCAGAGGCCAGCCGTTCGTGCTCTACTCCCTGGGATGCTGGGCAGCCCAGCACGGGTGCCAAAGAGGTTCCATTGTAATGGACTTTGAGTTGGGAAATCGAGGAACCTCAGCAATGCGGATGGCACCATTGCAAAGCTGACTTTCTGCAGAAGAGGCATAGGTCAAGCTTTTTGCCCTGGCTTATCGGCTGTGGGAGCAGAGGCCAACCGTTCGTGTTCTTCTCCCAGGGATGCTGGGCAGCCGAGCACGGGTGCCAAAGAGGTTCCCTTGTAATGGACTTTGAGTTGGGAAATGGAGGAGCGACAGCAATGCGGATGGCACCGTTGCAAAGCTGACTTTCTGCAGAAGAGGTACAGCTCAAGTTTTTTCCCTGGCTTATCGGCTGTGGGAGCAGAGGCCAGCCGTTCGTGCTCTACTGCCTGGGATGCTGGGATGCTCAGCACGGGTGCCAAAGAGGTTCCATTGTAATGGACTTTGAGTTGGGAAATGGAGGAGCGACAGCAATGCGGATGGCACAGTTGCGAAGATGACTTTCTGCAGAAGAGGCACAGCTCAAGTTTTTTGCCCTGGCTCATCGGCTGTGGGAGCAGAGGCCAACCGTTCGTGCTCTACTCCCTGGGATGCTGGGCAGCCGAGCACGGGTGCCAAAGAGGTTCCCTTGTAATGGACTTTGAGTTGGGAAATGGAGGAGCGACAGCCATGCGGATGGCACCGTTGCAAAGCTGACTTTCTGCAGAAGAGGCACAGCTCAAGCTTTTTCCCCTGGCTCTTCGGCTGTGGGAGCAGAGGCCAGCCATTCGTGCTCTACTCCCTGGGATGCAGGGCTGCCCAGCACGGGTGCCAGAGAGGTTCCATTGTAATGGACTTTGAGTTGGGAAATGGAGGAGCGACAGCCATGCGGATGGCACCGTTGCAAAGGTGACTTTCTGCAGAAGAGGCAAAGCTGAAGCTTTTAGCCCTGGCTCTTCGGCTGTGGGAGCAGAGGCCAGCCGTTCGTGCTCTACTCCCTGGGATGCTGGGCTGCCCAGAACGGGTGCCAAAGAGGTTCCATTGTAATGGACTTTGAGTTGGGAAATCGAGGAACCTCAGCAATGCGGATGGCACCGTTGCAAAGGTGACTTTCTGCAGAAGAGGCACAGCTCAGGCTTTTTGCCCTGGCTCTTCGGCTGTGGGAGCAGAGGCCAACCGTTCGTGCTCTACTCCCTGGGATGCTGGGCAGCCCAGCACGGGTGCCAGAGAGGTTCCATTGTAATGGACTTTGAGTTGGGAAATGGAGGAGCGACAGCAAAGCGGATGGCACCGTTGCAAAGCTGACTTTCTGCAGAAGAGGCACAGCTCAAGTTTTTTGCCCTGGCTCATCGGCTGTGGGAGCAGAGGCCAACCGTTCGTGCTCTACTCCCTGGGATGCTGGGCAGCCCAGCACGGGTGCCAAAGAGGTTCCATTGTAATGGACTTTGAGTTGGGAAATCGAGGAACCTCAGCAATGCGGATGGCACCATTGCAAAGCTGACTTTCTGCAGAAGAGGCATAGGTCAAGCTTTTTGCCCTGGCTCTTCGGCTGTGGGAGCAGAGGCCAACCGTTCGTGTTCTTCTCCCAGGGATGCTGGGCAGCCCGGCACGGGTGCCAAAGAGGTTCCCTTGTAATGGACTTTGAGTTGGGAAATGGAGGAGCGACAGCAATGCGGATGGCACCGTTGCAAAGCTGACTTTCTGCAGAAGAGGTACAGCTCAAGTTTTTTGCCCTGGCTCTTCGGCTGTGGGAGCAGAGGCCAGCCGTTCGTGCTCTACTCCCTGGGATGCTGGGATGCTCAGCACGGGTGCCAAAGAGTTTCCATTGTAATGGACTTTGAGTTGGGAAATCGAGGAGCGACAGCAAAGCTGATGGCACCGTTGCAAAGGTGACTTTCTGCAGAAGAGGCACAGCTCCAGTTTTTTGCCCTGGCTCTTCGGCTGTGGGAGCAGAGGCCAACCGTTCGTGCTCTACTGCCTGGGATGCTGGGCAGCCCAGCACGGGTGCCAAAGAGGTTCCATTGTAATGGACTTTGAGTTGTGAAATCGAGGAGCGACAGCAATGCGGATGGCACCGTTGCAAAGCTGACTTTCTGCAGAAGAGGCACAGCTCAAGCTTTTTGCCCTGGCTCATCGGCTGTGGGAGCAGAGGCCAACCGTTCGTGCTCTACTCCCTGGGATGCTGGGCAGCAGAGCACGGGTGCCAAAGAGGTTCCATTGTAATGGACTTTGAGCTGGGAAATGGAGGAGCGACAGCCATGCGGATGGCACCGTTGCAAAGCTGACTTTCTGCAGAAGAGGCACAGCTCAAGCTTTTTCCCCTGGCTCTTCGGCTGTGGGAGCAGAGGCCAACCGTTCGTGCTCTACTCCCTGGGATGCTGGGCTGCCCAGCACGGGTGCCACAGAGGTTCCATTGAAATAGACTTTGAGTTGGGAAATCGAGGAACCTCAGCGATGTGGATGGAACCGTTGCAAAGGTGACTTTCTGCAGAAGAGGCACAGCTCAAGCTTTTTGCCCTGGCTCTTCGGCTGTGGGAGCAGAGGCCAACCGTTCGTGCTCTACTCCCTGGGATGCTGGGCAGCCCAGCACGGGTGCCAGAGAGTTTCCATTGTAATGGACTTTGAGTTGGGAAATCGAGGAACCTCAGCAATGCGGATGGCACCGTTGCAAAGCTGACTTTCTGCAGAAGAGGCACAGCTCAAGTATTTTGCCCTGGCTCATCGGCTGTGGGAGCAGAGGCCAACCGTTCGTGATCTACTCAATGAAAGGCTGGGCTGCCGAGCACGGGTGCCAAAGAGGTTCCATTGTAATGGACTTTGAGTTGGGAAATCGAAGAGAGACAGCAAAGCGGATGTCACCGTTGCAAAGCTGACTTTCTGCAGAAGAGGCACAGATCAAGTTTTTTGCCCTGGCTCATCGGCTGTGGGAGCAGAGGCCAGCCGTTCGTGCTCTACTCTCTGGGAAGCTGGGCAGCCGAGTACGGGTGCCAAAGAGGTTCCATTGTAATGGACTTTGAGTTGGGAAATCGAGGAACCTCAGCAATGCGGATGGCACCGTTGCAAAGCTGACTTTCTGCAGAAGAGGCACAGCTCCAGTTTTTTGCCCTGGCTCATCGGCTGTGGGAGCAGAGGCCAACAGTTCGTGCTCTACTCCCTGGGATGCTGGGCAGCCAAGCACGGGTGCGAAAGAGGTTCCATTGTAATGGACTTTGAGTTGGGAAATGGAGGAGCGACAGCAATGCGGATGGCACAGTTGCAAAGGTGACTTTCTGCAGAAGAGGTACAGCTCAAGTTTTTTCCCTGGCTTATCGGCTGTGGGAGCAGAGGCCAGCCGTTCGTGCTCTACTGCCTGGGATGCTGGGATGCTCAGCACGGGTGCCAAAGAGGTTCCATTGTAATGGACTTTGAGTTGGGAAATGGAGGAGCGACAGCAATGCGGATGGCACAGTTGCGAAGATGACTTTCTGCAGAAGAGGCACAGCTCAAGTTTTTTGCCCTGGCTCATCGGCTGTGGGAGCAGAGGCCAACCGTTCGTGCTCTACTCCCTGGGATGCTGGGCAGCCGAGCACGGGTGCCAATAAGGTTCCCTTGTAATGGACTTTGAGTTGGGAAATGGAGGAGCGACAGCCATGCGGATGGCACCGTTGCAAAGCTGACTTTCTGCAGAAGAGGCACAGCTCAAGCTTTTAGCCCTGGCTCTTCGGCTGTGGGAGCAGAGGCCAGCCGTTCGTGCTCTACTCCCTGGGATGCTGGGCTGCCCAGCACGGGTGCCAGAGAGGTTCCATTGTAATGGACTTTGAGTTGGGAAATCGAGGAACCTCAGCAATGCGGATGGCACCGTTGCAAAGGTGACTTTCTGCAGAAGAGGCACAGCTCAAGTTTTTTGCCCTGGCTCATCGGCTGTGGGAGCAGAGGCCAACCGTTCGTGTTCTTCTCCCAGGGATGCTGGGCTGCCCAGGACGGGTGCCAAAGAGGTTCCATTGTAATGGACTTTGAGTTGGGAAATGGAAGAGCGACAGCAAAGCTGATGGCACCGTTGCAAAGGTGACTTTCTGCAGAAGAGGCACAGCTCCAGTTTTTTGCCCTGGCTCTTCGGCTGTGGGAGCAGAGGCCAGCCGTTCGTGCTCTACTGCCTGGGATGCTGGGCAGCCCAGCACGGGTGCCAGAGAGGTTCCATTGTAATGGACTTTGAGTTGTGAAATCGAGGAGAGACAGCAAAGCGAATGTCACCGTTGGAAAGCTGACTTTCTGCAGAAGAGGCACAGCTCAAGTTTTTTGCCCTGGCTCTTCGGCTGTGGGAGCAGAGGCCAACCGTTCGTGCTCTACTCTCTGGGAAGCTGGGCAGCCGAGCACGGGTGCCAGAGAGGTTCCATTGTAATGGACTTTGAGTTGTGAAATCGAGGAACCTCAGCAATGCGGATGGCACCGTTGCAAAGCTGACTTTCTGCAGAAGAGGCACAGCTCAAGCTTTTTGCCCTGGCTCATCGGCTGTGGGAGCAGAGGCCAGCCGTTCTTGCTCTACTCCCTGGGATGCTGGGCTGCACAGCACGGGTGCCAAAGAGGTTCCATTGTAATGGACTTTGAGTTGGGAAATCGAGGAACCTCAGCAATGCGGATGGCACCATTGCAAAGCTGACTTTCTGCAGAAGAGTCACAGCTCAAGCTTTTTGCCCTGGCTCTTCGGCTGTGGGAGCAGAGGCCAGCCGTTCGTGCTCTACTCCCTGGGATGCTGGGCAGCCCAGCACGGGTGCCAGAGAGGTTCCATTGTAATGAACTTTGAGTTGGGAAATCGAGGAACCTCAGCAATACGGATGGCACCGTTGCAAAGGTGACTTTCTGCAGAAGAGGTACAGCTCAAGTTTTTTGCCCTGGCTCTTCGGCTGTGGGAGCAGAGGCCAACCGTTCGTGTTCTTCTCCCAGGGATGCTGGGCAGCCCAGCACGGGTGCCAAAGAGGTTCCATTGTAATGGACTTTGAGTTGGGAAATGGAGGAGCGACAGCAATGCGGATGGCACCGTTGCAAAGCTGACTTTCTGCAGAAGAGGTACAGCTCAAGTTTTTTGCCCTGGCTTATCGGCTGTGGGAGCAGAGGCCAGCCGTTCGTGCTCTACTCCCTGGGATGCTGGGCAGCCCAGCACGGGTGCCAAAGAGGTTCCATTGTAATGGACTTTGAGTTGGGAAATCGAGGAGCGACAGCAAAGCGGATGGCACCGTTGCAAAGCTGACTTTCTGCAGAAGAGGCACAGCTCAAGCTTTTTGCCCTGGCTCTTCGGCTGTGGGAGCAGAGGCCAACCGTTCGTGCTCTACTCCCTGGGATGCTGGGCTGCCCAGCACGGGTGCCAGAGAGGTTCCATTGTAATGGACTTTGAGTTGGGAAATCGAGGAACCTCAGCAATGCGGATGGCACCGTTGCAAAGGTGACTTTCTGCAGAAGAGGCACAGCTCAAGCTTTTTGCCCTGGCTCTTCGGCTGTGGGAGCAGAGGCCAACCGTTCGTGCTCTACTCCCTGGGATGCTGGGCAGCCCAGCACGGGTGCCACAGAGGTTCCATTGTAATGGACTTTGAGTTGGGAAATCGAGGAACCTCAGTGATGCGGATGGCACCGTTGCAAAGCTGACTTTCTGCAGAAGAGGCACAGCTCAAGCTTTTAGCCCTGGCTCTTCGGCTGTGTGAGCAGAGGCCAACCGTTCGTGCTCTACTCCCTGGGATGCTGGGCAGCAGAGCACGGGTGCCAGAGAGGTTCCATTGTAATGGACTTTGAGTTGGGAAATCGGGGAACCTCAGCAATGCGGATGGCACTGTTGCAAAGCTGACTTTCTGCAGAAGAGGCACAGCTCAAGTATTTTGCCCTGACTCTTCGGCTGTGGGAGCAGAGGCCAACTGTTCGTGCTCTACTCTCTGGGATGCTGGGCAGCCCAGCACGGTTGCCAAAGACGTTCCATTGTAATGGACTTTGAGTTGGGAAATGGAGGAGCGACAGCAATGAGGATGCCATCGTTGCAAAGCTGACTTTCTGCAGAAGAGGCACAGCTCCAGTTTTTTGCCCTGGCTCTTCGGCTGTGGGAGCAGAGGCCAACCGTTCGTGCTCTACTCCCTGGGATGCAGGGCTGCCCAGCACGGGTGCCAAAGAGTTTCCATTGTAATGGACTTTGAGTTGGGAAATGAAAGAGCGACAGCAATGCGAATGGCACCGTTGCAAAGCTGACTTTCTGCAGAAGAGGCACAGCTCAAGTATTTTGCCCTGGCTCTTTGGCTGTGGGAGCAGAGGGCAACCTTTCGTGCTCTACTCCTTGGGATGCTGGGCAGCAGAGCACGGGTGCCAGAGAGGTTCCATTGTAATGGACTTTGAGTTGTGAAATCGAAGAGCGACAGCAAAGCGGATGGCACCATTGCAAAGCTGACTTTCTGCAGAAGAGGCACAGCTCAAGCTTTTTGCCCTGGCTCTTCGGCTGTGGGAGCAGAGGCCAGCCGTTCGTGCTCTACTCCCTGGGATGCTGGGCAGCCCAGCACGGGTGCCAGAGAGGTTCCATTGTAATGGACTTTGAGTTGGGAAATGGAGGAGCGACAGCAATGCGGATGGCACCGTTGCAAAGCTGACTTTCTGCAGAAGAGGCACAGCTCCAGTTTTTTGCCCTGGCTCATCGACTGTGGGAGCAGAGGCCAACCGTTCTTGCTCTACTCCCTGAAAGGCTGGGCTGCCGAGCACGGGTGCCAAAGAGGTTCCATTGTAATGGACTTTGAGTTGGGAAATCGAAGAGAGACAGCAAAGCGGATGGCACCGTTGCAAAGCTGACTTTCTGCAGAAGAGGCACAGCTCAAGTATTTTGCCCTGGCTCTTTGGCTGTGGGAGCAGAGGCCAACCGTTCGTGCTCTACTCCCTGGGATGCTGGGCAGCCGAGCACGGGTGCCACAGAGGTTCCATTGTAATGGACTTTGAGTTGTGAAATCGAGGAGCGACAGCAAAGCGGATGGCACCATTTCAAAGCTGACTTTCTGCAGAAGAGGCACAGCTCAAGTATTTTGCCCTGGCTCTTTGGCTGTGGGAGCAGAGGCCAACCGTTCGTGTTCTTCCCCCAGGGATGCTGGGCAGCCCAGCACGGGTGCCAAAGAGGTTCCATTGTAATGGACTTTGATTTGGGAAATGGAGGAGCGACAGCAATGAGGATGGCACCGTTGCAAAGCTGACTTTCTGCAGAAGAGGCACAGCTCAAGTTTTTTGCCCTGGCTCTTCGGCTGTGGGAGCAGAGGCCAACCGTTCGTGTTCTTCTCCCTGGGATGTTGGGCAGCCGAGCACGGGTGCCAGAGAGTTTCCATTGTAATGGACTTTGAGTTGGGAAATCGAAGAGAGACAGCAAAGCGGATGTCACCGTTGCAAAGCTGACTTTCTGCAGAAGAGGCACAGCTCCAGTTTTTTGCCCTGGCTCATCGGCTGTGGGAGCAGTGGCCAACCGTTCGTGCTCTACTGCCTGGGAAGCTGGGCAGCCGAGCACGGGTTCCAGAGAGGTTGCATTTTAATGGACTTTGAGTTGGGAAATCGAGGAACCTCAGCAATGCGGATGGCACCATTGCAAAGGTGACTTTCTGCAGAAGAGACACAGCTCAAGCTTTTTCCCCTGGCTATTCGGCTGTGTGAGCAGAGGCCAACCGTTCGTGCTCTACTCCCAGGGATGCTGGGCAGCAGAGCACGGGTGCCAGAGAGTTTCCATTGTAATGGACTTTGAGTTGGGAAATCGAGGAACCTCAGCAATGCGGATGGCACCGTTGCAAAGCTGACTTTCTGCAGAAGAGGCACAGCTCAAGTTTTTTGCCCTGGCTCTTCGGCTGTGTGAGCAGAGGCCAGCCGTTCGTGCTCTACTCCCTGGGATGCTGGGCAGCCCAGCACGGGTGCCAGAGAGGTTCCATTGTAATGGACTTTGAGTTGGGAAATCGAGGAACCTCAGCAATGCGGATGGCACCGTTGCAAAGCTGACTTTCTGCAGAAGAGGCACAGCTCCAGTTTTTTGCCCTGGCTCATCGGCTGTGGGAGCAGAGGCCAACCGTTCGTGCTCTACTCCCTGAAAGGCTGGGCTGCCGAGCACGGGTGCCAAAGAGGTTCCATTGTAATGGACATTGATTTGGGAAATCGAGGAGCGACAGCAAAGCGGATGGCACCATTGCAAATCTGACTTTCTGCAGAAGAGGCACAGCTCAAGTTTTTTGCCCTGGCTCTTTTACTGTGGGAGGAGAGGCCAACTGTTCGTGCTCTACTCCCTGGGATGCTGGGCAGCCCTGCACGGGTGCCAGAGATGTTCCATTGTAATGGACTTTGAGTTGGGAAATCGAGAAACCTCAGCAATGCGGATGGCACCTTTGCAAAGCTGACTTTCTGCAGAAGAGGCACAGCTCCAGTTTTTTGCCCTGGCTCATCGGCTGTGGGAGCAGAGGCCAGCCATTCGCGCTCTACTCCCTGGGATGCTGGGCAGCCCTGCACGGGTGCCAAAGAGGTTCCATTGTAATGGACTTTGAGTTGGGAAATCGAGGAACCTCAGCAATGCGGATGGCACCGTTGCAAAGCTGACTTTCTGCAGAAGAGGCACAGCTCAAGCTTTTTGCCCTGGCTCTTCGGCTGTGGGAGCAGAGGCCAGCCGTTCGTGCTCTACTCCCTGGGATGCTGGGCAGCCGAGCACGGGTGCCAGAGAGGTTCCATTGTAAGGGACTTTGAGTTGGGAAATCGAGGAACCTCAGCAATGCGGATGGCACCGTTGCAAAGCTGACTTTCTGCAGAAGAGGCACAGCTCAAGCTTTTTGCCCTGGCTCTTCGGCTGTGGGAGCAGAGGCCAACCGTTCGTTCTCTACTCCCTGGGATGCTGGGCTGCCCAGCACGGGTGCCAGAGAGGTTCCATTGTAATGGACTTTGAGTTGGGAAATCGAGGAACCTCAGCAATGAGGATGGCACCATTGCAAAGCTGACTTTCTGCAGAAGAGGCACAGCTCAAGCTTTTTCCCCTGGCTCTTCGGCTGTGGGAGCAGAGGCCAACCGTTCGTGCTCTACTCCCTGGGATGCTGGGCAGCCCAGCACGGGTGCCAGAGAGTTTCCATTGTAATGGACTTTGAGTTGGGAAATCGAGGAACCTCAGCAATGCGGATGGCACCGTTGCAAAGCTGACTTTCTGCAGAAGAGGCACAGCTCAAGTATTTTGCCCTGGCTCTTTGGCTGTGGGAGCAGAGGCCAACCGTTCGTGCTCTACTCTCTGGGATGCTGGGCAGCCAGGCAAGAGTGCCAAAGAGGTTCCATTGTAATGGATTTTGAGTTGGGAAATGGAGGAGCGACAGCAATGCGGATGGCACCGTTGCAAAGCTGACTTTCTGCAGAAGAGGCACAGCTCAAGTTTTTTGCCCTGGCTCTTCGGCTGTGGGAGCAGAGGCCAACCGTTCGTGTTCTTCTCCCGGGGATGTTGGGCAGCAGAGCACGGGTGCCAGAGAGTTTCCATTGTAATGGACTTTGAGTTGGGAAATCGAGGAACCTCAGCAATGCGGATGGCACCGTTGCAAAGCTGACTTTCTGCAGAAGAGGCACAGCTCCAGTTTTTTGCCCTGGCTCATCGGCTGTGGGAGCAGAGGCCAACCGTTCGTGCTCTACTGCCTGGGAAGCTGGGCAGCCGAGCACGGGTGCCAGAGAGGTTGCATTTTAATGGACTTTGAGTTGGGAAATCGAGGAACCTCAGCAATGCGGATGGCACCGTTGCAAAGCTGACTTTCTGCAGAAGAGGCACAGCTCCAGTTTTTTGCCCTGGCTCTTCGGCTGTGGGAGCAGAGGCCAACCATTCGTGCTCTACTCCCTGGGATGCTGGGCAGCCGAGCACGGGTGCCAAAGAGGTTCCCTTGTAATGGACTTTGAGTTGGGAAATGGAAGAGCGACAGCAATGCGAATGGCACCATTGCAAAGCTGACTTTCTGCAGAAGAGGCACAGCTCAAGTTTTTTGCCCTGGCTCATCGGCTGTGGGAGCAGAGGCCAGCCGTTCGTGCTCTACTCCCTGGGATGCTGGGCTGCCCAGCACGGGTGCCAAAGAGGTTCCATTGTAATGGACTTTGAGTTGGGAAATCGAGGAACCTCAGCAATGCGGATGGCACCGTTGCAAAGCTGACTTTCTGCAGAAGAGGCACAGCTCAAGCTTTTTGCCCTGGCTCTTCGGCTGTGGGAGCAGAGGCCAGCCGTTCGTGCTCTACTCCCTGGGATGCTGGGAAGCCCTGCACGGGTGCCAGAGAGGTTCCATTGTAATGGACTTTGAGTTGTGAAATCGAGGAACCTCAGCAATGCGGATGGCACCGTTGCAAAGCTGACTTTCTGCAGAAGAGGTACAGCTCAAGTTTTTTGCCCTGGCTCTTCGGCTGTGGGAGCAGAGGCCAACCGTTCGTGTTCTTCTCCCAGGGATGCTGGGCAGCCGAGCACGGGTGCCAAAGAGGTTCCCTTGTAATGGACTTTGAGTTGGGAAATGGAGGAGCGACAGCAATGCGGATGGCATCGTTGCAAAGCTGACTTTCTGCAGAAGAGGTACAGCTCAAGCTTTTTGCCCTGGCTCTTCAGCTGTGGGAGCAGAGGCCAGCTGTTTGTGCTCTACTCCCTGGGATGCTGGGCAGCCCAGCACGGGTGCCAGAGAGGTTCCATTGTAATGGACTTTGAGTTGGGAAATAGAGGAACCTCAGCAATGCGGATGGCACCGTTGCAAAGCTGACTTTCTGCAGAAGAGGCACAGCTCCAGTTTTTTGCCCTGGCTCATCGGCTGTGGGAGCAGAGGCCAACCGTTCGTGATCTACTCAATGAAAGGCTGGGCTGCCGAGCACGGGTGCCAAAGAGGTTCCATTGTAATGGACTTTGAGTTGGGAAATGGAAGAGCGACAGCAATGCGGATGGCACCGTTGCAAAGCTGACTTTCTGCAGAAGAGGCACAGCTCAAGCTTTTTGCCCTGGCTCTTCGGCTGTGTGAGCAGAGGACAGCCGTTCGTGCTCTACTCCCTGGGATGCTGGGCAGCAGAGCACGGGTGCCAGAGAGTTTCCATTGTAATGGACTTTGAGTTGGGAAATCGAGGAACCTCAGCAATGCGGATGGCACCGTTGCAAAGCTGACTTTCTGCAGAAGAGGCACAGCTCAAGCATTTTGCACTGGCTCTTTGGCTGTGGGAGCAGAGGCCAACCGTTCGTGCTCTACTCCCTGGGATGCTGGGCAGCCCAGCACGGGTGCCAAAGAGGTTCCATTGTAATGGACTTTGAGTTGGGAAATGGAGGAGCGACAGCAATGAGGATGGCACCGTTGCAAAGCTGACTTTCTGCAGAAGAGGCACAGCTCAAGTTTTTTGCCCTGGCTCTTCGGCTGTGGGAGCAGAGGCCAACCGTTCGTGTTCTTCTCCCTGGGATGTTGGGCAGGAGAGCACGGGTGCCAGAGAGTTTCCATTGAAATGGACTTTGAGTTGGGAAATCGAAGAGCGACAGCAAAGCGGATGTCACCGTTGCAAAGCTGACTTTCTGAAGAAGAGGCACAGCTCAAGTTTTTTGCCCTGGCTCATCGGCTGTGGGAGCAGAGGCCAACCGTTCGTGCTCTACTGCCTGGGAAGCTGGGCAGCCGAGCACGGGTGCCAGAGAGGTTGCATTTTAATGGACTTTGAGTTGGGAAATCGAGGAACCTCAGCAATGCGGATGGCACCGTTGCAAAGCTGACTTTCTGCAGAAGAGGCACAGCTCAAGTTTTTTGCCCTGGCTCATCGGCTGTGGGAGCAGAGGCCAACCGTTCGTGCTCTACTCCCTGGGATGCTGGGCAGTCCTGCACGGGTGCCAGAGAGGTTCCATTGTAATGGACTTTGAGTTGGGAAATCGAGGAACCTCAGCAATGCGGATGGCACCGTTGCAAAGCTGACTTTCTGCAGAAGAGGCACAGCTCCAGTTTTTTGCCCTGGCTCTTCGGCTGTGGGAGCAGAGGCCAACCGTTCGTGCTCTACTCCCTGGGATGCTGGGCAGCCGAGCACGGATGCCAGAGAGGTTCCATTGTAATGGACTTTGAGTTGGGAAATCGAGGAACCTCAGCAATGCGGATGGCACCGTTGCAAAGCTGACTTTCTGCAGAAGAGGCACAGCTCCAGTTTTTTGCCCTGGCTCATCGGCTGTGGGAGCAGAGGCCAAGCGTTTGTGCTCTACTCAATGAAAGGCTAGGCTGCCGAGCACGGGTGCCAAAGAGGTTCCATTGTAATGGACTTTGAGTTGGGAAATGGAAGAGCGACAGCAATGCGAATGGCACCATTGCAAAGCTGACTTTCTGCAGAAGAGGCACAGCTCAAGTTTTTTGCCCTGGCTCTTCGGCTGTGGGAGCAGAGGCCAGCCGTTCGTGCTCTACTCCCTGGGATGCTGGGCAGCCGAGCACGCGTGCCAAAGAGGTTCCATTGTAATGGACTTTGAGTTGGGAAATCGAGGAACCTCAGCGATGCGGATGGCACCGTTGCAAAGCTGGCTTTCTGCAGAAGAGGCACAGCTCAAGCTTTTTGCCCTGGCTCTTCGGCTGTGTGAGCAGAGGCCAGCCGTTCGTGCTCTACTCCCTGGGATGCTGGGCAGCAGAGCACCGGTGCCAGAGAGTTTGCATTTTAATGGACTTTGAGTTGTGAAATCGAGGAACCTCAGCAATGCGGATGGCACCGTTGCAAAGCTGACTTTCTGCAGAAGAGGCACAGCTCAAGTTTTTTACCCTGGCTCATCGGCTGTGGGAGCAGAGGCCAACCGTTCGTGCTCTACTCCCTGGGATGCTGGGCAGTCCTGCACGGGTGCCAGAGAGGTTCCATTGTAATGGACTTTGAGTTGGGAAATCGAGGAACCTCAGCAATGCGGATGGCACCGTTGCAAAGCTGACTTTCTGCAGAAGAGGCACAGCTCCAGTTTTTTGCCCTGGCTCTTCGGCTGTGGGAGCAGAGGCCAACCGTTCGTGCTCTACTCCCTGGGATGCTGGGCAGCCGAGCACGGATGCCAGAGAGGTTCCATTGTAATGGACTTTGAGTTGGGAAATCGAGGAACCTCAGCAATGCGGATGGCACCGTTGCAAAGCTGACTTTCTGCAGAAGAGGCACAGCTCCAGTTTTTTGCCCTGGCTCATCGGCTGTGGGAGCAGAGGCCAACCGTTCGTGCTCTACTCCCTGAAAGGCTGGGCTGCCGAGCACGGATGCCAAAGAGGTTCCATTGTAATGGACTTTGAGTTGGGAAATGGAAGAGCGACATCAATGCGAATGGCACCATTGCAAAGCTGACTTTCTGCAGAAGAGGCACAGCTCAAGTTTTTTGCCCTGGCTCTTCGGCTGTGGGAGCAGAGGCCAGCCGTTCGTGCTCTACTCCCTGGGATGCTGGGCTGCCCAGCACGGGTGCCAAAGAGGTTCCATTGTAATGGACTTTGAGTTGGGAAATCGAGGAACCTCAGCAATGCGGATGGCACCATTGCAAAGCTGACTTTCTGCAGAAGAGGCACAGCTCCAGTTTTTTGCCCTGGCTCATCGGCTGTGGGAGCAGAGGCCAAGCGTTTGTGCTCTACTCAATGAAAGGCTAGGCTGCCGAGCACGGGTGCCAAAGAGGTTCCATTGTAATGGACTTTGAGTTGGGAAATGGAAGAGCGACAGCAATGCGAATGGCACCATTGCAAAGCTGACTTTCTGCAGAAGAGGCACAGCTCAAGTTTTTTGCCCTGGCTCTTCGGCTGTGGGAGCAGAGGCCAGCCGTTCGTGCTCTACTCCCTGGGATGCTGGGCAGCCGAGCACGGGTGCCAAAGAGGTTCCATTGTAATGGACTTTGAGTTGGGAAATCGAGGAACCTCAGCGATGCGGATGGCACCGTTGCAAAGCTGGCTTTCTGCAGAAGAGGCACAGCTCAAGCTTTTTGCCCTGGCTCTTCGGCTGTGTGAGCAGAGGCCAGCCGTTCGTGCTCTACTCCCTGGGATGCTGGGCAGCAGAGCACCGGTGCCAGAGAGTTTGCATTTTAATGGACTTTGAGTTGTGAAATCGAGGAACCTCAGCAATGCGGATGGCACCGTTGCAAAGCTGACTTTCTGCAGAAGAGGCACAGCTCAAGTTTTTTGCCCTGGCTCATCGGCTGTGGGAGCAGAGGCCAACCGTTCGTGCTCTACTCAATGAAAGGCTGGGCTGCCGAGCACGGGTGCCAAAGAGGTTCCATTGTAATGGACTTTGAGTTGGGAAATGGAAGAGCGACAGCAATGCGAATGGCACCATTGCAAAGCTGACTTTCTGCAGAAGAGGCACAGCTCAAGTTTTTTGCCCTGGCTCTTCGGCTGTGGGAGCAGAGGCCAGCCGTTAGTGCTCTACTCCCTGGGATGCTGGGCTGCCAAGCACGGGTGCCAAAGAGGTTCCATTGTAATGGACTTTGAGTTGGGAAATCGAGGAGCCACAGCAATGCGAATGGCACCGTTGCAAAGCTGACTTTCTGCAGAAGAGGCACAGCTCCAGTTTTTTGCCCTGGCTCTTCGGCTGTGGGAGCAGAGGCCAACCGTTCGTGCTCTACTCCCTGGGATGCTGGGCTGCCCAGCACGGGTGCCAAAGATGTTCCATTGTAATGGACTTTGAGTTGGGAAATCGAGGAACCTCAGCGATGCGGATGGCACCGTTGCAAAGCTGACTTTCTGCAGAAGAGGCACAGCTCCAGTTTTTTGCCCTGGCTCTTCGGCTGTGGGAGCAGAGGCCAACCGTTCGTGCTCTACTCCCAGGGATGCTGGGCAGCCGAGCACGGGTGCCAGAGAGTTTCCATTGTAATGGACTTTGAGTTGGGAAATCGAGGAACCTCAGCAATGCGGATGGCACCGTTGCAAAGCTGACTTTCTGCAGAAGAGGCACAGCTCCAGTTTTTTGCCCTGGCTCTTTGGCTGTGGGAGCAGAGGCCAACCGTTCGTGTTCTTCTCCCTGGGATGTTGGGCAGCAGAGCACGGGTGCCAGAGAGTTTCCATTGTAATGGACTTTGAGTTGGGAAATCGAAGAGCGACAGCAAAGCGGATGTCACCGTTGCAAAGCTGACTTTCTGCAGAAGAGGCACAGCTCAAGTTTTTTGCCCTGGCTCTTCGGCTGTGGGAGCAGAGGCCAACCATTCGTGCTCTACTCTCTGGGATGCTGGGCAGCCGGGCAAGGGTGTCAAAGAGGTTCCATTGTAATGGACTTTGAGTTGGGAAATGGAGGAGCGACAGCAATGAGGATGGCACCGTTGCAAAGCTGACTTTCTGCAGAAGAGGCACAGCTCAAGTTTTTTGCCCTGGCTCTTCGGCTGTGGGAGCAGAGGCCAGCCGTTCGTGCTCTACTCCCTGGGATGCTGGGCTGCCCAGCACGGGTGCCAAAGAGGTTCCATTGTAATGGACTTTGAGTTGGGAAATAGAGGAACCTCAGCAATGCGGATGGCACCATTGCAAAGCTGACTTTCTGCAGAAGAGGCACAGCTCAAGATTTTTGCCCTGGCTCTTCGGCTGTGGGAGCAGAGGCCAACCGTTCGTGCTCTACTCCCTGGGATGCTGTGGAGCCCAGCACTGGTGCCAAAGAGGTTCCATTGTAATGGACTTTGAGTTGGGAAATCGAGGAACCTCAGCAATGCGGATGGCACCGTTGCAAAGCTGACTTTCTGCAGAAGAGGTACAGCTCAAGTTTTTTGCCCTGGCTCTTCGGCTTTGGGAGCAGAGGCCAGCCGTTCGTGCTCTACTCCCTGGGATGCTGGGCTGCCCAGCACGGGTGCCAAAGATGTTCCATTGTAATGGACTTTGAGTTGGGAAATCGAGGAACCTCAGCAATGCGGATGGCACCGTTGCAAAGCTGACTTTCTGCAGAAGAGGCACAGCTCAAGCTTTTTGCCCTGGCTCTTCGGCTGTGGGAGCAGAGGCCAACCGTTCGTGCTCTACTCCCTGGGAGGCTGGGCAGCCCAGCACGGGTGCCAGAGAGGTTCCATTGTAATGGACTTTGAGTTGGGAAATGGAGGAACGACAGCAATGCAGATGGCACCGTTGCAAAGCTGACTTTCTGCAGAAGAGGTACAGCTCAAGTTTTTTGCCCTGGCTCTTCGGCTGTGGGAGCAGAGGCCAACCGTTCGTGTTCTTCCCCCAGGGATGCTGGGCAGCCCAGCACAGGTGCCAAAGAGGTTCCCTTGTTATGGACTTTGAGTTGTGACATGGAGGAGCGACAGCAATGCGGATGGCATCGTTGCAAAGCTGACTTTCTGCAGAAGAGGTACAGCTCAAGTTTTTTGCCCTGGCTTATCGGCTGTGGGAGCAGAGGCCAGCCGTTCGTGCTCTACTGCCTGGGATGCTGGGCTGCCAAGCACGGGTGCCAAAGAGGTTCCATTGTAATGGACTTTGAGTTGGGAAATCGAGGAGCGACAGCAATGCGGATGGCACCGTTGCAAAGGTGACTTTCTGCAGAAGAGGCACAGCTCCAGTTTTTTGCCCTGGCTCTTCGGCTGTGGGAGCAGAGGCCAACCGTTCGTGCTCTACTGCCTGGGATACTGGGCAGCCGAGAACGGGTGCCAGAGAGGTTCCATTGTAATGGACTTTGAGTTGGGAAATCGAGGAACCTCAGCAATGCGGATGGCACCGTTGCAAAGCTGACTTTCTGCAGAAGAGGCACAGCTCCAGTTTTTTGCCCTGGCTCATCGGCTGTGGGAACAGAGGCCAACTGTTCGTGCTCTACTCCCTGAAAGGCTGGGCTGCCGAGCACGGGTGCCAAAGAGGTTCCATTGTAATGGACTTTGATTTGGGAAATGGAAGAGCGACAGCAATGCGAATGGCACCGTTGCAAAGCTGAGTTTCTGCAGAAGAGGCACAGCTCAAGTTTTTTGCCCTGGCTCTTCGGCTGTGGGAGCAGAGGCCAGCCGTTCGTGCTCTACTCCCTGGGATGCTGGGCTGCCCAGCACGGGTGCCAAAGAGGTTCCATTGTAATGGACTTTGAGTTGGGAAATCGAGGAACCTCAGCAATGCGGATGGCACCATTGCAAAGCTGACTTTCTGCAGAAGAGGCGCAGCTCAAGTTTTTTGCCCTGGCTCTTTGGCTGTGGGAGCAGAGGCCAACTGTTCGTGCTCTACTCTCTGGGATGCTGGGCAGCCGGGCACGGGTGCCAGAGAGGTTCCATTTTAATGGACTTTGAGTTGGGAAATGGAGGAGCGACAGCAATGCGGATGGCATCGTTGCAAAGCTGACTTTCTGCAGAAGAGGTACAGCTCAAGTTTTTTGCCCTGGCTTATCGGCTGTGGGAGCAGAGGCCAGCCGTTCGTGCTCTACTGCCTGGGATGCTGGGCTGCCAAGCACGGGTGCCAAAGAGGTTCCATTGTAATGGACTTTGAGTTGGGAAATGGAGGAGCGACAGCAAAACGGATGGCACCCTTGCAAAGCTGACTTTCTGCAGAAGAGGCACAGCTCAAGTTTTTTGCCCTGGCTCTTCGGCTGTGGGAGCAGAGGCCAACCGTTCGTGCTCTACTCCCTGGGAGGCTGGGCAGCCGAGCACGGGTGCCAAGGAGGTTCCATTGTAATGGACTTTGAGTTGTGAAATCGAGGAGCGACAGCAATGCGGATGGCACCGTTGCAAAGCTGACTTTCTGCAGAAGAGGCACAGCTCCAGTTTTTTGCCCTGGCTCTTCGGCTGTGGGAGCAGAGGCCAGCCGTTCGTGCTCTACTGCCTGGGATGCTGGGCTGCCCAGCACGGGTGCCAAAGAGGTTCCATTGTAATGGACTTTGAGTTGGGAAATGGAGGAGCGACAGCCATGCGGATGGCACCGTTGCAAAGCTGGCTTTCTGCAGAAGAGGCACAGCTCAAGCTTTTTGCCCTGGCTCTTCGGCTGTGGGAGCAGAGGCCAACCGTTCGTGCTCTACTCCCTGGGATGCTGAGCTGCCCAGCACAGGTGCCAGAGAGGTTCCATTGTAATGGACTTTGAGTTGGGAAATCGAGGAACCTCAGCAATGCGGATGGCACCGTTGCAAAGATGACTTTCTGCAGAAGAGGCAGAGCTCAAGCTTTTTGCCCTGGCTCTTCGGCTGTGTGAGCAGAGGCCAACCGTTCGTGCTCTACTCCCTGGGATGCTGGGATGCTCAGCACGGGTGCCAAAGAGGTTCCATTGTAATGGACTTTGAGTTGGGAAATCGAGGAACCTCAGCAATGCGGATGGCAGCGTTGCAAAGCTGACTTTCTGCAGAAGAGGCACAGCTCAAGTATTTTGCCCTGGCTCTTTGGCTGTGGGAGCAGAGGCCAACCGTTTGTGCTCTACTCCCTGGGATGCTGGGCAGCCGAGCACGGGTGCCAAAGAGGTTCCATTGTAATGGACTTTGAGTTGTGAAATCGGGGAGCGACAGCAAAGCGGATGGCACCGTTGCAAAGCTGACTTTCTGCAGAAGAGGCACAGCTCAAGTTTTTTGCCCTGGCGCTTTGACTGTGGGAGCAGAGGCCAACTGTTCGTGCTCTACTCTCTGGGATGCTGGGCAGCCCAGCACGGGTGCCAAAGAGGTTCCATTGTAATGGACTTTGAGTTGGGAAATGGAGGAGCGACAGCAATGAGGATGGCACCGTTGCAAAGCTGACTTTCTGCAGAAGAGGCACAGCTCAAGTTTTTTGCCCTGGCTCTTTGGCTGTGGGAGCAGAGGCCAACCGTTCGTGTTCTTCTCCCGGGGATGTTGGGCAGCAGAGCACGGGTGCCAGAGAGTTTCCATTGTAATGGACTTTGAGTTGGGAAATCGAAGAGCGACAGCAAAGCGGATGGCACCGTTGCAAAGCTGACTTTCTGCAGAAGAGGCACAGCTCAAGCTTTTTGCCCTGGCTCTTCGGCTGTGGGAGCAGAGGCCAACCGTTCGTGCTCTACTCCCTGGGACGCTGGGCAGCCCAGCTCGGGTGCCAGAGAGGTTCCATTGTAATGGACTTTGAGTTGGGAAATCGAGGAACCTCAGCAATGCGGATGGCACCGTTGCAAAGCTGACTTTCTGCAGAAGAGGCACAGCTCCAGTTTTTTGCCCTGGCTCTTCGGCTGTGGGAGCAGAGGCCAACCGTTCGTGCTCTACTCCCTGAAAGGCTGGGCTGCCGAGCACGGGTGCCAAAGAGGTTCCATTGTAATGGACTTTGAGTTGGGAAATGGAAGAGCGACAGCAATGCGAATGGCACCATTGCAAAGCTGACTTTCTGCAGAAGAGGCACAGCTCAAGTTTTTTGCCCTGGCTCATCGGCTGTGGGAGCAGAGGCCAACCATTCGTGCTCTACTCCCTGGGATGCTGGGCTGCCCAGCACGGGTGCCAAAGATGTTCCATTGTAATGGACTTTGAGTTGGGAAATCGAGGAACCTCAGCAATGCAGATGGCACCGTTGCAAAGCTGACTTTCTGCAGAAGAGGCACAGCTCAAGCTTTTTGCCCTGGCTCTTCGGCTGTGGGAGCAGAGGCCAACCGTTCGTGCTCTACTCCCTGGGATGCTGGGCAGCCCAGCACGGGTGCCAGAGAGGTTCCATTGTAATGGACTTTGAGTTGGGAAATCGAGGAACCTCAGCAATGCAGATGGCACCGTTGCAAAGCTGACTTTCTGCAGAAGAGGTACAGCTCAAGTTTTTTGCCCTGGCTCTTCGGCTGTGTGAGCAGAGGCCAACCGTTCGTGCTCTACTGCCTGGGATGCTGGACAGCAGAGCACGAGTGCCAGAGAGTTTCCATTGTAATGGACTTTGAGTTGGGAAATCGAGGAACATCAGCAATGCGGATGGCAGCGTTGCAAAGCTGACTTTCTGCAGAAGAGGCACAGCTCAGGTTTTTTGCCCTGGCTTATCGGCTGTGGGAGCAGAGGCCAGCCGTTCGTGCTCTACTGCCTGGGATGCTGGGCAGCCCAGCACGGGTGCCAAAGAGGTTCCATTGTAATGGACTTTGAGTTGGGAAATCGAGGAACCTCAGCAATGCGGATGGCACCATTGCAAAGCTGACTTTCTGCAGAAGAGGCACAGCTCAAGCTTTTTGCCCTGGCTCTTCGGCTGTGGGAGCAGAGGCCAACCGTTCGTGTTCCTCTCCCAGGGATGCTGGGCAGCCCGGCACGGGTGCCAAAGAGGTTCCATTGTAATGGACTTTGAGTTGGGAAATGGAGGAGCGACAGCCATGCGGATGGCACCGTTGCAAAGCTGACTTTCTGCAGAAGAGGCACAGCTCAAGTTTTTTGCCCTGGCTCTTCGGCTGTGGGAGCAGAGGCCAACTGTTCGTGTTCTTCCCCCGGGGATGTTGGGCAGCAGAGCACGGGTGCCAGAGAGTTTCCATTGTAATGGACTTTGAGTTGGGAAATCGAAGAGCGACAGCAATGCGGATGGCACCGTTGCAAAGCTGACTTTCTGCAGAAGAGGCACAGCTCCAGTTTTTTGCCCTGGCTCATCGGCTGTGGGAGCAGAGGCCAACCGTTCGTGTTCTACTCCCTGAAAGGCTGGGCTGCCCAGCACGGGTGCCAGAGAGGTTCCATTGTAATGGACTTTGAGTTGGGAAATGGAAGAGCGACAGCAATGCGAATGGCACCGTTGCAAAGCTGACTTTCTGCAGAAGAGGCACAGCTCAAGCTTTTTGCCCTGGCTCTTCGGCTGTGGGAGCACAGGCCAACCGTTCGTGCTCTACTGCCTGGGATGCTGGGCAGCAGAGCACGGGTGCCACAGAGGTTCCATTGTAATGGACATTGAGCTGGGAAATCGAGGAACCTCAGCAATGCGGATGGCAGCGTTGCAAAGCTGGCTTTCTGCAGAAGAGGTACAGCTCAAGTATTTTGCCCTGGCTCTTTGGCTGTGGGAGCAGAGGCCAACCGCTCGTGCTCTACTCCCTGGGATGCTGGGCAGCCGAGCACGGGTGCCAAAGAGGTTCCATTGTAATGGGCTTTGAGTTGGGAAATGGAGGAGCGACAGCAATGCGGATGGCACCATTGCAAAGCTGACTTTCTGCAGAAGAGGCACAGCTCAAGTTTTTTGCCCTGGCTCTTTGGCTGTGGGAGCAGAGGCCAACCGTTCGTGTTCTTCTCCCTGGGATGTTGGGCAGCAGAGCACGGGTGCCAGAGAGTTTCCATTGTAATGGACTTTGAGTTGGGAAATCGAAGAGCGACAGCAAAGCGGATGTCACCGTTGCAAAGCTGACTTTCTGCAGAAGAGGCACAGCTCCAGTTTTTTGCCCTGGCTCTTCGGCTGTGGGAGCAGAGGCCAACCGTTCGTGCTCTACTGCCTGGGATACTGGGCAGCCGAGAACTGGTGCCAGAGAGGTTCCATTGTAATGGACTTTGAGTTGGGAAATCGAGGAACCTCAGCAATGCGGATGGCACCGTTGTAAAGCTGACTTTCTGCAGAAGAGGCACAGCTCCAGTTTTTTGCCCTGGCTCATCGGCTGTGGGAGCAGAGGCCAACTGTTCGTGCTCTACTCCCTGAAAGGCTGGGCTTCCGAGCACGGGTGCCAAAGAGGTTCCATTGTAATGGACTTTGAGTTGGGAAATGGAAGAGCGATAGCAATGCGAATGGCACCGTTGCAAAGCTGACTTTCTGCAGAAGAGGCACAGCTCAAGTTTTTTGCCCTGGCTCTTCGGCTGTGGGAGAAGAGGCCAGCCGTTCGTGCTCTACTCCCTGGGATGCTGGGCTGCCCAGCACGGGTGCCAGAGGTTCCATTGTAATGGACTTTGAGTTGGGAAATCGAGGAACCTCAGCAATGCGGATGGCACCATTGCAAAGCTGACTTTCTGCAGAAGAGGCACAGCTCAAGTTTTTTGCCCTGGCTCTTTGGCTGTGGGAGCAGAGGCCAACTGTTCGTGCTCTACTCCCTGGGATGCTGGGCAGCCGGGCACGGGTGCCAAAGAGGTTCCATTGTAATGGACTTTGAGTTGGGAAATCGAGGAGCGACAGCAATGAGGATGGCATCGTTGCTAAGCTGACTTTCTGCAGAAGAGGTACAGCTCCAGTTTTTTGCCCTGGCTTATCGGCTGTGGGAGCAGAGGCCAGCCGTTCGTGCTCTACTCCCAGGGATGCTGGGCTGCCAAGCACGGGTGCCAAAGAGGTTCCATTGTAATGGACTTTGATTTGGGAAATGGAGGAGCGACAGCAAAGCGGATGGCACCGTTGCAAAGGTGACTTTCTGCAGAAGAGGCACAGCTCAAGTTTTTTGCCCTGGCTCTTCGGCTGTGGGAGCAGAGGCCAACCGTTCGTGCTCTACTCCCTGGGAGGCTGGGCAGCCGAGCACGGGTGCCAGAGAGGTTCCATTGTAATGGACTTTGAGTTGTGAAATGGAGGAGCGACAGCAATGCGGATGGCACCGTTGCAAAGGTGACTTTCTGCAGAAGAGGCACAGCTCAAGTTTTTTGCCCTGGCTCATCGGCTGTGGGAGCAGAGGCCAACCGTTCGTGCTCTACTGCCTGGGATGCTGGGCAGCCGAGCACGGGTGCCAAAGAGGTTCCATTGTAATGGACTTTGAGTTGGGAAATGGAGGAGCGACAGCAATGCGGATGGCACCGTTGCAAAGCTGGCTTTCTGCAGAAGAGGCACAGCTCAAGCTTTTTGCCCTGGCTCTTCGGCTGTGGGAGCAGAGGCCAACCGTTCGTGCTCTACTCCCTGGGATGCTGGGCTGCCCAGCACGGGTGCCAGAGAGGTTCCATTGTAATGGACTTTGAGTTGGGAAATCGAGGAACCTCAGCAATGCGGATGGCACCGTTGCAAAGCTGACTTTCTGCAGAAGAGGCAGAGCTCAAGCTTTTTCCCCTGGCTCTTCGGCTGTGTGAGCAGAGGCCAACCGTTCGTGCTCTACTCCCTGGGATGCTGGGCAGCAGAGCACGGGTGCCAGAGAGTTTCCATTGTAATGGACTTTGAGTTGGGAAATCGAGGAACCTCAGCAATGCGGACGGCAGCGTTGCAAAGCTGACTTTCTGCAGAAGAGGCACAGCTCAAGTTTTTTGCCCTGGCTCTTTGGCTGTGGGAGCAGAGGCCAACCGTTCGTGTTCTTCTCCCGTTGATGTTGGGCAGCAGAGCACGGGTGCCAGAGAGTTTCCATTGTAATGGACTTTGAGTTGTGAAATCGAGGAGCGACAGCAAAGCGGATGGCACCGTTGCAAAGCTGACTTTCTGCAGAAGAGGCACAGCTCAAGCTTTTTGCCCTGGCTCTTCGGCTGTGGGAGCAGAGGCCAGCCGTTCGTGCTCTACTCCCTGGGATGCTGGGCAGCCCAGCTCGGGTGCCAGAGAGGTTCCATTGTAATGGACTTTGAGTTGGGAAATCGAGGAACCTCAGCAAAGCGGATGGCACCGTTGCAAAGCTGACTTTCTGCAGAAGAGGCACAGCTCCAGTTTTTTGCCCTGGCTTATCGGCTGTGGGAGCAGAGGCCAACCGTTCGTGCTCTACTCCCTGAAAGGCTGGGCTGCCGAGCACGGGTGCCAAAGAGGTTCCATTGTAATGGACTTTGAGTTGGGAAATGGAAGAGCGACAGCAATGCGAATGGCACCATTGCAAAGCTGACTTTCTGCAGAAGAGGCACAGCTCAAGTTTTTTGCCCTGGCTCTTCGGCTGTGGGAGCAGAGGCCAGCCGTTCGTGCTCTACTCCCTGGGATGCTGGGCTGCCCAGCACGGGTGCCAAAGAGGTTCCATTGTAATGGACTTTGAGTTGGGAAATCGAGGAACCTCAGCAATGCGGATGGCACCATTGCAAAGCTGACTTTCTGCAGAAGAGGCACAGCTCAAGCTTTTTGCCCTGGCTCTTCGGCTGTGGGAGCAGAGGCCAGCCGTTCGTGCTGTACTCCCTGGGATGCTGGGCAGCCCAGCACGGGTGCCAGAGAGGTTCCATTGTAATGGACTTTGAGTTGGGAAATCGAGGAACCTCAGCAATGCGGATGGCACCGTTGCAAAGCTGACTTTCTGCAGAAGAGGTACAGCTCAAGTTTTTTGCCCTGGCTCTTCGGCTGTGGGAGCAGAGGCCAAACGTTCGTGTTCTTCTCCCAGGGATGCTGGGCAGCCCAGCACGGGTGCCAAAGAGTTTCCCTTGTAATGGACTTTGAGTTGGGAAATGGAGGAGCGACAGCAATGCGGATGGCATCGTTGCACAGCTGACTTTCTGCAGAAGAGGTACAGCTCAAGCTTTTTGCCCTGGCTCTTCAGCTGTGGGAGCAGAGGCCAGCCGTTTGTGCTCTACTCCCTGGGATGCTGGGCAGCCCAGCACGAGTGCCAGAGAGGTTCCATTGTAATGGACTTTGAGTTGGGAAATCGAGGAACCTCAGCAATGCGGATGGCACCGTTGCAAAGCTGACTTTCTGCAGAAGAGGCACAGCTCCAGTTTTTTGCCCTGGCTCTTCGGCTGTGGGAGCAGAGGCCAACCGTTCGTGCTCTACTGCCTGGGATGCTGGGCAGCCGAGCACGGGTGCCAAAGAGGTTCCATTGTAATGGACTTTGAGTTGTGAAATCGAGGAGCGACAGCAATGCGGATGGCACCGTTGCAAAGGTGACTTTCTGCAGAAGAGGCACAGCTCAAGTTTTTTGCCCTGGCTCATCGGCTGTGGGAGCAGAGGCCAACCGTTCTTGCTCTACTGCCTGGGATGCTGGACAGTCGAGCACGGGTGCCAAAGAGGTTCCATTGTAATGGACTTTGAGTTGGGAAATCGAGGAGCGACAGCCATGCGGATGGCACCGTTGCAAAGCTGACTTTCTGCAGAAGAGGCACAGCTCAAGTTTTTCGCCCTGGCGCTTTGACTGTGGGAGCAGAGGCCAACTGTTCGTGCTCTACTCTCTGGGATGCTGGGCAGCCCAGCACGGGTGCCAAAGAGGTTCCATTGTAATGGACTTTGAGTTGGGAAATGGAGGAGCGACAGCAATGAGGATGGCACCGTTGCAAAGCTGACTTTCTGCAGAAGAGGCACAGTTCAAGTTTTTTGCCCTGGCTCTTTGGCTGTGGGAGCAGAGGCCAACCGTTCGTGTTCTACTCCCGGGGATGTTGGGCAGCAGAGCACGGGTGCCAGAGAGTTTCCATTGTAATGGACTTTGAGTTGGCAAATCGAGGAACCTCAGCAATGCGGATGGCACCGTTGCAAAGCTGACTTTCTGCAGAAGAGGTACAGCTCAAGTTTTTTGCCCTGGCTCTTCGGCTGTGGGAGCAGAGGCCAACCGTTCGTGTTCTTCTCCCAGGGATGCTGGGCAGCCCAGCACGGGTGCCAAAGAGGTTCCATTGTAATGGACTTTGAGTTGGGAAATGGAGGAGCGACAGCAATGCGGATGGCATCGTTGCAAAGCTGACTTTCTGCAGAAGAGGTACAGCTCAAGCTTTTTGCCCTGGCTCTTCAGCTGTGGGAGCAGAGGCCAGCCGTTTGTGCTCTACTCCCTGGGATGCTGGGCAGCCCAGCACGAGTGCCAGAGAGGTTCCATTGTAATGGACTTTGAGTTGGGAAATCGAGGAACCTCAGCAATGCGGATGGCACCGTTGCAAAGCTGACTTTCTGCAGAAGAGGCACAGCTCCAGTTTTTTGCCCTGGCTCATCGGCTGTGGGAGCAGAGGCCAACCGTTCGTGCTCTACTCCCTGAAAGGCTGGACTGCCGAGCACGAGTGCCAAAGAGGTTCCATTGTAATGGACTTTGAGTTGGGAAATGGAAGAGCGACAGCAATGCGAATGGCACCATTGCAAAGCTGACTTTCTGCAGAAGAGGCACAGCTCAAGTTTTTTGCCCTGGCTCTTCGGCTGTGGGAGCAGAGGCCAACCGTTCGTGCTCTACTCCCTGGGATGCTGGGCAGCCCAGCACGGGTGCCAGAGAGGTTCCATTGTAATGGACTTTGAGTTGGCAAATCGAGGAACCTCAGCAATGCGGATGGCACCGTTGCAAAGCTGACTTTCTGCAAAAGAAGTACAGCTCAAGTTTTTTGCCCTGGCTCATCGGCTGTGGGAGCAGAGGCCAACCGTTCGTGTTCTTCCCCCAGGGATACTGGGCAGCCCAGCACAGGTGCCAAAGAGGTTCCCTTGTAATGGACTTTGAGTTGGGAAATGGAGGAGCGACAGCAATGCGGATGGCATCGTTGCAAAGCTGACTTTCTGCAGAAGAGGTACAGCTCAAGTTTTTTGCCCTGGCTTATCGGCTGTGGGAGCAGAGGCCAGCCGTTCGTGCTCTACTGCCTGGGATGCTGGGCTGCCAAGCACGGGTGCCAAAGAGGTTCCATTGTAATGGACTTTGAGTTGGGAAATCGAGGAGCGACAGCAATGCGGATGGCACCGTTGCAAAGGTGACTTTCTGCAGAAGAGGCACAGCTCAAGTTTTTTGCCCTGGCTCATCGGCTGTGGGAGCACAGGCCAACCGTTCGTGCTCTACTGCCTGGGATGCTGGGCAGCCGAGCACGGGTGCCAAAGAGGTTCCATTGTAATGGACTTTGAGTTGGGAAATGGAGGAGCGACAGCCATGCGGATGGCACCGTTGCAAAGCTGGCTTTCTGCAGAAGAGTCACAGATCAAGCTTTTTGCCCTGGCTCTTCGGCTGTGGGAGCAGAGGCCAACCGTTCGTGCTCTACTGCCTGGGATGCTGGGCAGCCGAGCACGGGTGCCACAGAGGTTCCATTGTAATGGACTTTAAGTTGGGAAATCGAGGAACCTCAGCAATGCGGATGGCAGCGTTGCAAAGCTGACTTTCTGCAGAAGAGGCACAGCTCAGGTTTTTTGCCCTGGCTTATCGGCTGTGGGAGCATAGGCCAGCCGTTCGTGTTCTACTCCCTGAAAGGCTGGGCTGCCCAGCACGGGTGCCAGAGAGGTTCCATTGTAATGGACTTTGAGTTGGGAAATGGAAGAGCGACAGCAATGCGAATGGCACCGTTGCAAAGCTGAGTTTCTGCAGAAGAGGCACAGCTCAAGTATTTTGCCCTGGCTCTTTGGCTGTGGGAGCAGAGGCCAACCGCTCGTGCTCTACTCCCTGGGATGCTGGGCAGCCGAGCACGGGTGCCAAAGATGTTCCATTGTAATGGACTTTGAGTTGGGAAATGGAGGAGCGACAGCAATGCGGATGGCACCATTGCAAAGCTGACTTTCTGCAGAAGAGGCACAGCTCCAGTTTTTTGCCCTGGCTCTTTGGCTGTGGGAGCAGAGGCCAACCGTTCGTGTTCTTCTCCCTGGGATGTTGAGCAGCAGAGTACGGGTGCCAGAGAGTTTCCATTGTAATGGACTTTGATTTGGGAAATCGAAGAGCGACAGCAAAGCGGATGTCACCGTTGCAAAGCTGACTTTCTGCAGAAGAGGCACAGCTCCAGTTTTTTGCCCTGGCTCTTCGGCTGTGGGAGCAGAGGCCAACCGTTCGTGCTCTACTGCCTGGGATACTGGGCAGCCGAGAACGGGTGCCAGAGAGGTTCCATTGTAATGGACTTTGAGTTGGGAAATCGAGGAACCTCAGCAATGCGGATGGCACCGTTGCAAAGCTGACTTTCTGCAGAAGAGGCACAGCTCCAGTTTTTTGCCCTGGCTCATCGGCTGTGGGAACAGAGGCCAACTGTTCGTGCTCTACTCCCTGAAAGGCTGGGCTGCCGAGCACGGGTGCCAAAGAGGTTCCATTGTAATGGACTTTGATTTGGGAAATGGAAGAGCGACAGCAATGCGAATGGCACCGTTGCAAAGCTGAGTTTCTGCAGAAGAGGCACAGCTCCAGTTTTTTGCCCTGGCTCATCGGCTGTGGGAGCAGAGGCCAACTGTTCGTGCTCTACTCCCTGAAAGGCTGGGCTGCCGAGCACGGGTGCCAAAGAGGTTCCATTGTAATGGACTTTGATTTGGGAAATGGAAGAGCGACAGCAATGCGAATGGCACCGTTGCAAAGCTGAGTTTCTGCAGAAGAGGCACAGCTCAAGTTTTTTGCCCTGGCTCTTCGGCTGTGGGAGCAGAGGCCAGCCGTTCGTGCTCTACTCCCTGGGATGCTGGGCTGCCCAGCACGGGTGCCAAAGAGGTTCCATTGTAATGGACTTTGAGTTGGGAAATTGAGGAACCTCAGCAATGCGGATGGCACCGTTGCAAAGCTGACTTTCTGCAGAAGAGGCGCAGCTCAAGTTTTTTGCCCTGGCTCTTTGGCTGTGGGAGCAGAGGCCAACTGTTCGTGCTCTACTCTCTGGGATGCTGGGCAGCCAGGCACGGGTGCCAGAGAGGTTCCATTTTAATGGACTTTGAGTTGGGAAATGGAGGAGCGACAGCAATGCGGATGGCATCGTTGCAAAGCTGACTTTCTGCAGAAGAGGTACAGCTCAAGTTTTTTGCCCTGGCTTATCGGCTGTGGGAGCAGAGGCCAGCCGTTCGTGCTCTACTGCCTGAAAGGCTGGGCTGCCAAGCACGGGTGCCAAAGAGGTTCCATTGTAATGGACTTTGAGTTGGGAAATGGAGGAGCGACAGCAAAACGGATGGCACCCTTGCAAAGCTGACTTTCTGCAGAAGAGGCACAGCTCAAGTTTTTTGCCCTGGCTCTTCGGCTGTGGGAGCAGAGGCCAACCGTTCGTGCTCTACTCCCTGGGAGGCTGGGCAGCCGAGCACGGGTGCCAAGGAGGTTCCATTGTAATGGACTTTGAGTTGTGAAATCGAGGAGCGACAGCAATGCGGATGGCACCGTTGCAAAGGTGACTTTCTGCAGAAGAGGCACAGCTCCAGTTTTTTGCCCTGGCTCTTCGGCTGTGGGAGCAGAGGCCAGCCGTTCGTGCTCTACTGCCTGGGATGCTGGGCTGCCCAGCACGGGTGCCAAAGAGGTTCCATTGTAATGGACTTTGAGTTGGGAAATGGAGGAGCGACAGCCATGCGGATGGCACCGTTGCAAAGCTGGCTTTCTGTAGAAGAGGCACAGCTCAAGCTTTTTGCCCTGGCTCTTCGGCTGTGGGAGCAGAGGCCAACCGTTCGTGCTCTACTCCCTGGGATGCTGGACAGCCCAGCACAGGTGCCAGAGAGGTTCCATTGTAATGGACTTTGAGTTGGGAAATCGAGGAACCTCAGCAATGCGGATGGCACCGTTGCAAATATGACTTTCTGCAGAAGAGGCAGAGCTCAAGCTTTTTCCCCTGGCTCTTCGGCTGTGTGAGCAGAGGCCAACCGTTCGTGCTCTACTCCCTGGGATGCTGGGATGCTCAGCACGGGTGCCAAAGAGGTTCCATTGTAATGGACTTTGAGTTGGGAAATCGAGGAACCTCAGCAATGCGGATGGCAGCGTTGCAAAGCTGACTTTCTGCAGAAGAGGCACAGCTCAAGTATTTTGCCCTGGCTCTTTGGCTGTGGGAGCAGAGGCCAACCGTTTGTGCTCTACTCCCTGGGATGCTGGGCAGCCCAGCACGGGTGCCAAAGAGGTTCCATTGTAATGGACTTTGAGTTGTGAAATCGGGGAGCGACAGCAAAGCGGATGGCACCATTGCAAAGCTGACTTTCTGCAGAAGAGGCACAGCTCAAGTTTTTTGCCCTGGCGCTTTGACTGTGGGAGCAGAGGCCAACTGTTCGTGCTCTACTCTCTGGGATGCTGGGCAGCCCAGCACGGGTGCCAAAGAGGTTCCATTGTAATGGACTTTGAGTTGGGAAATGTAGGAGCGACAGCAATGAGGATGGCACCGTTGCAAAGCTGACTTTCTGCAGAAGAGGCACAGCTCAAGTATTTTGCCCTGGCTCTTTGGCTGTGGGAGCAGAGGCCAACCGCTCGTGCTCTACTCCCTGGGATGCTGGGCAGCCGAGCACGGGTGCCAAAGATGTTCCATTGTAATGGACTTTGAGTTGGGAAATGGAGGAGCGACAGCAATGCGGATGGCACCATTGCAAAGCTGACTTTCTGCAGAAGAGGCACAGCTCCAGTTTTTTGCCCTGGCTCTTTGGCTGTGGGAGCAGAGGCCAACCGTTCGTGTTCTTCTCCCTGGGATGTTGAGCAGCAGAGTACGGGTGCCAGAGAGTTTCCATTGTAATGGACTTTGATTTGGGAAATCGAAGAGCGACAGCAAAGCGGATGTCACCGTTGCAAAGCTGACTTTCTGCAGAAGAGGCACAGCTCCAGTTTTTTGCCCTGGCTCTTCGGCTGTGGGAGCAGAGGCCAACCGTTCATGCTCTACTGCCTGGGATACTGGGCAGCCGAGAACGGGTGCCAGAGAGGTTCCATTGTAATGGACTTTGAGTTGGGAAATCGAGGAACCTCAGCAATGCGGATGGCACCGTTGCAAAGCTGACTTTCTGCAGAAGAGGCACAGCTCCAGTTTTTTGCCCTGGCTCATCGGCTGTGGGAACAGAGGCCAACTGTTCGTGCTCTACTCCCTGAAAGGCTGGGCTGCCGAGCACGGGTGCCAAAGAGGTTCCATTGTAATGGACTTTGATTTGGGAAATGGAAGAGCGACAGCAATGCGAATGGCACCGTTGCAAAGCTGAGTTTCTGCAGAAGAGGCACAGCTCCAGTTTTTTGCCCTGGCTCATCGGCTGTGGGAGCAGAGGCCAACTGTTCGTGCTCTACTCCCTGAAAGGCTGGGCTGCCGAGCACGGGTGCCAAAGAGGTTCCATTGTAATGGACTTTGATTTGGGAAATGGAAGAGCGACAGCAATGCGAATGGCACCGTTGCAAAGCTGAGTTTCTGCAGAAGAGGCACAGCTCAAGTTTTTTGCCCTGGCTCTTCGGCTGTGGGAGCAGAGGCCAGCCGTTCGTGCTCTACTCCCTGGGATGCTGGGCTGCCCAGCACGGGTGCCAAAGAGGTTCCATTGTAATGGACTTTGAGTTGGGAAATTGAGGAACCTCAGCAATGCGGATGGCACCGTTGCAAAGCTGACTTTCTGCAGAAGAGGCGCAGCTCAAGTTTTTTGCCCTGGCTCTTTGGCTGTGGGAGCAGAGGCCAACTGTTCGTGCTCTGCTCTCTGGGATGCTGGGCAGCCAGGCACGGGTGCCAGAGAGGTTCCATTTTAATGGACTTTGAGTTGGGAAATGGAGGAGCGACAGCAATGCGGATGGCATCGTTGCAAAGCTGACTTTCTGCAGAAGAGGTACAGCTCAAGTTTTTTGCCCTGGCTTATCGGCTGTGGGAGCAGAGGCCAGCCGTTCGTGCTCTACTGCCTGAAAGGCTGGGCTGCCAAGCACGGGTGCCAAAGAGGTTCCATTGTAATGGACTTTGAGTTGGGAAATGGAGGAGCGACAGCAAAACGGATGGCACCCTTGCAAAGCTGACTTTCTGCAGAAGAGGCACAGCTCAAGTTTTTTGCCCTGGCTCTTCGGCTGTGGGAGCAGAGGCCAACCGTTCGTGCTCTACTCCCTGGGAGGCTGGGCAGCCGAGCACGGGTGCCAAGGAGGTTCCATTGTAATGGACTTTGAGTTGTGAAATCGAGGAGCGACAGCAATGCGGATGGCACCGTTGCAAAGGTGACTTTCTGCAGAAGAGGCACAGCTCCAGTTTTTTGCCCTGGCTCTTCGGCTGTGGGAGCAGAGGCCAGCCGTTCGTGCTCTACTGCCTGGGATGCTGGGCTGCCCAGCACGGGTGCCAAAGAGGTTCCATTGTAATGGACTTTGAGTTGGGAAATGGAGGAGCGACAGCCATGCGGATGGCACCGTTGCAAAGCTGGCTTTCTGTAGAAGAGGCACAGCTCAAGCTTTTTGCCCTGGCTCTTCGGCTGTGGGAGCAGAGGCCAACCGTTCGTGCTCTACTCCCTGGGATGCTGGACAGCCCAGCACAGGTGCCAGAGAGGTTCCATTGTAATGGACTTTGAGTTGGGAAATCGAGGAACCTCAGCAATGCGGATGGCACCGTTGCAAATATGACTTTCTGCAGAAGAGGCAGAGCTCAAGCTTTTTCCCCTGGCTCTTCGGCTGTGTGAGCAGAGGCCAACCGTTCGTGCTCTACTCCCTGGGATGCTGGGATGCTCAGCACGGGTGCCAAAGAGGTTCCATTGTAATGGACTTTGAGTTGGGAAATCGAGGAACCTCAGCAATGCGGATGGCAGCGTTGCAAAGCTGACTTTCTGCAGAAGAGGCACAGCTCAAGTATTTTGCCCTGGCTCTTTGGCTGTGGGAGCAGAGGCCAACCGTTTGTGCTCTACTCCCTGGGATGCTGGGCAGCCCAGCACGGGTGCCAAAGAGGTTCCATTGTAATGGACTTTGAGTTGTGAAATCGGGGAGCGACAGCAAAGCGGATGGCACCATTGCAAAGCTGACTTTCTGCAGAAGAGGCACAGCTCAAGTTTTTTGCCCTGGCGCTTTGACTGTGGGAGCAGAGGCCAACTGTTCGTGCTCTACTCTCTGGGATGCTGGGCAGCCCAGCACGGGTGCCAAAGAGGTTCCATTGTAATGGACTTTGAGTTGGGAAATGTAGGAGCGACAGCAATGAGGATGGCACCGTTGCAAAGCTGACTTTCTGCAGAAGAGGCACAGCTCAAGTTTTTTGCCCTGGCTCTTTGGCTGTGGGAGCAGAGGCCAACCGTTCGTGTTCTTCTCCCGGGGATGTTGGGCAGCAGAGCACGGGTGCCAGAGAGTTTCCATTGTAATGGACTTTGAGTTGGGAAATCGAAGAGCGACAGCAAAGCGGATGGCACCGTTGCAAAGCTGACTTTCTGCAGAAGAGGCACAGCTCAAGCTTTTTCCCCTGGCTCTTCGGCTGTGGGAGCAGAGGCCAACCGTTCGTGCTCTACTCCCTGGGACGCTGGGCAGCCCAGCTCGGGTGCCAGAGAGGTTCCATTGTAATGGACTTTGAGTTGGGAAATCGAGGAACCTCAGCAATGCGGATGGCACCGTTGCAAAGCTGACTTTCTGCAGAAGAGGCACAGCTCCAGTTTTTTGCCCTGGCTCTTCGGCTGTGGGAGCAGAGGCCAACCGTTCGTGCTCTACTCCCTGAAAGGCTGGGCTGCCGAGCACGGGTGCCAAAGAGGTTCCATTGTAATGGACTTTGAGTTGGGAAATGGAAGAGCGACAACAATGCGAATGGCACCATTGCAAAGCTGACTTTCTGCAGAAGAGGCACAGCTCAAGTTTTTTGCCCTGGCTCTTCGGCTGTGGGAGCAGAGGCCAACCGTTCGTGTTCTTCCCCCTGGGATGCTGGGCAGCCGGGCACGGGTGCCAAAGAGGTTCCCTTGTAATGGACTTTGAGTTGGGAAATGGAGGAGCGACAGCCATGCGGATGGCACCGTTGCAAAGCTGGCTTTCTGCAGAAGAGGCACAGATCAAGCTTTTTGCCCTGGCTCTTTGGCTGTGGGAGCAGAGGCCAACCGTTCGTGCTCTACTGCCTGGGATGCTGGGCTGCCCAGCACGGGTGCCACAGAGGTTCCATTGTAATGGACTTTGAGTTGGGAAATCGAGGAACCTCAGCAATGCGGATGGCACCATTGCAAAGCTGACTTTCTGCAGAAGAGGCACAGCTGAAGCTTTTTCCCCTGGCTCTTCGGCTGTGTGAGCAGAGGCCAACCGTTCGTGCTCTACTGCCTGGGATGCTGGGCAGCAGAGCACGGGTGCCAGAGAGTTTCCATTGTAATGGACTTTGAGTTGGGAAATCGAGGAACATCAGCAATGCGGATGGCAGCGCTGCAAAGCTGACTTTCTGCAGAAGAGGCACAGCTCAGGTTTTTTGCCCTGGCTTATCGGCTGTGGGAGCAGAGGCCAGCCGTTCGTGCTCTACTGCCTGGGATGCTGGGCAGCCCAGCACGGGTGCCAAAGAGGTTCCATTGTAATGGACTTTGAGTTGGGAAATCGAGGAACCTCAGCAATGCGGATGGCACCATTGCAAAGCTGACTTTCTGCAGAAGAGGCACAGCTCAAGCTTTTTGCCCTGGCTCTTCGGATGTGGGAGCAGAGGCCAACCGTTCGTGTTCCTCTCCCAGGGATGCTGGGCAGCCCGGCACGGGTGCCAAAGAGGTTCCATTGTAATGGACTTTGAGTTGGGAAATGGAGGAGCGACAGCAATGAGGATGGCACCGTTGCAAAGCTGACTTTCTGCAGAAGAGGCACAGCTCAAGTTTTTTGCCCTGGCTCTTTGGCTGTGGGAGCAGAGGCCAACCGTTCGTGTTCTTCCCCCGGGGATGTTGGGCAGCAGAGCACGGGTGCCAGAGAGTTTCCATTGTAATGGACTTTGAGTTGGGAAATCGAAGAGCGACAGCAATGCGGATGGCACCGTTGCAAAGGTGACTTTCTGCAGAAGAGGCACAGCTCCAGTTTTTTGCCCTGGCTCATCGGCTGTGGGAGCAGAGGCCAACCGTTCGTGTTCTACTCCCTGAAAGGCTGGGCTGCCCAGCACGGGTGCCAGAGAGGTTCCATTGTAATGGACTTTGAGTTGGGAAATGGAAGAGCGACAGCAATGCGGATGGCACCGTTGCAAAGCTGACTTTCTGCAGAAGAGGCACAGCTCAAGCTTTTTGCCCTGGCTCTTCGGCTGTGGGAGCACAGGCCAACCGTTCGTGCTCTACTCCCTGGGATGCTGGGCAGCAGAGCACGGGTGCCAAAGAGGTTCCATTGTAATGGACATTGAGCTGGGAAATCGAGGAACCTCAGCAATGCGGAGGGCAGCGTTGCAAAGCTGGCTTTCTGCAGAAGAGGCACAGCTCAAGTATTTTGCCCTGGCTCTTTGGCTGTGGGAGCAGAGGCCAACCGCTCGTGCTCTACTCCCTGGGATGCTGGGCAGCCGAGCACGGGTGCCAAAGATGTTCCATTGTAATGGGCTTTGAGTTGGGAAATGGAGGAGCGACAGCAATGCGGATGGCACCATTGCAAAGCTGACTTTCTGCAGAAGAGGCACAGCTCAAGTTTTTTGCCCTGGCTCTTTGTCTGTGGGAGCAGAGGCCAACCGTTCGTGTTCTTCTCCCTGGGATGTTGGGCAGCAGAGCACGGGTGCCAGAGAGTTTCCATTGTAATGGACTTTGAGTTGGGAAATCGAAGAGCGACAGCAAAGCGGATGTCACCGTTGCAAAGCTGACTTTCTGCAGAAGAGGCACAGCTCAAGCTTTTTGCCCTGGCTCTTCGGCTGTGGGAGCAGAAGCTACCCTTTCATGCTCTACTCCCTGGGATGCTGGGCAGCCCAGCACGGGTGCCAAAGAGGTTCCATTGTAAGGGACTTTGACTTGGAAAATCGAGGAGCGACAGCAATGCGGATGGAACCGTTGCAAAGCTGACTTTCTGCAGAAGAGACACAGCTCCAGTTTTTTGCCCTGGTTTTTTGGCTGTGTGAGCAGAGGCCAACCGTTCATGCTCTACTCCCTGAAAGGCTGGGCTTCCGAGCACGGGTGCCAAAGAGGTTCCATTGTAATGGACTTTGAGTTGGGAAATGGAAGAGCGACAGCAATGCGAATGGCACCGTTGCAAAGCTGACTTTCTGCAGAAGAGGCACAGCTCAAGTTTTTTGCCCTGGCTCTTCGGCTGTGGGAGAAGAGGCCAGCCGTTCGTGCTCTACTCCCTGGGATGCTGGGCTGCCCAGCACGGGTGCCAAAGAGGTTCCATTGTAATGGACTTTGAGTTGGGAAATCGAGGAACCTCAGCAATGCGGATGGCACCATTGCAAAGCTGAATTTCTGCAGAAGAGGCACAGCTCAAGTTTTTTGCCCTGGCTCTTTGGCTGTGGGAGCAGAGGCCAACTGTTCGTGCTCTACTCCCTGGGATGCTGGGCAGCCGGGCACGGGTGCCAAAGAGGTTCCATTGTAATGGACTTTGAGTTGGGAAATCGAGGAGCGACAGCAATGAGGATGGCATCGTTGCAAAGCTGACTTTCTGCAGAAGAGGTACAGCTCAAGTTTTTTGCCCTGGCTTATCGGCTGTGGGAGCAGAGGCCAGCCGTTCGTGCTCTACTCCCTGGGAGGCTGGGCAGCCGAGCACGGGTGCCAGAGAGGTTCCATTTTAGTGGACTTTGAGTTGTGAAATGGAGGAGCGACAGCAATGCGGATGGCACCATTGCAAAGGTGACTTTCTGCAGAAGAGGCACAGCTCAAGTTTTTTGCCCTGGCTCATCGGCTGTGGGAGCAGAGGCCAACCGTTCGTGCTCTACTGCCTGGGATGCTGGGCAGCCGAGCACGCGTGCCAAAGAGGTTCCATTGTAATGGACCTTGAGTTGGGAAATGGAGGAGCGACAGCAATGCGGATGGCACCGTTGCAAAGCTGGCTTTCTGCAGAAGAGGCACAGCTCAAGCTTTTTGCCCTGGCTCTTCGGCTGTGGGAGCAGAGGCCAACCGTTCGTGCTCTACTCCCTGGGATGCTGGGCTGCCCAGCACGGGTGCCAGAGAGGTTCCATTGTAATGGACTTTGAGTTGGGAAATAGAGGAACCTCAGCAATGCAGATGGCACCGTTGCAAAGCTGACTTTCTGCAGAAGAGGCAGAGCTCAAGCTTTTTCCCCTGGCTCTTCGGCTGTGTGAGCAGAGGCCAACCGTTCGTGCTCTACTCCCTGGGATGCTGGGCAGCAGAGCACGGGTGCCAGAGAGTTTCCATTGTAATGGACTTTGAGTTGGGAAATCGAGGAACCTCAGCAATGCGGACGGCAGCGTTGCAAAGCTGACTTTCTGCAGAAGAGGCACAGCTCAAGTATTTTGCCCTGGCTCTTTTTCTGTGGGAGCAGAGGCCAACCGTTCGTGTTCTTCTCCCGTTGATGTTGGGCAGCAGAGCACGGGTGCCAGAGAGTTTCCATTGTAATGGACTTTGAGTTGTGAAATCGAAGAGCGACAGCAAAGCGGATGGCACCATTGCAAAGCTGACTTTCTGCAGAAGAGGCACAGCTCAAGTTTTTTGCCCTGGCTCTTTGGCTGTGGGAGCAGAGGCCAACCGTTCGTGTTCTTCTCCCGTTGATGTTGGGCAGCAGAGCACGGGTGCCAGAGAGTTTCCATTGTAATGGACTTTGAGTTGTGAAATCGAAGAGCGAGAGCAAAGCGGATGGCACCGTTGCAAAGCTGACTTTCTGCAGAAGAGGCACAGCTCAAGTTTTTTGCCCTGGCTCTTTTTCTGTGGGAGCAGAGGCCAACCGTTTGTGCTCTACTCCCTGGGATGCTGGGCAGCCCAGCACGAGTGCCAGAGAGGTTCCATTGTAATGGACTTTGAGTTGGGAAATCGAGGAACCTCAGCAATGCGGATGGCACCGTTGCAAAGCTGACTTTCTGCAGAAGAGGCACAGCTCCAGTTTTTTGCCCTGGCTCATCGGCTGTGGGAGCAGAGGCCAACCGTTCGTGCTCTACTCCCTAAAAGGCTGGACTGCCGAGCACGGGTGCCAAAGAGGTTCCATTGTAATGGACTTTGAGTTGGGAAATGGAAGAGCGACAGCAATGCGAATGGCACCATTGCAAAGCTGACTTTCTGCAGAAGAGGCACAGCTCAAGTTTTTTGCCCTGGCTCTTCGGCTGTGGGAGCAGAGGCCAGCCGTTCGTGCTCTACTCCCTGGGATGCTGGGCAGCCCAGCACGGTTGCCAGAGAGGTTCCATTGTAATGGACTTTGAGTTGGGAAATCGAGGAACCTCAGCAGTGCGGATGGCACCGTTGCAAAGCTGACTTTCTGCAGAAGAGGTACAGCTCAAGTTTTTTGCCCTGGCTCTTTGGCTGTGGGAGCAGAGGCCAACCGTTCGTGTTCTTCCCCCAGGGATGCTGGGCAGCCCAGCACGGGTGCCAAAGAGGTTCCCTTGTAATGGACTTTGAGTTGGGAAATGGAGGAGCGACAGCAATGCGGATGGCATCGTTGCAAAGCTGACATTCTGCAGAAGAGGTACAGCTCAAGTTTTTTGCCCTGGCTTATCGGCTGTGGGAGCAGAGGCCAGCCGTTCGTGCTCTTCTGCCCGGGATGCTGGGCTGCCCAGCACGGGTGCCAAAGAGGTTCCATTGTAATGGACTTTCAGTTGGGAAATGGAGGAGCGACAGCAAAGCGGATGGCACCGTTGCAAAGCTGACTTTCTGCAGAAGAGGCACAGCTCAAGTATTTTGCCCTGGCTCTTCGGCTGTGGGAGCAGAGGCCAACCGTTCGTGCTCTACTGCCTGGGATGCTGGGCAGCCGAGCACGGGTGCCAAAGAGGTTCCATTGTAATGGACTTTGAGTTGTGAAATCGAGGAGCGACAGCAATGCGGATGGCACCGTTGCAAAGGTGACTTTCTGCAGAAGAGGCACAGCTCAAGTTTTTTGCCCTGGCTCATCGGCTGTGGGAGCAGAGGCCAACCGTTCTTGCTCTACTGCCTGGGATGCTGGACAGCCGAGCACGGGTGCCAAAGAGGTTCCATTGTAATGGACTTTGAGTTGGGAAATGGAGGAGCGACAGCCATGCGGATGGCACCGTTGCAAAGCTGGCTTTCTGCAGAAGAGGCACAGCTCAAGCTTTTTGCCCTGGCTCTTCGGCTGTGGGAGCAGAGGCCAACCGTTCGTGCTCTACTCCCTGGGATGCTGGGCTGCCCAGCACGAGTGCCAGAGAGGTTCCATTGTAATGGACTTTGAGTTGGGAAATCGAGGAACCTCAGCAATGCGGATGGCACCGTTGCAAAGCTGACTATCTGCAGAAGAGGCACAGCTCAAGTATTTTGTCCTGGCTCTTTGGCTGTGGGAGCAGAGGCCAACCGTTTGTGCTCTACTCCCTGGGATGCTGGGCAGCCCAGCACGGGTGCCAAAGAGGTTCCATTGTAATGGACTTTGAGTTGTGAAATCGAGGAGCGACAGCCATGCGGATGGCACCGTTGCAAAGCTGACTTTCTGCAGAAGAGGTACAGCTCAAGTTTTTTGCCCTGGCTCTTCGGCTGTGGGAGCAGAGGCCAGCCGTTCGTGCTCTACTCCCTGGGATGCTGGGATGCTCAGCACGGGTGCCAAAGAGGTTCCATTGTAATGGACTTTGAGTTGGGAAATCGAGGAGCGACAGCAAAGCTGATGGCACCGTTGCAAAGGTGACTTTCTGCAGAAGAGGCACAGCTCCAGTTTTTTGCCCTGGCTCTTCGGCTGTGGGAGCAGAGGCCAACCGTTTGTGCTCTACTCCCTGGGATGCTGGGCAGCCCAGCACGGGTGCCAAAGAGGTTCCATTGTAATGGACTTTGAGTTGTGAAATCGAGGAGCGACAGCCATGCGGATGGCACCGTTGCAAAGCTGACTTTCTGCAGAAGAGGTACAGCTCAAGTTTTTTGCCCTGGCTCTTCGGCTGTGGGAGCAGAGGCCAGCCGTTCGTGCTCTACTCCCTGGGATGCTGGGATGCTCAGCACGGGTGCCAAAGAGGTTCCATTGTAATGGACTTTGAGTTGGGAAATCGAGGAGCGACAGCAAAGCTGATGGCACCGTTGCAAAGGTGACTTTCTGCAGAAGAGGCACAGCTCCAGTTTTTTGCCCTGGCTCTTCGGCTGTGGGAGCAGAGGCCAACCGTTCGTGCTCTACTGCCTGGGATGCTGGGCAGCCCAGCACGGGTGCCAAAGAGGTTCCATTGTAATGGACTTTGAGTTGTGAAATCGAGGAGCGACAGCAATGCGGATGGCACCGTTGCAAAGCTGACTTTCTGCAGAAGAGGCACAGCTCAAGCTTTTTGCCCTGGCTCATCGGCTGTGGGAGCAGAGGCCAACCGTTCGTGCTCTACTCCCTGGGATGCTGGGCAGCAGAGCACGGGTGCCAAAGAGGTTCCATTGTAATGGACTTTGAGCTGGGAAATGGAGGAGCGACAGTCATGTGGATGGCACCGTTGCAAAGCTGACTTTCTGCAGAAGAGGCACAGCTCAAGCTTTTTCCCCTGGCTCTTCGGCTGTGGGAGCAGAGGCCAACCGTTCGTGCTCTACTCCCTGGGATGCTGGGCTGCCCAGCACGGGTGCCACAGAGGTTCCATTGTAATAGACTTTGAGTTGGGAAATCGAGGAACCTCAGCGATGTGGATGGAACCGTTGCAAAGGTGACTTTCTGCAGAAGAGGCACAGCTCATGCTTTTTGCCCTGGCTCTTCGGCTGTGGGAGCAGAGGCCAACCGTTCGTGCTCTACTCCCTGGGATGCTGGGCAGCCCAGCACGGGTGCCAGAGAGTTTCCATTGTAATGGACTTTGAGTTGGGAAATCGAGGAACCTCAGCAATGCGGATGGCACCGTTGCAAAGCTGACTTTCTGCAGAAGAGGCACAGCTCAAGTATTTTGCCCTGGCTCTTTGGCTGTGGGAGCAGAGGCCAACCGTTCGTGCTCTACTCCCTGGGATGCTGGGCAGCAGAGCACGAGTGCCATAGAGTTTCCATTGTAATGGACTTTGAGTTGGGAAATCGAAGAGAGACAGCAAAGCGGATGTCACCGTTGCAAAGCTGACTTTCTGCAGAAGAGGCACAGATCAAGTTTTTTGCCCTGGCTCATCGGCTGTGGGAGCAGAGGCCAGCCGTTCGTGCTCTACTCTCTGGGAAGCTGGGCAGCCGAGCACGGGTGCCAAAGAGGTTCCATTGTAATGGACTTTGAGTTGGGAAATCGAGGAACCTCAGCAATGCGGATGGCACCGTTGCAAAGCTGACTTTCTGCAGAAGAGGTACAGCTCAAGTTTTTTCCCTGGCTTATCGGCTGTGGGAGCAGAGGCCAGCCGTTCGTGCTCTACTGCCTGGGATGCTGGGATGCTCAGCACGGGTGCCAAAGAGGTTCCATTGTAATGGACTTTGAGTTGGGAAATGGAGGAGCGACAGCAATGCGGATGGCACAGTTGCGAAGATGACTTTCTGCAGAAGAGGCACAGCTCAAGTTTTTTGCCCTGGCTCATCGGCTGTGGGAGCAGAGGCCAACCGTTCGTGCTCTACTCCCTGGGATGCTGGGCAGCCGAGCACGGGTGCCAATAAGGTTCCCTTGTAATGGACTTTGAGTTGGGAAATGGAGGAGCGACAGCCATGCGGATGGCACCGTTGCAAAGCTGACTTTCTGCAGAAGAGGCACAGCTCAAGCTTTTAGCCCTGGCTCTTCGGCTGTGGGAGCAGAGGCCAGCCGTTCGTGCTCTACTCCCTGGGATGCTGGGCTGCCCAGCACGGGTGCCAGAGAGGTTCCATTGTAATGGACTTTGAGTTGGGAAATCGAGGAACCTCAGCAATGCGGATGGCACCGTTGCAAAGGTGACTTTCTGCAGAAGAGGCACAGCTCAAGTTTTTTGCCCTGGCTCATCGGCTGTGGGAGCAGAGGCCAACCGTTCGTGTTCTTCTCCCAGGGATGCTGGGCAGCCCAGCACGGGTGCCAAAGAGGTTCCATTGTAATGGACTTTGAGTTGGGAAATGGAAGAGCGACAGCAAAGCTGATGGCACCGTTGCAAAGGTGACTTTCTGCAGAAGAGGCACAGCTCCAGTTTTTTGCCCTGGCTCTTCGGCTGTGGGAGCAGAGGCCAGCCGTTCGTGCTCTACTGCCTGGGATGCTGGGCAGCCCAGCACGGGTGCCAGAGAGGTTCCATTGTAATGGACTTTGAGTTGTGAAATCGAGGAGAGACAGCAAAGCGGATGTCACCGTTGGAAAGCTGACTTTCTGCAGAAGAGGCACAGCTCAAGTTTTTTGCCCTGGCTCTTCGGCTGTGGGAGCAGAGGCCAACCGTTCGTGCTCTACTCTCTGGGAAGCTGGGCAGCCGAGCACGGGTGCCAGAGAGGTTCCATTGTAATGGACTTTGAGTTGTGAAATCGAGGAACCTCAGCAATGCGGATGGCACCATTGCAAAGCTGACTTTCTGCAGAAGAGGCACAGCTCAAGCTTTTTGCCCTGGCTCATCGGCTGTGGGAGCAGAGGCCAGCCGTTCTTGCTCTACTCCCTGGGATGCTGGGCTGCCCAGCACGGGTGCCAAAGAGGTTCCATTGTAATGGACTTTGAGTTGGGAAATCGAGGAACCTCAGCAATGCGGATGGCACCATTGCAAAGCTGACTTTCTGCAGAAGAGTCACAGCTCAAGCTTTTTGCCCTGGCTCTTCGGCTGTGGGAGCAGAGGCCAGCCGTTCGTGCTCTACTCCCTGGGATGCTGGGCAGCCCAGCACGGGTGCCAGAGAGGTTCCATTGTAATGAACTTTGAGTTGGGAAATCGAGGAACCTCAGCAATACGGATGGCACCGTTGCAAAGGTGACTTTCTGCAGAAGAGGTACAGCTCAAGTTTTTTGCCCTGGCTCTTCGGCTGTGGGAGCAGAGGCCAACCGTTCGTGTTCTTCTCCCAGGGATGCTGGGCAGCCCAGCACGGGTGCCAAAGAGGTTCCATTGTAATGGACTTTGAGTTGGGAAATGGAGGAGCGACAGCAATGCGGATGGCACCGTTGCAAAGCTGACTTTCTGCAGAAGAGGTACAGCTCAAGTTTTTTGCCCTGGCTTATCGGCTGTGGGAGCAGAGGCCAGCCGTTCGTGCTCTACTCCCTGGGATGCTGGGCAGCCCAGCACGGGTGCCAAAGAGGTTCCATTGTAATGGACTTTGAGTTGGGAAATCGAGGAGCGACAGCAAAGCGGATGGCACCGTTGCAAAGCTGACTTTCTGCAGAAGAGGCACAGCTCAAGCTTTTTGCCCTGGCTCTTCGGCTGTGGGAGCAGAGGCCAACCGTTCGTGCTCTACTCCCTGGGATGCTGGGCTGCCCAGCACGGGTGCCAGAGAGGTTCCATTGTAATGGACTTTGAGTTGGGAAATCGAGGAACCTCAGCAATGCGGATGGCACCGTTGCAAAGGTGACTTTCTGCAGAAGAGGCACAGCTCAAGCTTTTTGCCCTGGCTCTTCGGCTGTGGGAGCAGAGGCCAACCGTTCGTGCTCTACTCCCTGGGATGCTGGGCAGCCCAGCACGGGTGCCACAGAGGTTCCATTGTAATGGACTTTGAGTTGGGAAATCGAGGAACCTCAGTGATGCGGATGGCACCGTTGCAAAGCTGACTTTCTGCAGAAGAGGCACAGCTCAAGCTTTTAGCCCTGGCTCTTCGGCTGTGTGAGCAGAGGCCAACCGTTCGTGCTCTACTCCCTGGGATGCTGGGCAGCAGAGCACGGGTGCCAGAGAGGTTCCATTGTAATGGACTTTGAGTTGGGAAATCGGGGAACCTCAGCAATGCGGATGGCACTGTTGCAAAGCTGACTTTCTGCAGAAGAGGCACAGCTCAAGTATTTTGCCCTGACTCTTCGGCTGTGGGAGCAGAGGCCAACTGTTCGTGCTCTACTCTCTGGGATGCTGGGCAGCCCAGCACGGTTGCCAAAGACGTTCCATTGCAATGGACTTTGAGTTGGGAAATGGAGGAGCGACAGCAATGAGGATGCCATCGTTGCAAAGCTGACTTTCTGCAGAAGAGGCACAGCTCCAGTTTTTTGCCCTGGCTCTTCGGCTGTGGGAGCAGAGGCCAACCGTTCGTGCTCTACTCCCTGGGATGCAGGGCTGCCCAGCACGGGTGCCAAAGAGTTTCCATTGTAATGGACTTTGAGTTGGGAAATGGAAGAGCGACAGCAATGCGAATGGCACCGTTGCAAAGCTGAGTTTCTGCAGAAGAGGCACAGCTCAAGTATTTTGCCCTGGCTCTTTGGCTGTGGGAGCAGAGGGCAACCTTTCGTGCTCTACTCCTTGGGATGCTGGGCAGCAGAGCACGGGTGCCAGAGAGGTTCCATTGTAATGGACTTTGAGTTGTGAAATCGAAGAGCGACAGCAAAGCGGATGGCACCATTGCAAAGCTGACTTTCTGCAGAAGAGGCACAGCTCAAGCTTTTTGCCCTGGCTCTTCGGCTGTGGGAGCAGAGGCCAGCCGTTCGTGCTCTACTCCCTGGGATGCTGGGCAGCCCAGCACGGGTGCCAGAGAGGTTCCATTGTAATGGACTTTGAGTTGGGAAATGGAGGAGCGACAGCAATGCGGATGGCACCGTTGCAAAGCTGACTTTCTGCAGAAGAGGCACAGCTCCAGTTTTTTGCCCTGGCTTATCGACTGTGGGAGCAGAGGCCAACCGTTCTTGCTCTACTCCCTGAAAGGCTGGGCTGCCGAGCACGGGTGCCAAAGAGGTTCCATTGTAATGGACTTTGAGTTGGGAAATCGAAGAGAGACAGCAAAGCGGATGGCACCGTTGCAAAGCTGACTTTCTGCAGAAGAGGCACAGCTCAAGTATTTTGCCCTGGCTCTTTGGCTGTGGGAGCAGAGGCCAACCGTTCGTGCTCTACTCCCTGGGATGCTGGGCAGCCGAGCACGGGTGCCACAGAGGTTCCATTGTAATGGACTTTGAGTTGTGAAATCGAGGAGCGACAGCAAAGCGGATGGCACCGTTGCAAAGCTGACTTTCTGCAGAAGAGGCACAGCTCAAGTATTTTGCCCTGGCTCTTTGGCTGTGGGAGCAGAGGCCAACCGTTCGTGTTCTTCCCCCAGGGATGCTGGGCAGCCCAGCACGGGTGCCAAAGAGGTTCCATTGTAATGGACTTTGATTTGGGAAATGGAGGAGCGACAGCAATGAGGATGGCACCGTTGCAAAGGTGACTTTCTGCAGAAGAGGTACAACTCAAGTTTTTTGCCCTGGCTCTTCGGCTGTGGGAGCAGAGGCCAACCGTTCGTGTTCTTCTCCCAGGGATGCTGGGCAGCCCAGCACGGGTGCCAAAGAGGTTCCATTGTAATGGACTTTGAGTTGGGAAATGGAGGAGCGACAGCAATGCGGATGGCACCGTTGCAAAGCTGACTTTCTGCAGAAGAGGTACAGCTCAAGTTTTTTGCCCTGGCTTATCGGCTGTGGGAGCAGAGGCCAGCCGTTCGTGCTCTACTCCCTGGGATGCTGGGCAGCCCAGCACGGGTGCCAAAGAGGTTCCATTGTAATGGACTTTGAGTTGGGAAATCGAGGAGCGACAGCAAAGCGGATGGCACCGTTGCAAAGCTGACTTTCTGCAGAAGAGGCACAGCTCAAGCTTTTTGCCCTGGCTCTTCGGCTGTGGGAGCAGAGGCCAACCGTTCGTGCTCTACTCCCTGGGATGCTGGGCTGCCCAGCACGGGTGCCAGAGAGGTTCCATTGTAATGGACTTTGAGTTGGGAAATCGAGGAACCTCAGCAATGCGGATGGCACCGTTGCAAAGGTGACTTTCTGCAGAAGAGGCACAGCTCAAGCTTTTTGCCCTGGCTCTTCGGCTGTGGGAGCAGAGGCCAACCGTTCGTGCTCTACTCCCTGGGATGCTGGGCAGCCCAGCACGGGTGCCACAGAGGTTCCATTGTAATGGACTTTGAGTTGGGAAATCGAGGAACCTCAGTGATGCGGATGGCACCGTTGCAAAGCTGACTTTCTGCAGAAGAGGCACAGCTCAAGCTTTTAGCCCTGGCTCTTCGGCTGTGTGAGCAGAGGCCAACCGTTCGTGCTCTACTCCCTGGGATGCTGGGCAGCAGAGCACGGGTGCCAGAGAGGTTCCATTGTAATGGACTTTGAGTTGGGAAATCGGGGAACCTCAGCAATGCGGATGGCACTGTTGCAAAGCTGACTTTCTGCAGAAGAGGCACAGCTCAAGTATTTTGCCCTGACTCTTCGGCTGTGGGAGCAGAGGCCAACTGTTCGTGCTCTACTCTCTGGGATGCTGGGCAGCCCAGCACGGTTGCCAAAGACGTTCCATTGCAATGGACTTTGAGTTGGGAAATGGAGGAGCGACAGCAATGAGGATGCCATCGTTGCAAAGCTGACTTTCTGCAGAAGAGGCACAGCTCCAGTTTTTTGCCCTGGCTCTTCGGCTGTGGGAGCAGAGGCCAACCGTTCGTGCTCTACTCCCTGGGATGCAGGGCTGCCCAGCACGGGTGCCAAAGAGTTTCCATTGTAATGGACTTTGAGTTGGGAAATGGAAGAGCGACAGCAATGCGAATGGCACCGTTGCAAAGCTGACTTTCTGCAGAAGAGGCACAGCTCAAGTATTTTGCCCTGGCTCTTTGGCTGTGGGAGCAGAGGGCAACCTTTCGTGCTCTACTCCTTGGGATGCTGGGCAGCAGAGCACGGGTGCCAGAGAGGTTCCATTGTAATGGATTTGAGTTGTGAAATCGAAGAGCGACAGCAAAGCGGATGGCACCATTGCAAAGCTGACTTTCTGCAGAAGAGGCACAGCTCAAGCTTTTTGCCCTGGCTCTTCGGCTGTGGGAGCAGAGGCCAGCCGTTCGTGCTCTACTCCCTGGGATGCTGGGCAGCCCAGCACGGGTGCCAGAGAGGTTCCATTGTAATGGACTTTGAGTTGGGAAATGGAGGAGCGACAGCAATGCGGATGGCACCGTTGCAAAGCTGACTTTCTGCAGAAGAGGCACAGCTCCAGTTTTTTGCCCTGGCTTATCGACTGTGGGAGCAGAGGCCAACCGTTCTTGCTCTACTCCCTGAAAGGCTGGGCTGCCGAGCACGGGTGCCAAAGAGGTTCCATTGTAATGGACTTTGAGTTGGGAAATCGAAGAGAGACAGCAAAGCGGATGGCACCGTTGCAAAGCTGACTTTCTGCAGAAGAGGCACAGCTCAAGTATTTTGCCCTGGCTCTTTGGCTGTGGGAGCAGAGGCCAACCGTTCGTGCTCTACTCCCTGGGATGCTGGGCAGCCGAGCACGGGTGCCACAGAGGTTCCATTGTAATGGACTTTGAGTTGTGAAATCGAGGAGCGACAGCAAAGCGGATGGCACCGTTGCAAAGCTGACTTTCTGCAGAAGAGGCACAGCTCAAGTATTTTGCCCTGGCTCTTTGGCTGTGGGAGCAGAGGCCAACCGTTCGTGTTCTTCCCCCAGGGATGCTGGGCAGCCCAGCACGGGTGCCAAAGAGGTTCCATTGTAATGGACTTTGATTTGGGAAATGGAGGAGCGACAGCAATGAGGATGGCACCGTTGCAAAGCTGACTTTCTGCAGAAGAGGCACAGCTCAAGTTTTTTGCCCTGGCTCTTCGGCTGTGGGAGCAGAGGCCAACCGTTCGTGTTCTTCTCCCTGGGATGTTGGGCAGCCGAGCACGGGTGCCAGAGAGTTTCCATTGTAATGGACTTTGAGTTGGGAAATCGAAGAGAGACAGCAAAGCGGATGTCACCGTTGCAAAGCTGACTTTCTGCAGAAGAGGCACAGCTCCAGTTTTTTGCCCTGGCTCATCGGCTGTGGGAGCAGTGGCCAACCGTTCGTGCTCTACTGCCTGGGAAGCTGGGCAGCCGAGCACGGGTTCCAGAGAGGTTGCATTTTAATGGACTTTGAGTTGGGAAATCGAGGAACCTCAGCAATGCGGATGGCACCATTGCAAAGGTGACTTTCTGCAGAAGAGACACAGCTCAAGCTTTTTCCCCTGGCTATTCGGCTGTGTGAGCAGAGGCCAACCGTTCGTGCTCTACTCCCAGGGATGCTGGGCAGCAGAGCACGGGTGCCAGAGAGTTTCCATTTTAATGGACTTTGAGTTGGGAAATCGAGGAACCTCAGCAATGCGGATGGCACCGTTGCAAAGCTGACTTTCTGCAGAAGAGGCACAGCTCAAGTTTTTTGCCCTGGCTCTTCGGCTGTGGGAGCAGAGGCCAGCCGTTCGTGCTCTACTCCCTGGGATGCTGGGCAGCCCAGCACGGGTGCCAGAGAGGTTCCATTGTAATGGACTTTGAGTTGGGAAATCGAGGAACCTCAGCAATGCGGATGGCACCGTTGCAAAGCTGACTTTCTGCAGAAGAGGCACAGCTCCAGTTTTTTGCCCTGGCTCATCGGCTGTGGGAGCAGAGGCCAACCGTTCGTGCTCTACTCCCTGAAAGGCTGGGCTGCCGAGCACGGGTGCCAAAGAGGTTCCATTGTAATGGACTTTGAGTTGGGAAATGGAAGAGCGACAGCAATGCGAATGGCACCGTTGCAAAGCTGACTTTCTGCAGAAGAGGCACAGCTCAAGTTTTTTGCCCTGGCTCTTCGGCTGTGGGAGCAGAGGCCAGCCGTTCGTGCTCTACTCCCTGGGATGCTGGGCAGCCCAGCACGGGTGCCAAAGAGGTTCCATTGTAATGGACATTGATTTGGGAAATCGAAGAGCGACAGCAAAGCGGATGGCACCATTGCAAATCTGACTTTCTGCAGAAGAGGCACAGCTCAAGTTTTTTGCCCTGGCTCTTTTACTGTGGGAGGAGAGGCCAACTGTTCGTGCTCTACTCCCTGGGATGCTGGGCAGCCCTGCACGGGTGCCAGAGATGTTCCATTGTAATGGACTTTGAGTTGAGAAATCGAGAAACCTCAGCAATGCGGATGGCACCTTTGCAAAGCTGACTTTCTGCAGAAGAGGCACAGCTCCAGTTTTTTGCCCTGGCTCATCGGCTGTGGGAGCAGAGGCCAGCCATTCGCGCTCTACTCCCTGGGATGCTGGGCAGCCCTGCACGGGTGCCAAAGAGGTTCCATTGTAATGGACTTTGAGTTGGGAAATCGAGGAACCTCAGCAATGCGGATGGCACCGTTGCAAAGCTGACTTTCTGCAGAAGAGGCACAGCTCAAGTTTTTTGCCCTGGCTCTTCGGCTGTGGGAGCAGAGGCCAGCCGTTCGTGCTCTACTCCCTGGGATGCTGGGCAGCCGAGCACGGGTGCCAGAGAGGTTCCATTGTAATTTACTTTGAGTTGGGAAATCGAGGAACCTCAGCAATGCGGATGGCACCGTTGCAAAGCTGACTTTCTGCAGAAGAGGCACAGCTCAAGCTTTTTGCCCTGGCTCTTCGGCTGTGGGAGCAGAGGCCAGCCGTTCGTGCTCTACTCCCTGGGATGCTGGGCAGCCCAGCACGGGTGCCAGAGAGGTTCCATTGTAATGAACTTTGAGTTGGGAAATCGAGGAACCTCAGCAATACGGATGGCACCGTTGCAAAGGTGACTTTCTGCAGAAGAGGTACAGCTCAAGTTTTTTGCCCTGGCTCTTCGGCTGTGGGAGCAGAGGCCAACCGTTCGTGTTCTTCTCCCAGGGATGCTGGGCAGCCCAGCACGGGTGCCAAAGAGGTTCCATTGTAATGGACTTTGAGTTGGGAAATGGAGGAGCGACAGCAATGCGGATGGCACCGTTGCAAAGCTGACTTTCTGCAGAAGAGGTACAGCTCAAGTTTTTTGCCCTGGCTTATCGGCTGTGGGAGCAGAGGCCAGCCGTTCGTGCTCTACTCCCTGGGATGCTGGGCAGCCCAGCACGGGTGCCAAAGAGGTTCCATTGTAATGGACTTTGAGTTGGGAAATCGAGGAGCGACAGCAAAGCGGATGGCACCGTTGCAAAGCTGACTTTCTGCAGAAGAGGCACAGCTCAAGCTTTTTGCCCTGGCTCTTCGGCTGTGGGAGCAGAGGCCAACCGTTCGTGCTCTACTCCCTGGGATGCTGGGCTGCCCAGCACGGGTGCCAGAGAGGTTCCATTGTAATGGACTTTGAGTTGGGAAATCGAGGAACCTCAGCAATGCGGATGGCACCGTTGCAAAGGTGACTTTCTGCAGAAGAGGCACAGCTCAAGCTTTTTGCCCTGGCTCTTCGGCTGTGGGAGCAGAGGCCAACCGTTCGTGCTCTACTCCCTGGGATGCTGGGCAGCCCAGCACGGGTGCCACAGAGGTTCCATTGTAATGGACTTTGAGTTGGGAAATCGAGGAACCTCAGTGATGCGGATGGCACCGTTGCAAAGCTGACTTTCTGCAGAAGAGGCACAGCTCAAGCTTTTAGCCCTGGCTCTTCGGCTGTGTGAGCAGAGGCCAACCGTTCGTGCTCTACTCCCTGGGATGCTGGGCAGCAGAGCACGGGTGCCAGAGAGGTTCCATTGTAATGGACTTTGAGTTGGGAAATCGGGGAACCTCAGCAATGCGGATGGCACTGTTGCAAAGCTGACTTTCTGCAGAAGAGGCACAGCTCAAGTATTTTGCCCTGACTCTTCGGCTGTGGGAGCAGAGGCCAACTGTTCGTGCTCTACTCTCTGGGATGCTGGGCAGCCCAGCACGGTTGCCAAAGACGTTCCATTGCAATGGACTTTGAGTTGGGAAATGGAGGAGCGACAGCAATGAGGATGCCATCGTTGCAAAGCTGACTTTCTGCAGAAGAGGCACAGCTCCAGTTTTTTGCCCTGGCTCTTCGGCTGTGGGAGCAGAGGCCAACCGTTCGTGCTCTACTCCCTGGGATGCAGGGCTGCCCAGCACGGGTGCCAAAGAGTTTCCATTGTAATGGACTTTGAGTTGGGAAATGGAAGAGCGACAGCAATGCGAATGGCACCGTTGCAAAGCTGACTTTCTGCAGAAGAGGCACAGCTCAAGTATTTTGCCCTGGCTCTTTGGCTGTGGGAGCAGAGGGCAACCTTTCGTGCTCTACTCCTTGGGATGCTGGGCAGCAGAGCACGGGTGCCAGAGAGGTTCCATTGTAATGGACTTTGAGTTGTGAAATCGAAGAGCGACAGCAAAGCGGATGGCACCATTGCAAAGCTGACTTTCTGCAGAAGAGGCACAGCTCAAGCTTTTTGCCCTGGCTCTTCGGCTGTGGGAGCAGAGGCCAGCCGTTCGTGCTCTACTCCCTGGGATGCTGGGCAGCCCAGCACGGGTGCCAAAGAGGTTCCATTGTAATGGACTTTGAGTTGGGAAATGGAGGAGCGACAGCAATGCGGATGGCACCGTTGCAAAGCTGACTTTCTGCAGAAGAGGCACAGCTCCAGTTTTTTGCCCTGGCTTATCGACTGTGGGAGCAGAGGCCAACCGTTCTTGCTCTACTCCCTGAAAGGCTGGGCTGCCGAGCACGGGTGCCAAAGAGGTTCCATTGTAATGGACTTTGAGTTGGGAAATCGAAGAGAGACAGCAAAGCGGATGGCACCGTTGCAAAGCTGACTTTCTGCAGAAGAGGCACAGCTCAAGTATTTTGCCCTGGCTCTTTGGCTGTGGGAGCAGAGGCCAACCGTTCGTGCTCTACTCCCTGGGATGCTGGGCAGCCGAGCACGGGTGCCACAGAGGTTCCATTGTAATGGACTTTGAGTTGTGAAATCGAGGAGCGACAGCAAAGCGGATGGCACCGTTGCAAAGCTGACTTTCTGCAGAAGAGGCACAGCTCAAGTATTTTGCCCTGGCTCTTTGGCTGTGGGAGCAGAGGCCAACCGTTCGTGTTCTTCCCCCAGGGATGCTGGGCAGCCCAGCACGGGTGCCAAAGAGGTTCCATTGTAATGGACTTTGATTTGGGAAATGGAGGAGCGACAGCAATGAGGATGGCACCGTTGCAAAGGTGACTTTCTGCAGAAGAGGTACAACTCAAGTTTTTTGCCCTGGCTCTTCGGCTGTGGGAGCAGAGGCCAACCGTTCGTGTTCTTCTCCCAGGGATGCTGGGCAGCCCAGCACGGGTGCCAAAGAGGTTCCATTGTAATGGACTTTGAGTTGGGAAATGGAGGAGCGACAGCAAAGCGGATGGCACCGTTGCAAAGCTGACTTTCTGCAGAAGAGGTACAGCTCAAGTTTTTTGCCCTGGCTTATCGGCTGTGGGAGCAGAGGCCAGCCGTTCGTGCTCTACTCCCTGGGATGCTGGGCAGCCCAGCACGGGTGCCAAAGAGGTTCCATTGTAATGGACTTTGAGTTGGGAAATCGAGGAGCGACAGCAAAGCGGATGGCACCGTTGCAAAGCTGACTTTCTGCAGAAGAGGCACAGCTCAAGCTTTTTGCCCTGGCTCTTCGGCTGTGGGAGCAGAGGCCAACCGTTCGTGCTCTACTCCCTGGGATGCTGGGCTGCCCAGCACGGGTGCCAGAGAGGTTCCATTGTAATGGACTTTGAGTTGGGAAATCGAGGAACCTCAGCAATGCGGATGGCACCGTTGCAAAGGTGACTTTCTGCAGAAGAGGCACAGCTCAAGCTTTTTGCCCTGGCTCTTCGGCTGTGGGAGCAGAGGCCAACCGTTCGTGCTCTACTCCCTGGGATGCTGGGCAGCCCAGCACGGGTGCCACAGAGGTTCCATTGTAATGGACTTTGAGTTGGGAAATCGAGGAACCTCAGTGATGCGGATGGCACCGTTGCAAAGCTGACTTTCTGCAGAAGAGGCACAGCTCAAGCTTTTAGCCCTGGCTCTTCGGCTGTGTGAGCAGAGGCCAACCGTTCGTGCTCTACTCCCTGGGATGCTGGGCAGCAGAGCACGGGTGCCAGAGAGGTTCCATTGTAATGGACTTTGAGTTGGGAAATCGGGGAACCTCAGCAATGCGGATGGCACTGTTGCAAAGCTGACTTTCTGCAGAAGAGGCACAGCTCAAGTATTTTGCCCTGACTCTTCGGCTGTGGGAGCAGAGGCCAACTGTTCGTGCTCTACTCTCTGGGATGCTGGGCAGCCCAGCACGGTTGCCAAAGACGTTCCATTGCAATGGACTTTGAGTTGGGAAATGGAGGAGCGACAGCAATGAGGATGCCATCGTTGCAAAGCTGACTTTCTGCAGAAGAGGCACAGCTCCAGTTTTTTGCCCTGGCTCTTCGGCTGTGGGAGCAGAGGCCAACCGTTCGTGCTCTACTCCCTGGGATGCAGGGCTGCCCAGCACGGGTGCCAAAGAGTTTCCATTGTAATGGACTTTGAGTTGGGAAATGGAAGAGCGACAGCAATGCGAATGGCACCGTTGCAAAGCTGAGTTTCTGCAGAAGAGGCACAGCTCAAGTATTTTGCCCTGGCTCTTTGGCTGTGGGAGCAGAGGGCAACCTTTCGTGCTCTACTCCTTGGGATGCTGGGCAGCAGAGCACGGGTGCCAGAGAGGTTCCATTGTAATGGACTTTGAGTTGTGAAATCGAAGAGCGACAGCAAAGCGGATGGCACCATTGCAAAGCTGACTTTCTGCAGAAGAGGCACAGCTCAAGCTTTTTGCCCTGGCTCTTCGGCTGTGGGAGCAGAGGCCAGCCGTTCGTGCTCTACTCCCTGGGATGCTGGGCAGCCCAGCACGGGTGCCAGAGAGGTTCCATTGTAATGGACTTTGAGTTGGGAAATGGAGGAGCGACAGCAATGCGGATGGCACCGTTGCAAAGCTGACTTTCTGCAGAAGAGGCACAGCTCCAGTTTTTTGCCCTGGCTTATCGACTGTGGGAGCAGAGGCCAACCGTTCTTGCTCTACTCCCTGAAAGGCTGGGCTGCCGAGCACGGGTGCCAAAGAGGTTCCATTGTAATGGACTTTGAGTTGGGAAATCGAAGAGAGACAGCAAAGCGGATGGCACCGTTGCAAAGCTGACTTTCTGCAGAAGAGGCACAGCTCAAGTATTTTGCCCTGGCTCTTTGGCTGTGGGAGCAGAGGCCAACCGTTCGTGCTCTACTCCCTGGGATGCTGGGCAGCCGAGCACGGGTGCCACAGAGGTTCCATTGTAATGGACTTTGAGTTGTGAAATCGAGGAGCGACAGCAAAGCGGATGGCACCGTTGCAAAGCTGACTTTCTGCAGAAGAGGCACAGCTCAAGTATTTTGCCCTGGCTCTTTGGCTGTGGGAGCAGAGGCCAACCGTTCGTGTTCTTCCCCCAGGGATGCTGGGCAGCCCAGCACGGGTGCCAAAGAGGTTCCATTGTAATGGACTTTGATTTGGGAAATGGAGGAGCGACAGCAATGAGGATGGCACCGTTGCAAAGGTGACTTTCTGCAGAAGAGGTACAACTCAAGTTTTTTGCCCTGGCTCTTCGGCTGTGGGAGCAGAGGCCAACCGTTCGTGTTCTTCTCCCAGGGATGCTGGGCAGCCCAGCACGGGTGCCAAAGAGGTTCCATTGTAATGGACTTTGAGTTGGGAAATGGAGGAGCGACAGCAATGCGGATGGCACCGTTGCAAAGCTGACTTTCTGCAGAAGAGGTACAGCTCAAGTTTTTTGCCCTGGCTTATCGGCTGTGGGAGCAGAGGCCAGCCGTTCGTGCTCTACTCCCTGGGATGCTGGGCAGCCCAGCACGGGTGCCAAAGAGGTTCCATTGTAATGGACTTTGAGTTGGGAAATCGAGGAGCGACAGCAAAGCGGATGGCACCGTTGCAAAGCTGACTTTCTGCAGAAGAGGCACAGCTCAAGCTTTTTGCCCTGGCTCTTCGGCTGTGGGAGCAGAGGCCAACCGTTCGTGCTCTACTCCCTGGGATGCTGGGCTGCCCAGCACGGGTGCCAGAGAGGTTCCATTGTAATGGACTTTGAGTTGGGAAATCGAGGAACCTCAGCAATGCGGATGGCACCGTTGCAAAGGTGACTTTCTGCAGAAGAGGCACAGCTCAAGCTTTTTGCCCTGGCTCTTCGGCTGTGGGAGCAGAGGCCAACCGTTCGTGCTCTACTCCCTGGGATGCTGGGCAGCCCAGCACGGGTGCCACAGAGGTTCCATTGTAATGGACTTTGAGTTGGGAAATCGAGGAACCTCAGTGATGCGGATGGCACCGTTGCAAAGCTGACTTTCTGCAGAAGAGGCACAGCTCAAGCTTTTAGCCCTGGCTCTTCGGCTGTGTGAGCAGAGGCCAACCGTTCGTGCTCTACTCCCTGGGATGCTGGGCAGCAGAGCACGGGTGCCAGAGAGGTTCCATTGTAATGGACTTTGAGTTGGGAAATCGGGGAACCTCAGCAATGCGGATGGCACTGTTGCAAAGCTGACTTTCTGCAGAAGAGGCACAGCTCAAGTATTTTGCCCTGACTCTTCGGCTGTGGGAGCAGAGGCCAACTGTTCGTGCTCTACTCTCTGGGATGCTGGGCAGCCCAGCACGGTTGCCAAAGACGTTCCATTGCAATGGACTTTGAGTTGGGAAATGGAGGAGCGACAGCAATGAGGATGCCATCGTTGCAAAGCTGACTTTCTGCAGAAGAGGCACAGCTCCAGTTTTTTGCCCTGGCTCTTCGGCTGTGGGAGCAGAGGCCAACCGTTCGTGCTCTACTCCCTGGGATGCAGGGCTGCCCAGCACGGGTGCCAAAGAGTTTCCATTGTAATGGACTTTGAGTTGGGAAATGGAAGAGCGACAGCAATGCGAATGGCACCGTTGCAAAGCTGACTTTCTGCAGAAGAGGCACAGCTCAAGTATTTTGCCCTGGCTCTTTGGCTGTGGGAGCAGAGGGCAACCTTTCGTGCTCTACTCCTTGGGATGCTGGGCAGCAGAGCACGGGTGCCAGAGAGGTTCCATTGTAATGGACTTTGAGTTGTGAAATCGAAGAGCGACAGCAAAGCGGATGGCACCATTGCAAAGCTGACTTTCTGCAGAAGAGGCACAGCTCAAGCTTTTTGCCCTGGCTCTTCGGCTGTGGGAGCAGAGGCCAGCCGTTCGTGCTCTACTCCCTGGGATGCTGGGCAGCCCAGCACGGGTGCCAGAGAGGTTCCATTGTAATGGACTTTGAGTTGGGAAATGGAGGAGCGACAGCAATGCGGATGGCACCGTTGCAAAGCTGACTTTCTGCAGAAGAGGCACAGCTCCAGTTTTTTGCCCTGGCTTATCGACTGTGGGAGCAGAGGCCAACCGTTCTTGCTCTACTCCCTGAAAGGCTGGGCTGCCGAGCACGGGTGCCAAAGAGGTTCCATTGTAATGGACTTTGAGTTGGGAAATCGAAGAGAGACAGCAAAGCGGATGGCACCGTTGCAAAGCTGACTTTCTGCAGAAGAGGCACAGCTCAAGTATTTTGCCCTGGCTCTTTGGCTGTGGGAGCAGAGGCCAACCGTTCGTGCTCTACTCCCTGGGATGCTGGGCAGCCGAGCACGGGTGCCACAGAGGTTCCATTGTAATGGACTTTGAGTTGTGAAATCGAGGAGCGACAGCAAAGCGGATGGCACCGTTGCAAAGCTGACTTTCTGCAGAAGAGGCACAGCTCAAGTATTTTGCCCTGGCTCTTTGGCTGTGGGAGCAGAGGCCAACCGTTCGTGTTCTTCCCCCAGGGATGCTGGGCAGCCCAGCACGGGTGCCAAAGAGGTTCCATTGTAATGGACTTTGATTTGGGAAATGGAGGAGCGACAGCAATGAGGATGGCACCGTTGCAAAGCTGACTTTCTGCAGAAGAGGCACAGCTCAAGTTTTTTGCCCTGGCTCTTCGGCTGTGGGAGCAGAGGCCAACCGTTCGTGTTCTTCTCCCTGGGATGTTGGGCAGCCGAGCACGGGTGCCAGAGAGTTTCCATTGTAATGGACTTTGAGTTGGGAAATCGAAGAGAGACAGCAAAGCGGATGTCACCGTTGCAAAGCTGACTTTCTGCAGAAGAGGCACAGCTCCAGTTTTTTGCCCTGGCTCATCGGCTGTGGGAGCAGTGGCCAACCGTTCGTGCTCTACTGCCTGGGAAGCTGGGCAGCCGAGCACGGGTTCCAGAGAGGTTGCATTTTAATGGACTTTGAGTTGGGAAATCGAGGAACCTCAGCAATGCGGATGGCACCATTGCAAAGGTGACTTTCTGCAGAAGAGACACAGCTCAAGCTTTTTCCCCTGGCTATTCGGCTGTGTGAGCAGAGGCCAACCGTTCGTGCTCTACTCCCAGGGATGCTGGGCAGCAGAGCACGGGTGCCAGAGAGTTTCCATTTTAATGGACTTTGAGTTGGGAAATCGAGGAACCTCAGCAATGCGGATGGCACCGTTGCAAAGCTGACTTTCTGCAGAAGAGGCACAGCTCAAGTTTTTTGCCCTGGCTCTTCGGCTGTGGGAGCAGAGGCCAGCCGTTCGTGCTCTACTCCCTGGGATGCTGGGCAGCCCAGCACGGGTGCCAGAGAGTTTCCATTGTAATGGACTTTGAGTTGGGAAATCGAGGAACCTCAGCAATGCGGATGGCACCGTTGCAAAGCTGACTTTCTGCAGAAGAGGCACAGCTCCAGTTTTTTGCCCTGGCTCATCGGCTGTGGGAGCAGAGGCCAACCGTTCGTGCTCTACTCCCTGAAAGGCTGGGCTGCCGAGCACGGGTGCCAAAGAGGTTCCATTGTAATGGACTTTGAGTTGGGAAATGGAAGAGCGACAGCAATGCGAATGGCACCGTTGCAAAGCTGACTTTCTGCAGAAGAGGCACAGCTCAAGTTTTTTGCCCTGGCTCTTCGGCTGTGGGAGCAGAGGCCAGCCGTTCGTGCTCTACTCCCTGGGATGCTGGGCAGCCCAGCACGGGTGCCAAAGAGGTTCCATTGTAATGGACATTGATTTGGGAAATCGAAGAGCGACAGCAAAGCGGATGGCACCATTGCAAATCTGACTTTCTGCAGAAGAGGCACAGCTCAAGTTTTTTGCCCTGGCTCTTTTACTGTGGGAGGAGAGGCCAACTGTTCGTGCTCTACTCCCTGGGATGCTGGGCAGCCCTGCACGGGTGCCAGAGATGTTCCATTGTAATGGACTTTGAGTTGAGAAATCGAGAAACCTCAGCAATGCGGATGGCACCTTTGCAAAGCTGACTTTCTGCAGAAGAGGCACAGCTCCAGTTTTTTGCCCTGGCTCATCGGCTGTGGGAGCAGAGGCCAGCCATTCGCGCTCTACTCCCTGGGATGCTGGGCAGCCCTGCACGGGTGCCAAAGAGGTTCCATTGTAATGGACTTTGAGTTGGGAAATCGAGGAACCTCAGCAATGCGGATGGCACCGTTGCAAAGCTGACTTTCTGCAGAAGAGGCACAGCTCAAGTTTTTTGCCCTGGCTCTTCGGCTGTGGGAGCAGAGGCCAGCCGTTCGTGCTCTACTCCCTGGGATGCTGGGCAGCCGAGCACGGGTGCCAGAGAGGTTCCATTGTAATTTACTTTGAGTTGGGAAATCGAGGAACCTCAGCAATGCGGATGGCACCGTTGCAAAGCTGACTTTCTGCAGAAGAGGCACAGCTCAAGCTTTTTGCCCTGGCTCTTCGGCTGTGGGAGCAGAGGCCAACCGTTCGTTCTCTACTCCCTGGGATGCTGGGCTGCCCAGCACGGGTGCCAGAGAGGTTCCATTGTAATGGACTTTGAGTTGGGAAATCGAGGAACCTCAGCAATGAGGATGGCACCGTTGCAAAGCTGACTTTCTGCAGAAGAGGCACAGCTCAAGCTTTTTCCCCTGGCTCTTCGGCTGTGGGAGCAGAGGCCAACCGTTCGTGCTCTACTCCCTGGGATGCTGGGCAGCAGAGCACGGGTGCCAGAGAGTTTCCATTGTAATGGACTTTGAGTTGGGAAATCGAGGAACCTCAGCAATGCGGATGGCACCGTTGCAAAGCTGACTTTCTGCAGAAGAGGCACAGCTCAAGTATTTTGCCCTGGCTCTTTGGCTGTGGGAGCAGAGGCCAACCGTTCGTGCTCTACTCTCTGGGATGCTGGGCAGCCAGGCAAGAGTGCCAAAGAGGTTCCATTGTAATGGATTTTGAGTTGGGAAATGGAGGAGCGACAGCAATGCGGATGGCACCGTTGCAAAGCTGACTTTCTGCAGAAGAGGCACAGCTCAAGTTTTTTGCCCTGGCTCTTCGGCTGTGGGAGCAGAGGCCAACCGTTCGTGTTCTTCTCCCGGGGATGTTGGGCAGCAGAGCACGGGTGCCAGAGAGTTTCCATTGTAATGGACTTTGAGTTGGGAAATCGAGGAGCGACAGCAATGCGAATGGCACCGTTGCAAAGGTGACTTTCTGCAGAAGAGGCACAGCTCCAGTTTTTTGCCCTGGCTCATCGGCTGTGGGAGCAGAGGCCAACCGTTCGTGCTCTACTGCCTGGGAAGCTGGGCAGCCGAGCACGGGTGCCAGAGAGGTTGCATTTTAATGGACTTTGAGTTGGGAAATCGAGGAACCTCAGCAATGCGGATGGCACCGTTGCAAAGCTGACTTTCTGCAGAAGAGGCACAGCTCCAGTTTTTTGCCCTGGCTCATTGGCTGTGGGAGCAGAGGCCAACCGTTCGTGCTCTACTCCCTGGGATGCTGGGCAGCCCTGCACGGGTGCCAGAGATGTTCCATTGTAATGGACTTTGAGTTGGGAAATCGAGGAACCTCAGCAATGCGAATGGCACCGTTGCAAAGCTGACTTTCTGCAGAAGAGGCACAGCTCCAGTTTTTTGCCCTGGCTCATCGGCTGTGGGAGCAGAGGCCAACCATTCGTGCTCTACTCCCTGGGATGCTGGGCAGCCGAGCACGGGTGCCAAAGAGGTTCCCTTGTAATGGACTTTGAGTTGGGAAATGGAAGAGCGACAGCAATGCGAATGGCACCATTGCAAAGCTGACTTTCTGCAGAAGAGGCACAGCTCAAGTTTTTTGCCCTGGCTCATCGGCTGTGGGAGCAGAGGCCAGCCGTTCGTGCTCTACTCCCTGGGATGCTGGGCTGCCCAGCACGGGTGCCAAAGAGGTTCCATTGTAATGGACTTTGAGTTGGGAAATCGAGGAACCTCAGCAATGCGGTTCGCACCATTGCAAAGCTGACTTTCTGCAGAAGAGGCACAGCTCAAGCTTTTTGCCCTGGCTCTTCGGCTGTGGGAGCAGAGGCCAGCCGTTCGTGCTCTACTCCCTGGGATGCTGGGAAGCCTTGCACGGGTGCCAGAGAGGTTCCATTGTAATGGACTTTGAGTTGGGAAATCGAGGAACCTCAGCAATGCGGATGGCACCGTTGCAAAGCTGACTTTCTGCAGAAGAGGTACAGCTCAAGTTTTTTGCCCTGGCTCTTCGGCTGTGGGAGCAGAGGCCAACCGTTCGTGTTCTTCTCCCAGGGATGCTGGGCAGCCCAGCACGGGTGCCAAAGAGGTTCCCTTGTAATGGACTTTGAGTTGTGAAATCGAGGAGCGACAGCAATGCGGATGGCATCGTTGCAAAGCTGACTTTCTGCAGAAGAGGTACAGCTCAAGCTTTTTGCCCTGGCTCTTCAGCTGTGGGAGCAGAGGCCAGCTGTTTGTGCTCTACTCCCTGGGATGCTGGGCAGCCCAGCACGGGTGCCAGAGAGGTTCCATTGTAATGGACTTTGAGTTGGGAAATAGAGGAACCTCAGCAATGCGGATGGCACCGTTGCAAAGCTGACTTTCTGCAGAAGAGGCACAGCTCCAGTTTTTTGCCCTGGCTCATCGGCTGTGGGAGCAGAGGCCAACCGTTCGTGATCTACTCAATGAAAGGCTGGGCTGCCGAGCACGGGTGCCAAAGAGGTTCCATTGTAATGGACTTTGAGTTGGGAAATGGAAGAGCGACAGCAATGCGGATGGCACCGTTGCAAAGCTGACTTTCTGCAGAAGAGGCACAGCTCAAGCTTTTTGCCCTGGCTCTTCGGCTGTGTGAGCAGAGGACAGCCGTTCGTGCTCTACTCCCTGGGATGCTGGGCAGCAGAGCACGGGTGCCAGAGAGTTTCCATTGTAATGGACTTTGAGTTGGGAAATCGAGGAACCTCAGCAATGCGGATGGCACCGTTGCAAAGCTGACTTTCTGCAGAAGAGGCACAGCTCAAGCATTTTGCACTGGCTCTTTGGCTGTGGGAGCAGAGGCCAACCGTTCGTGCTCTACTCCCTGGGATGCTGGGCAGCCCAGCACGGGTGCCACAGAGGTTCCATTGTAATGGACTTTGAGTTGTGAAATCGAGGAGCGACAGCAAAGCGGATGGCACCATTGCAAAGCTGACTTTCTGCAGAAGAGGTACAGCTCAAGTTTTTTGCCCTGGCTCATCGGCTGTGGGAGCAGAGGCCAACTGTTCGTGCTCTACTCTCTGGGATGCTGGGCAGCCGGGCACGGGTGCCAAAGAGGTTCCATTGTAATGGACTTTGAGTTGGGAAATGGAGGAGCGACAGCAATGAGGATGGCACCGTTGCAAAGCTGACTTTCTGCAGAAGAGGCACAGCTCAAGTTTTTTGCCCTGGCTCTTCGGCTGTGGGAGCAGAGGCCAACCGTTCGTGTTCTTCTCCCTGGGATGTTGGGCAGGAGAGCACGGGTGCCAGAGAGTTTCCATTGAAATGGACTTTGAGTTGGGAAATCGAAGAGCGACAGCAAAGCGGATGTCACCGTTGCAAAGCTGACTTTCTGAAGAAGAGGCACAGCTCAAGTTTTTTGCCCTGGCTCATCGGCTGTGGGAGCAGAGGCCAACCGTTCGTGCTCTACTGCCTGGGAAGCTGGGCAGCCGAGCACGGGTGCCAGAGAGGTTGCATTTTAATGGACTTTGAGTTGGGAAATCGAGGAACCTCAGCAATGCGAATGGCACCGTTGCAAAGCTGACTTTCTGCAGAAGAGGCACAGCTCAAGTTTTTTGCCCTGGCTCATCGGCTGTGGGAGCAGAGGCCAACCGTTCGTGCTCTACTCCCTGGGATGCTGGGCAGTCCTGCACGGGTGCCAGAGAGGTTCCATTGTAATGGACTTTGAGTTGGGAAATCGAGGAACCTCAGCAATGCGGATGGCACCGTTGCAAAGCTGACTTTCTGCAGAAGAGGCACAGCTCCAGTTTTTTGCCCTGGCTCTTCGGCTGTGGGAGCAGAGGCCAACCGTTCGTGCTCTACTCCCTGGGATGCTGGGCAGCCGAGCACGGATGCCAGAGAGGTTCCATTGTAATGGACTTTGAGTTGGGAAATCGAGGAACCTCAGCAATGCGGATGGCACCGTTGCAAAGCTGACTTTCTGCAGAAGAGGCACAGCTCCAGTTTTTTGCCCTGGCTCATCGGCTGTGGGAGCAGAGGCCAACCGTTCGTGCTCTACTCCCTGAAAGGCTGGGCTGCCGAGCACGGATGCCAAAGAGGTTCCATTGTAATGGACTTTGAGTTGGGAAATGGAAGAGCGACATCAATGCGAATGGCACCATTGCAAAGCTGACTTTCTGCAGAAGAGGCACAGCTCAAGTTTTTTGCCCTGGCTCTTCGGCTGTGGGAGCAGAGGCCAGCCGTTCGTGCTCTACTCCCTGGGATGCTGGGCTGCCCAGCACGGGTGCCAAAGATGTTCCATTGTAATGGACTTTGAGTTGGGAAATCGAGGAACCTCAGCAATGCGGATGGCACCATTGCAAAGCTGACTTTCTGCAGAAGAGGCACAGCTCCAGTTTTTTGCCCTGGCTCATCGGCTGTGGGAGCAGAGGCCAAGCGTTTGTGCTCTACTCAATGAAAGGCTAGGCTGCCGAGCACGGGTGCCAAAGAGGTTCCATTGTAATGGACTTTGAGTTGGGAAATGGAAGAGCGACAGCAATGCGAATGGCACCATTGCAAAGCTGACTTTCTGCAGAAGAGGCACAGCTCAAGTTTTTTGCCCTGGCTCTTCGGCTGTGGGAGCAGAGGCCAGCCGTTCGTGCTCTACTCCCTGGGATGCTGGGCTGCCAAGCACGGGTGCCAAAGAGGTTCCATTGTAATGGACTTTGAGTTGGGAAATCGAGGAACCTCAGCGATGCGGATGGCACCGTTGCAAAGCTGGCTTTCTGCAGAAGAGGCACAGCTCAAGCTTTTTGCCCTGGCTCTTCGGCTGTGTGAGCAGAGGCCAGCCGTTCGTGCTCTACTCCCTGGGATGCTGGGCAGCAGAGCACCGGTGCCAGAGAGTTTGCATTTTAATGGACTTTGAGTTGTGAAATCGAGGAACCTCAGCAATGCGGATGGCACCGTTGCAAAGCTGACTTTCTGCAGAAGAGGCACAGCTCAAGTTTTTTGCCCTGGCTCATCGGCTGTGGGAGCAGAGGCCAACCGTTCGTGCTCTACTCAATGAAAGGCTGGGCTGCCGAGCACGGGTGCCAAAGAGGTTCCATTGTAATGGACTTTGAGTTGGGAAATGGAAGAGCGACAGCAATGCGAATGGCACCATTGCAAAGCTGACTTTCTGCAGAAGAGGCACAGCTCAAGTTTTTTGCCCTGGCTCTTCGGCTGTGGGAGCAGAGGCCAGCCGTTAGTGCTCTACTCCCTGGGATGCTGGGCTGCCAAGCACGGGTGCCAAAGAGGTTCCATTGTAATGGACTTTGAGTTGGGAAATCGAGGAGCCACAGCAATGCGAATGGCACCGTTGCAAAGCTGACTTTCTGCAGAAGAGGCACAGCTCCAGTTTTTTGCCCTGGCTCTTCGGCTGTGGGAGCAGAGGCCAACCGTTCGTGCTCTACTCCCTGGGATGCTGGGCTGCCCAGCACGGGTGCCAAAGATGTTCCATTGTAATGGACTTTGAGTTGGGAAATCGAGGAACCTCAGCGATGCGGATGGCACCGTTGCAAAGCTGACTTTCTGCAGAAGAGGCACAGCTCCAGTTTTTTGCCCTGGCTCTTCGGCTGTGGGAGCAGAGGCCAACCGTTCGTGCTCTACTCCCAGGGATGCTGGGCAGCCGAGCACGGGTGCCAGAGAGTTTCCATTGTAATGGACTTTGAGTTGGGAAATCGAGGAACCTCAGCAATGCGGATGGCACCGTTGCAAAGCTGACTTTCTGCAGAAGAGGCACAGCTCCAGTTTTTTGCCCTGGCTCTTTGGCTGTGGGAGCAGAGGCCAACCGTTCGTGTTCTTCTCCCTGGGATGTTGGGCAGCAGAGCACGGGTGCCAAAGATGTTCCATTGTAATGGACTTTGAGTTGGGAAATCGAAGAGCGACAGCAAAGCGGATGTCACCGTTGCAAAGCTGACTTTCTGCAGAAGAGGCACAGCTCAAGTTTTTTGCCCTGGCTCTTCGGCTGTGGGAGCAGAGGCCAACCATTCGTGCTCTACTCTCTGGGATGCTGGGCAGCCGGGCAAGGGTGTCAAAGAGGTTCCATTGTAATGGACTTTGAGTTGGGAAATGGAGGAGCGACAGCAATGAGGATGGCACCGTTGCAAAGCTGACTTTCTGCAGAAGAGGCACAGCTCAAGTTTTTTGCCCTGGCTCATCGGCTGTGGGAGCAGAGGCCAACCGTTCGTGCTCTACTCCCTGGGATGCTGGGCAGTCCTGCACGGGTGCCAGAGAGGTTCCATTGTAATGGACTTTGAGTTGGGAAATCGAGGAACCTCAGCAATGCGGATGGCACCGTTGCAAAGCTGACTTTCTGCAGAAGAGGCACAGCTCCAGTTTTTTGCCCTGGCTCTTCGGCTGTGGGAGCAGAGGCCAACCGTTCGTGCTCTACTCCCTGGGATGCTGGGCAGCCGAGCACGGATGCCAGAGAGGTTCCATTGTAATGGACTTTGAGTTGGGAAATCGAGGAACCTCAGCAATGCGGATGGCACCGTTGCAAAGCTGACTTTCTGCAGAAGAGGCACAGCTCCAGTTTTTTGCCCTGGCTCATCGGCTGTGGGAGCAGAGGCCAACCGTTCGTGCTCTACTCCCTGAAAGGCTGGGCTGCCGAGCACGGGTGCCAAAGAGGTTCCATTGTAATGGACTTTGAGTTGGGAAATGGAAGAGCGACATCAATGCGAATGGCACCGTTGCAAAGCTGACTTTCTGCAGAAGAGGCACAGCTCAAGTTTTTTGCCCTGGCTCTTCGGCTGTGGGAGCAGAGGCCAGCCGTTCGTGCTCTACTCCCTGGGATGCTGGGCAGCCGGGCAAGTGTGCCAAAGAGGTTCCATTGTAATGGACTTTGAGTTGGGAAATCGAGGAACCTCAGCAATGCGGATGGCACCATTGCAAAGCTGACTTTCTGCAGAAGAGGCACAGCTCCAGTTTTTTGCCCTGGCTCATCGGCTGTGGGAGCAGAGGCCAAGCGTTTGTGCTCTACTCAATGAAAGGCTAGGCTGCCGAGCACGGGTGCCAAAGAGGTTCCATTGTAATGGACTTTGAGTTGGGAAATGGAAGAGCGACAGCAATGCGAATGGCACCATTGCAAAGCTGACTTTCTGCAGAAGAGGCACAGCTCAAGTTTTTTGCCCTGGCTCTTCGGCTGTGGGAGCAGAGGCCAGCCGTTCGTGCTCTACTCCCTGGGATGCTGGGCTGCCAAGCACGGGTGCCAAAGAGGTTCCATTGTAATGGACTTTGAGTTGGGAAATCGAGGAACCTCAGCGATGCGGATGGCACCGTTGCAAAGCTGGCTTTCTGCAGAAGAGGCACAGCTCAAGCTTTTTGCCCTGGCTCTTCGGCTGTGTGAGCAGAGGCCAGCCGTTCGTGCTCTACTCCCTGGGATGCTGGGCAGCAGAGCACCGGTGCCAGAGAGTTTGCATTTTAATGGACTTTGAGTTGTGAAATCGAGGAACCTCAGCAATGCGGATGGCACCGTTGCAAAGCTGACTTTCTGCAGAAGAGGCACAGCTCAAGTTTTTTGCCCTGGCTCATCGGCTGTGGGAGCAGAGGCCAACCGTTCGTGCTCTACTCAATGAAAGGCTGGGCTGCCGAGCACGGGTGCCAAAGAGGTTCCATTGTAATGGACTTTGAGTTGGGAAATGGAAGAGCGACAGCAATGCGAATGGCACCATTGCAAAGCTGACTTTCTGCAGAAGAGGCACAGCTCAAGTTTTTTGCCCTGGCTCTTCGGCTGTGGGAGCAGAGGCCAGCCGTTAGTGCTCTACTCCCTGGGATGCTGGGCTGCCAAGCACGGGTGCCAAAGAGGTTCCATTGTAATGGACTTTGAGTTGGGAAATCGAGGAGCCACAGCAATGCGAATGGCACCGTTGCAAAGCTGACTTTCTGCAGAAGAGGCACAGCTCCAGTTTTTTGCCCTGGCTCTTCGGCTGTGGGAGCAGAGGCCAACCGTTCGTGCTCTACTCCCTGGGATGCTGGGCTGCCCAGCACGGGTGCCAAAGATGTTCCATTGTAATGGACTTTGAGTTGGGAAATCGAGGAACCTCAGCGATGCGGATGGCACCGTTGCAAAGCTGACTTTCTGCAGAAGAGGCACAGCTCCAGTTTTTTGCCCTGGCTCTTCGGCTGTGGGAGCAGAGGCCAACCGTTCGTGCTCTACTCCCAGGGATGCTGGGCAGCCGAGCACGGGTGCCAGAGAGTTTCCATTGTAATGGACTTTGAGTTGGGAAATCGAGGAACCTCAGCAATGCGGATGGCACCGTTGCAAAGCTGACTTTCTGCAGAAGAGGCACAGCTCCAGTTTTTTGCCCTGGCTCTTTGGCTGTGGGAGCAGAGGCCAACCGTTCGTGTTCTTCTCCCTGGGATGTTGGGCAGCAGAGCACGGGTGCCAGAGAGTTTCCATTGTAATGGACTTTGAGTTGGGAAATCGAAGAGCGACAGCAAAGCGGATGTCACCGTTGCAAAGCTGACTTTCTGCAGAAGAGGCACAGCTCAAGTTTTTTGCCCTGGCTCTTCGGCTGTGGGAGCAGAGGCCAACCATTCGTGCTCTACTCTCTGGGATGCTGGGCAGCCGGGCAAGGGTGTCAAAGAGGTTCCATTGTAATGGACTTTGAGTTGGGAAATGGAGGAGCGACAGCAATGAGGATGGCACCGTTGCAAAGCTGACTTTCTGCAGAAGAGGCACAGCTCAAGTTTTTTGCCCTGGCTCATCGGCTGTGGGAGCAGAGGCCAACCGTTCGTGCTCTACTCCCTGGGATGCTGGGCAGTCCTGCACGGGTGCCAGAGAGGTTCCATTGTAATGGACTTTGAGTTGGGAAATCGAGGAACCTCAGCAATGCGGATGGCACCGTTGCAAAGCTGACTTTCTGCAGAAGAGGCACAGCTCCAGTTTTTTGCCCTGGCTCTTCGGCTGTGGGAGCAGAGGCCAACCGTTCGTGCTCTACTCCCTGGGATGCTGGGCAGCCGAGCACGGATGCCAGAGAGGTTCCATTGTAATGGACTTTGAGTTGGGAAATCGAGGAACCTCAGCAATGCGGATGGCACCGTTGCAAAGCTGACTTTCTGCAGAAGAGGCACAGCTCCAGTTTTTTGCCCTGGCTCATCGGCTGTGGGAGCAGAGGCCAACCGTTCGTGCTCTACTCCCTGAAAGGCTGGGCTGCCGAGCACGGGTGCCAAAGAGGTTCCATTGTAATGGACTTTGAGTTGGGAAATGGAAGAGCGACATCAATGCGAATGGCACCGTTGCAAAGCTGACTTTCTGCAGAAGAGGCACAGCTCAAGTTTTTTGCCCTGGCTCTTCGGCTGTGGGAGCAGAGGCCAGCCGTTCGTGCTCTACTCCCTGGGATGCTGGGCAGCCGGGCAAGTGTGCCAAAGAGGTTCCATTGTAATGGACTTTGAGTTGGGAAATCGAGGAACCTCAGCAATGCGGATGGCACCATTGCAAAGCTGACTTTCTGCAGAAGAGGCACAGCTCCAGTTTTTTGCCCTGGCTCATCGGCTGTGGGAGCAGAGGCCAAGCGTTTGTGCTCTACTCAATGAAAGGCTAGGCTGCCGAGCACGGGTGCCAAAGAGGTTCCATTGTAATGGACTTTGAGTTGGGAAATGGAAGAGCGACAGCAATGCGAATGGCACCATTGCAAAGCTGACTTTCTGCAGAAGAGGCACAGCTCAAGTTTTTTGCCCTGGCTCTTCGGCTGTGGGAGCAGAGGCCAGCCGTTCGTGCTCTACTCCCTGGGATGCTGGGCTGCCAAGCACGGGTGCCAAAGAGGTTCCATTGTAATGGACTTTGAGTTGGGAAATCGAGGAACCTCAGCGATGCGGATGGCACCGTTGCAAAGCTGGCTTTCTGCAGAAGAGGCACAGCTCAAGCTTTTTGCCCTGGCTCTTCGGCTGTGTGAGCAGAGGCCAGCCGTTCGTGCTCTACTCCCTGGGATGCTGGGCAGCAGAGCACCGGTGCCAGAGAGTTTGCATTTTAATGGACTTTGAGTTGTGAAATCGAGGAACCTCAGCAATGCGGATGGCACCGTTGCAAAGCTGACTTTCTGCAGAAGAGGCACAGCTCAAGTTTTTTGCCCTGGCTCATCGGCTGTGGGAGCAGAGGCCAACCGTTCGTGCTCTACTCAATGAAAGGCTGGGCTGCCGAGCACGGGTGCCAAAGAGGTTCCATTGTAATGGACTTTGAGTTGGGAAATGGAAGAGCGACAGCAATGCGAATGGCACCATTGCAAAGCTGACTTTCTGCAGAAGAGGCACAGCTCAAGTTTTTTGCCCTGGCTCTTCGGCTGTGGGAGCAGAGGCCAGCCGTTAGTGCTCTACTCCCTGGGATGCTGGGCTGCCAAGCACGGGTGCCAAAGAGGTTCCATTGTAATGGACTTTGAGTTGGGAAATCGAGGAGCCACAGCAATGCGAATGGCACCGTTGCAAAGGTGACTTTCTGCAGAAGAGGCACAGCTCCAGTTTTTTGCCCTGGCTCTTCGGCTGTGGGAGCAGAGGCCAACCGTTCGTGCTCTACTCCCTGGGATGCTGGGCTGCCCAGCACGGGTGCCAAAGATGTTCCATTGTAATGGACTTTGAGTTGGGAAATCGAGGAACCTCAGCGATGCGGATGGCACCGTTGCAAAGCTGACTTTCTGCAGAAGAGGCACAGCTCAAGTTTTTTGCCCTGGCTCTTCGGCTGTGGGAGCAGAGGCCAACCGTTCGTGCTCTACTCCCAGGGATGCTGGGCAGCCGAGCACGGGTGCCAGAGAGTTTCCATTGTAATGGACTTTGAGTTGGGAAATCGAGGAACCTCAGCAATGCGGATGGCACCGTTGCAAAGCTGACTTTCTGCAGAAGAGGCACAGCTCCAGTTTTTTGCCCTGGCTCTTTGGCTGTGGGAGCAGAGGCCAACCGTTCGTGTTCTTCTCCCTGGGATGTTGGGCAGCAGAGCACGGGTGCCAGAGAGTTTCCATTGTAATGGACTTTGAGTTGGGAAATCGAAGAGCGACAGCAAAGCGGATGTCACCGTTGCAAAGCTGACTTTCTGCAGAAGAGGCACAGCTCAAGTTTTTTGCCCTGGCTCTTCGGCTGTGGGAGCAGAGGCCAACCATTCGTGCTCTACTCTCTGGGATGCTGGGCAGCCGGGCAAGGGTGTCAAAGAGGTTCCATTGTAATGGACTTTGAGTTGGGAAATGGAGGAGCGACAGCAATGAGGATGGCACCGTTGCAAAGCTGACTTTCTGCAGAAGAGGCACAGCTCAAGTTTTTTGCCCTGGCTCTTCGGCTGTGGGAGCAGAGGCCAGCCGTTCGTGCTCTACTCCCTGGGATGCTGGGCTGCCCAGCACGGGTGCCAAAGAGGTTCCATTGTAATGGACTTTGAGTTGGGAAATCGAGGAACCTCAGCAATGCGGATGGCACCGTTGCAAAGCTGACTTTCTGCAGAAGAGGTACAGCTCAAGTTTTTTGCCCTGGCTCTTCGGCTTTGGGAGCAGAGGCCAGCCGTTCGTGCTCTACTCCCTGGGATGCTGGGCTGCCCAGCACGGGTGCCAAAGATGTTCCATTGTAATGGACTTTGAGTTGGGAAATCGAGGAACCTCAGCAATGCGGATGGCACCGTTGCAAAGCTGACTTTCTGCAGAAGAGGCACAGCTCAAGCTTTTTGCCCTGGCTCTTCGGCTGTGGGAGCAGAGGCCAACCGTTCGTGCTCTACTCCCTGGGAGGCTGGGCAGCCCAGCACGGGTGCCAGAGAGGTTCCATTGTAATGGACTTTGAGTTGGGAAATGGAGGAACGACAGCAATGCAGATGGCACCGTTGCAAAGCTGACTTTCTGCAGAAGAGGTACAGCTCAAGTTTTTTGCCCTGGCTCTTCGGCTGTGGGAGCAGAGGCCAACCGTTCGTGTTCTTCCCCCAGGGATGCTGGGCAGCCCAGCACAGGTGCCAAAGAGGTTCCCTTGTTATGGACTTTGAGTTGTGACATGGAGGAGCGACAGCAATGCGGATGGCATCGTTGCAAAGCTGACTTTCTGCAGAAGAGGTACAGCTCAAGTTTTTTGCCCTGGCTTATCGGCTGTGGGAGCAGAGGCCAGCCGTTCGTGCTCTACTGCCTGGGATGCTGGGCTGCCAAGCACGGGTGCCAAAGAGGTTCCATTGTAATGGACTTTGAGTTGGGAAATCGAGGAGCGACAGCAATGCGGATGGCACCGTTGCAAAGGTGACTTTCTGCAGAAGAGGCACAGCTCCAGTTTTTTGCCCTGGCTCTTCGGCTGTGGGAGCAGAGGCCAACCGTTCGTGCTCTACTGCCTGGGATACTGGGCAGCCGAGAACGGGTGCCAGAGAGGTTCCATTGTAATGGACTTTGAGTTGGGAAATCGAGGAACCTCAGCAATGCGGATGGCACCGTTGCAAAGCTGACTTTCTGCAGAAGAGGCACAGCTCCAGTTTTTTGCCCTGGCTCATCGGCTGTGGGAACAGAGGCCAACTGTTCGTGCTCTACTCCCTGAAAGGCTGGGCTGCCGAGCACGGGTGCCAAAGAGGTTCCATTGTAATGGACTTTGATTTGGGAAATGGAAGAGCGACAGCAATGCGAATGGCACCGTTGCAAAGCTGAGTTTCTGCAGAAGAGGCACAGCTCAAGTTTTTTGCCCTGGCTCTTCGGCTGTGGGAGCAGAGGCCAGCCGTTCGTGCTCTACTCCCTGGGATGCTGGGCTGCCCAGCACGGGTGCCAAAGAGGTTCCATTGTAATGGACTTTGAGTTGGGAAATCGAGGAACCTCAGCAATGCGGATGGCACCATTGCAAAGCTGACTTTCTGCAGAAGAGGCGCAGCTCAAGTTTTTTGCCCTGGCTCTTTGGCTGTGGGAGCAGAGGCCAACTGTTCGTGCTCTACTCTCTGGGATGCTGGGCAGCCGGGCACGGGTGCCAGAGAGGTTCCATTTTAATGGACTTTGAGTTGGGAAATCGAGGAGCGACAGCAATGCGGATGGCATCGTTGCAAAGCTGACTTTCTGCAGAAGAGGTACAGCTCCAGTTTTTTGCCCTGGCTTATCGGCTGTGGGAGCAGAGGCCAGCCGTTCGTGCTCTACTCCCAGGGATGCTGGGCTGCCAAGCACGGGTGCCAAAGAGGTTCCATTGTAATGGACTTTGAGTTGGGAAATGGAGGAGCGACAGCAAAGCGGATGGCACCGTTGCAAAGCTGACTTTCTGCAGAAGAGGCACAGCTCAAGTTTTTTGCCCTGGCTCTTCGGCTGTGGGAGCAGAGGCCAACCGTTCGTGCTCTACTCCCTGGGAGGCTGGGCAGCCGAGCACGGGTGCCAGAGAGGTTCCATTGTAATGGACTTTGAGTTGTGAAATGGAGGAGCGACAGCAATGCGGATGGCACCGTTGCAAAGCTGACTTTCTGCAGAAGAGGCACAGCTCAAGTTTTTTGCCCTGGCTCATCGGCTGTGGGAGCAGAGGCCAACCGTTCGTGCTCTACTGCCTGGGATGCTGGGCAGCCGAGCACGGGTGCCAAAGAGGTTCCATTGTAATGGACTTTGAGTTGGGAAATGGAGGAGCGACAGCAATGCGGATGGCACCGTTGCAAAGCTGGCTTTCTGCAGAAGAGGCACAGCTCAAGCTTTTTGCCCTGGCTCTTCGGCTGTGGGAGCAGAGGCCAACCGTTCGTGCTCTACTCCCTGGGATGCTGGGCTGCCCAGCACGGGTGCCAGAGAGGTTCCATTGTAATGGACTTTGAGTTGGGAAATCGAGGAACCTCAGCAATGCGGATGGCACCGTTGCAAAGCTGACTTTCTGCAGAAGAGGCAGAGCTCAAGCTTTTTCCCCTGGCTCTTCGGCTGTGTGAGCAGAGGCCAACCGTTCGTGCTCTACTCCCTGGGATGCTGGGCAGCAGAGCACGGGTGCCAGAGAGTTTCCATTGTAATGGACTTTGAGTTGGGAAATCGAGGAACCTCAGCAATGCGGACGGCAGCGTTGCAAAGCTGACTTTCTGCAGAAGAGGCACAGCTCAAGTTTTTTGCCCTGGCTCTTTGGCTGTGGGAGCAGAGGCCAACCGTTCGTGTTCTTCTCCCGTTGATGTTGGGCAGCAGAGCACGGGTGCCAGAGAGTTTCCATTGTAATGGACTTTGAGTTGTGAAATCGAGGAGCGACAGCAAAGCGGATGGCACCGTTGCAAAGCTGACTTTCTGCAGAAGAGGCACAGCTCAAGCTTTTTGCCCTGGCTCTTCGGCTGTGGGAGCAGAGGCCAGCCGTTCGTGCTCTACTCCCTGGGATGCTGGGCAGCCCAGCTCGGGTGCCAGAGAGGTTCCATTGTAATGGACTTTGAGTTGGGAAATCGAGGAACCTCAGCAATGCGGATGGCACCGTTGCAAAGCTGACTTTCTGCAGAAGAGGCACAGCTCCAGTTTTTTGCCCTGGCTTATCGGCTGTGGGAGCAGAGGCCAACCGTTCGTGCTCTACTCCCTGAAAGGCTGGGCTGCCGAGCACGGGTGCCAAAGAGGTTCCATTGTAATGGACTTTGAGTTGGGAAATGGAAGAGCGACAGCAATGCGAATGGCACCATTGCAAAGCTGACTTTCTGCAGAAGAGGCACAGCTCAAGTTTTTTGCCCTGGCTCTTCGGCTGTGGGAGCAGAGGCCAGCCGTTCGTGCTCTACTCCCTGGGATGCTGGGCTGCCCAGCACGGGTGCCAAAGAGGTTCCATTGTAATGGACTTTGAGTTGGGAAATCGAGGAACCTCAGCAATGCGGATGGCACCATTGCAAAGCTGACTTTCTGCAGAAGAGGCACAGCTCAAGCTTTTTGCCCTGGCTCTTCGGCTGTGGGAGCAGAGGCCAGCCGTTCGTGCTGTACTCCCTGGGATGCTGGGCAGCCCAGCACGGGTGCCAGAGAGGTTCCATTGTAATGGACTTTGAGTTGGGAAATCGAGGAACCTCAGCAATGCGGATGGCACCGTTGCAAAGCTGACTTTCTGCAGAAGAGGTACAGCTCAAGTTTTTTGCCCTGGCTCTTCGGCTGTGGGAGCAGAGGCCAACCGTTCGTGTTCTTCTCCCAGGGATGCTGGGCAGCCCAGCACGGGTGCCAAAGAGGTTCCCTTGTAATGGACTTTGAGTTGGGAAATGGAGGAGCGACAGCAATGCGGATGGCATCGTTGCACAGCTGACTTTCTGCAGAAGAGGTACAGCTCAAGCTTTTTGCCCTGGCTCTTCAGCTGTGGGAGCAGAGGCCAGCCGTTTGTGCTCTACTCCCTGGGATGCTGGGCAGCCCAGCACGAGTGCCAGAGAGGTTCCATTGTAATGGACTTTGAGTTGGGAAATCGAGGAACCTCAGCAATGCGGATGGCACCGTTGCAAAGCTGACTTTCTGCAGAAGAGGCACAGCTCCAGTTTTTTGCCCTGGCTCTTCGGCTGTGGGAGCAGAGGCCAACCGTTCGTGCTCTACTGCCTGGGATGCTGGGCAGCCGAGCACGGGTGCCAAAGAGGTTCCATTGTAATGGACTTTGAGTTGTGAAATCGAGGAGCGACAGCAATGCGGATGGCACCGTTGCAAAGGTGACTTTCTGCAGAAGAGGCACAGCTCAAGTTTTTTGCCCTGGCTCATCGGCTGTGGGAGCAGAGGCCAACCGTTCTTGCTCTACTGCCTGGGATGCTGGACAGCCGAGCACGGGTGCCAAAGAGGTTCCATTGTAATGGACTTTGAGTTGGGAAATCGAGGAGCGACAGCCATGCGGATGGCACCGTTGCAAAGCTGACTTTCTGCAGAAGAGGCACAGCTCCAGTTTTTCGCCCTGGCGCTTTGACTGTGGGAGCAGAGGCCAACTGTTCGTGCTCTACTCTCTGGGATGCTGGGCAGCCGGGCACGGGTGCCAAAGAGGTTCCATTGTAATGGACTTTGAGTTGGGAAATGGAGGAGCGACAGCAATGAGGATGGCACCGTTGCAAAGCTGACTTTCTGCAGAAGAGGCACAGTTCAAGTTTTTTGCCCTGGCTCTTTGGCTGTGGGAGCAGAGGCCAACCGTTCGTGTTCTACTCCCGGGGATGTTGGGCAGCAGAGCACGGGTGCCAGAGAGTTTCCATTGTAATGGACTTTGAGTTGGCAAATCGAGGAACCTCAGCAATGCGGATGGCACCGTTGCAAAGCTGACTTTCTGCAGAAGAGGTACAGCTCAAGTTTTTTGCCCTGGCTCTTCGGCTGTGGGAGCAGAGGACAACCGTTCGTGTTCTTCTCCCAGGGATGCTGGGCAGCCCAGCACGGGTGCCAAAGAGGTTCCATTGTAATGGACTTTGAGTTGGGAAATGGAGGAGCGACAGCAATGCGGATGGCATCGTTGCAAAGCTGACTTTCTGCAGAAGAGGTACAGCTCAAGCTTTTTGCCCTGGCTCTTCAGCTGTGGGAGCAGAGGCCAGCCGTTTGTGCTCTACTCCCTGGGATGCTGGGCAGCCCAGCACGAGTGCCAGAGAGGTTCCATTGTAATGGACTTTGAGTTGGGAAATCGAGGAACCTCAGCAATGCGGATGGCACCGTTGCAAAGCTGACTTTCTGCAGAAGAGGCACAGCTCCAGTTTTTTGCCCTGGCTCATCGGCTGTGGGAGCAGAGGCCAACCGTTCGTGCTCTACTCCCTGAAAGGCTGGACTGCCGAGCACGAGTGCCAAAGAGGTTCCATTGTAATGGACTTTGAGTTGGGAAATGGAAGAGCGACAGCAATGCGAATGGCACCATTGCAAAGCTGACTTTCTGCAGAAGAGGCACAGCTCAAGTTTTTTGCCCTGGCTCTTCGGCTGTGGGAGCAGAGGCCAACCGTTCGTGCTCTACTCCCTGGGATGCTGGGCAGCCCAGCACGGGTGCCAGAGAGGTTCCATTGTAATGGACTTTGAGTTGGCAAATCGAGGAACCTCAGCAATGCGGATGGCACCGTTGCAAAGCTGACTTTCTGCAAAAGAAGTACAGCTCAAGTTTTTTGCCCTGGCTCATCGGCTGTGGGAGCAGAGGCCAACCGTTCGTGTTCTTCCCCCAGGGATACTGGGCAGCCCAGCACAGGTGCCAAAGAGGTTCCCTTGTAATGGACTTTGAGTTGGGAAATGGAGGAGCGACAGCAATGCGGATGGCATCGTTGCAAAGCTGACTTTCTGCAGAAGAGGTACAGCTCAAGTTTTTTGCCCTGGCTTATCGGCTGTGGGAGCAGAGGCCAGCCGTTCGTGCTCTACTGCCTGGGATGCTGGGCTGCCAAGCACGGGTGCCAAAGAGGTTCCATTGTAATGGACTTTGAGTTGGGAAATCGAGGAGCGACAGCAATGCGGATGGCACCGTTGCAAAGGTGACTTTCTGCAGAAGAGGCACAGCTCAAGTTTTTTGCCCTGGCTCATCGGCTGTGGGAGCACAGGCCAACCGTTCGTGCTCTACTGCCTGGGATGCTGGGCAGCCGAGCACGGGTGCCAAAGAGGTTCCATTGTAATGGACTTTGAGTTGGGAAATGGAGGAGCAACAGCCATGCGGATGGCACCGTTGCAAAGCTGGCTTTCTGCAGAAGAGTCACAGATCAAGCTTTTTGCCCTGGCTCTTCGGCTGTGGGAGCAGAGGCCAACCGTTCGTGCTCTACTGCCTGGGATGCTGGGCAGCCGAGCACGGGTGCCACAGAGGTTCCATTGTAATGGACTTTAAGTTGGAAAATCGAGGAACCTCAGCAATGCGGATGGCAGCGTTGCAAAGCTGACTTTCTGCAGAAGAGGCACAGCTCAGGTTTTTTGCCCTGGCTTATCGGCTGTGGGAGCATAGGCCAGCCGTTCGTGTTCTACTCCCTGAAAGGCTGGGCTGCCCAGCACGGGTGCCAGAGAGGTTCCATTGTAATGGACTTTGAGTTGGGAAATGGAAGAGCGACAGCAATGCGAATGGCACCGTTGCAAAGCTGAGTTTCTGCAGAAGAGGCACAGCTCAAGTATTTTGCCCTGGCTCTTTGGCTGTGGGAGCAGAGGCCAACCGCTCGTGCTCTACTCCCTGGGATGCTGGGCAGCCGAGCACGGGTGCCAAAGATGTTCCATTGTAATGGACTTTGAGTTGGGAAATGGAGGAGCGACAGCAATGCGGATGGCACCATTGCAAAGCTGACTTTCTGCAGAAGAGGCACAGCTCCAGTTTTTTGCCCTGGCTCTTTGGCTGTGGGAGCAGAGGCCAACCGTTCGTGTTCTTCTCCCTGGGATGTTGAGCAGCAGAGCACGGGTGCCAGAGAGTTTCCATTGTAATGGACTTTGATTTGGGAAATCGAAGAGCGACAGCAAAGCGGATGTCACCGTTGCAAAGCTGACTTTCTGCAGAAGAGGCACAGCTCCAGTTTTTTGCCCTGGCTCTTCGGCTGTGGGAGCAGAGGCCAACCGTTCGTGCTCTACTGCCTGGGATACTGGGCAGCCGAGAACGGGTGCCAGAGAGGTTCCATTGTAATGGACTTTGAGTTGGGAAATCGAGGAACCTCAGCAATGCGGATGGCACCGTTGCAAAGCTGACTTTCTGCAGAAGAGGCACAGCTCCAGTTTTTTGCCCTGGCTCATCGGCTGTGGGAACAGAGGCCAACTGTTCGTGCTCTACTCCCTGAAAGGCTGGGCTGCCGAGCACGGGTGCCAAAGAGGTTCCATTGTAATGGACTTTGATTTGGGAAATGGAAGAGCGACAGTAATGCGAATGGCACCGTTGCAAAGCTGAGTTTCTGCAGAAGAGGCACAGCTCCAGTTTTTTGCCCTGGCTCATCGGCTGTGGGAGCAGAGGCCAACTGTTCGTGCTCTACTCCCTGAAAGGCTGGGCTGCCGAGCACGGGTGCCAAAGAGGTTCCATTGTAATGGACTTTGATTTGGGAAATGGAAGAGCGACAGCAATGCGAATGGCACCGTTGCAAAGCTGAGTTTCTGCAGAAGAGGCACAGCTCAAGTTTTTTGCCCTGGCTCTTCGGCTGTGGGAGCAGAGGCCAGCCGTTCGTGCTCTACTCCCTGGGATGCTGGGCTGCCCAGCACGGGTGCCAAAGAGGTTCCATTGTAATGGACTTTGAGTTGGGAAATTGAGGAACCTCAGCAATGCGGATGGCACCGTTGCAAAGCTGACTTTCTGCAGAAGAGGCGCAGCTCAAGTTTTTTGCCCTGGCTCTTTGGCTGTGGGAGCAGAGGCCAACTGTTCGTGCTCTACTCTCTGGGATGCTGGGCAGCCAGGCACGGGTGCCAGAGAGGTTCCATTTTAATGGACTTTGAGTTGGGAAATGGAGGAGCGACAGCAATGCGGATGGCATCGTTGCAAAGCTGACTTTCTGCAGAAGAGGCACAGCTCAAGTTTTTTGCCCTGGCTCTTCGGCTGTGGGAGCAGAGGCCAACCGTTCGTGCTCTACTCCCTGGGAGGCTGGGCAGCCGAGCACGGGTGCCAAGGAGGTTCCATTGTAATGGACTTTGAGTTGTGAAATGGAGGAGCGACAGCAATGCGGATGGCACCGTTGCAAAGGTGACTTTCTGCAGAAGAGGCACAGCTCCAGTTTTTTGCCCTGGCTCTTCGGCTGTGGGAGCAGAGGCCAGCCGTTCGTGCTCTACTGCCTGGGATGCTGGGCTGCCCAGCACGGGTGCCAAAGAGGTTCCATTGTAATGGACTTTGAGTTGGGAAATGGAGGAGCGACAGCCATGCGGATGGCACCGTTGCAAAGCTGGCTTTCTGCAGAAGAGGCACAGCTCAAGCTTTTTGCCCTGGCTCTTCGGCTGTGGGAGCAGAGGCCAACCGTTCGTGCTCTACTCCCTGGGATGCTGGACAGCCCAGCACAGGTGCCAGAGAGGTTCCATTGTAATGGACTTTGAGTTGGGAAATCGAGGAACCTCAGCAATGCGGATGGCACCGTTGCAAATATGACTTTCTGCAGAAGAGGCAGAGCTCAAGCTTTTTCCCCTGGCTCTTCGGCTGTGTGAGCAGAGGCCAACCGTTCGTGCTCTACTCCCTGGGATGCTGGGATGCTCAGCACGGGTGCCAAAGAGGTTCCATTGTAATGGACTTTGAGTTGGGAAATCGAGGAACCTCAGCAATGCGGATGGCAGCGTTGCAAAGCTGACTTTCTGCAGAAGAGGCACAGCTCAAGTATTTTGCCCTGGCTCTTTGGCTGTGGGAGCAGAGGCCAACCGTTTGTGCTCTACTCCCTGGGATGCTGGGCAGCCCAGCACGGGTGCCAAAGAGGTTCCATTGTAATGGACTTTGAGTTGTGAAATCGGGGAGCGACAGCAAAGCGGATGGCACCATTGCAAAGCTGACTTTCTGCAGAAGAGGCACAGCTCAAGTTTTTTGCCCTGGCGCTTTGACTGTGGGAGCAGAGGCCAACTGTTCGTGCTCTACTCTCTGGGATGCTGGGCAGCCAAGCACGGGTGCCAAAGAGGTTCCATTGTAATGGACTTTGAGTTGGGAAATGTAGGAGCAACAGCAATGAGGATGGCACCGTTGCAAAGCTGACTTTCTGCAGAAGAGGCACAGCTCAAGTTTTTTGCCCTGGCTCTTTGGCTGTGGGAGCAGAGGCCAACCGTTCGTGTTCTTCTCCCGGGGATGTTGGGCAGCAGAGCACGGGTGCCAGAGAGTTTCCATTGTAATGGACTTTGAGTTGGGAAATCGAAGAGCGACAGCAAAGCGGATGGCACCGTTGCAAAGCTGACTTTCTGCAGAAGAGGCACAGCTCAAGCTTTTTCCCCTGGCTCTTCGGCTGTGGGAGCAGAGGCCAACCGTTCGTGCTCTACTCCCTGGGACGCTGGGCAGCCCAGCTCGGGTGCCAGAGAGGTTCCATTGTAATGGACTTTGAGTTGGGAAATCGAGGAACCTCAGCAATGCGGATGGCACCGTTGCAAAGCTGACTTTCTGCAGAAGAGGCACAGCTCCAGTTTTTTGCCCTGGCTCTTCGGCTGTGGGAGCAGAGGCCAACCGTTCGTGCTCTACTCCCTGAAAGGCTGGGCTGCCGAGCACGGGTGCCAAAGAGGTTCCATTGTAATGGACTTTGAGTTGGGAAATGGAAGAGCGACAACAATGCGAATGGCACCATTGCAAAGCTGACTTTCTGCAGAAGAGGCACAGCTCAAGTTTTTTGCCCTGGCTCTTCGGCTGTGGGAGCAGAGGCCAACCGTTCGTGTTCTTCCCCCTGGGATGCTGGGCAGCCCAGCACAGGTGCCAAAGAGGTTCCCTTGTAATGGACTTTGAGTTGGGAAATGGAGGAGCGACAGCCATGCGGATGGCACCGTTGCAAAGCTGGCTTTCTGCAGAAGAGGCACTGATCAAGCTTTTTGCCCTGGCTCTTTGGCTGTGGGAGCAGAGGCCAACCGTTCGTGCTCTACTGCCTGGGATGCTGGGCTGCCCAGCACGGGTGCCACAGAGGTTCCATTGTAATGGACTTTGAGTTGGGAAATCGAGGAACCTCAGCAATGCGGATGGCACCATTGCAAAGCTGACTTTCTGCAGAAGAGGCACAGCTGAAGCTTTTTCCCCTGGCTCTTCGGCTGTGTGAGCAGAGGCCAACCGTTCGTGCTCTACTGCCTGGGATGCTGGGCAGCAGAGCACGGGTGCCAGAGAGTTTCCATTGTAATGGACTTTGAGTTGGGAAATCGAGGAACATCAGCAATGCGGATGGCAGCGTTGCAAAGCTGACTTTCTGCAGAAGAGGCACAGCTCAGGTTTTTTGCCCTGGCTTATCGGCTGTGGGAGCAGAGGCCAGCCGTTCGTGCTCTACTGCCTGGGATGCTGGGCAGCCCAGCACGGGTGCCAAAGAGGTTCCATTGTAATGGACTTTGAGTTGGGAAATCGAGGAACCTCAGCAATGCGGATGGCACCATTGCAAAGCTGACTTTCTGCAGAAGAGGCACAGCTCAAGCTTTTTGCCCTGGCTCTTCGGATGTGGGAGCAGAGGCCAACCGTTCGTGTTCCTCTCCCAGGGATGCTGGGCAGCCCGGCACGGGTGCCAAAGAGGTTCCATTGTAATGGACTTTGAGTTGGGAAATGGAGGAGCGACAGCAATGAGGATGGCACCGTTGCAAAGGTGACTTTCTGCAGAAGAGGCACAGCTCAAGTTTTTTGCCCTGGCTCTTTGGCTGTGGGAGCAGAGGCCAACCGTTCGTGTTCTTCCCCCGGGGATGTTGGGCAGCAGAGCACGGGTGCCAGAGAGTTTCCATTTTAATGGACTTTGAGTTGGGAAATCGAAGAGCGACAGCAATGCGGATGGCACCGTTGCAAAGGTGACTTTCTGCAGAAGAGGCACAGCTCCAGTTTTTTGCCCTGGCTCATCGGCTGTGGGAGCAGAGGCCAACCGTTCGTGTTCTACTCCCTGAAAGGCTGGGCTGCCCAGCACGGGTGCCAGAGAGGTTCCATTGTAATGGACTTTGAGTTGGGAAATGGAAGAGCGACAGCAATGCGAATGGCACCGTTGCAAAGCTGACTTTCTGCAGAAGAGGCACAGCTCAAGCTTTTTGCCCTGGCTCTTCGGCTGTGGGAGCACAGGCCAACCGTTCGTGCTCTACTCCCTGGGATGCTGGGCAGCAGAGCACGGGTGCCAAAGAGGTTCCATTGTAATGGACATTGAGCTGGGAAATCGAGGAACCTCAGCAATGCGGATGGCAGCGTTGCAAAGCTGGCTTTCTGCAGAAGAGGCACAGCTCAAGTATTTTGCCCTGGCTCTTTGGCTGTGGGAGCAGAGGCCAACCGCTCGTGCTCTACTCCCTGGGATGCTGGGCAGCCGAGCACGGGTGCCAAAGATGTTCCATTGTAATGGGCTTTGAGTTGGGAAATGGAGGAGCGACAGCAATGCGGATGGCACCATTGCAAAGCTGACTTTCTGCAGAAGAGGCACAGCTCAAGTTTTTTGCCCTGGCTCTTTGTCTGTGGGAGCAGAGGCCAACCGTTCGTGTTCTTCTCCCTGGGATGTTGGGCAGCAGAGCACGGGTGCCAGAGAGTTTCCATTGTAATGGACTTTGAGTTGGGAAATCGAAGAGCGACAGCAAAGCGGATGTCACCGTTGCAAAGCTGACTTTCTGCAGAAGAGGCACAGCTCCAGTTTTTTGCCCTGGCTCTTCGGCTGTTGGAGCAGAGGCCAACCGTTCGTGCTCTACTTCCTGGGATACTGGGCAGCCGAGAACTGGTGCCAGAGAGGTTCCATTGTAATGGACTTTGAGTTGGGAAATCGAGGAACCTCAGCAATGCGGATGGCACCGTTGCAAAGCTGACTTTCTGCAGAAGAGGCACAGCTCCAGTTTTTTGCCCTGGCTCATCGGCTGTGGGAGCAGAGGCCAACTGTTCGTGCTCTACTCCCTGAAAGGCTGGGCTTCCGAGCACGGGTGCCAAAGAGGTTCCATTGTAATGGACTTTGAGTTGGGAAATGGAAGAGCGACAGCAATGCGAATGGCACCGTTGCAAAGCTGACTTTCTGCAGAAGAGGCACAGCTCAAGTTTTTTGCCCTGGCTCTTCGGCTGTGGGAGAAGAGGCCAGCCGTTCGTGCTCTACTCCCTGGGATGCTGGGCTGCCCAGCACGGGTGCCAAAGAGGTTCCCTTGTAATGGACTTTGAGTTGGGAAATGGAGGAGCGACAGCCATGCGGATGGCACCGTTGCAAAGCTGGCTTTCTGCAGAAGAGGCACTGATCAAGCTTTTTGCCCTGGCTCTTTGGCTGTGGGAGCAGAGGCCAACCGTTCGTGCTCTACTGCCTGGGATGCTGGGCTGCCCAGCACGGGTGCCACAGAGGTTCCATTGTAATGGACTTTGAGTTGGGAAATCGAGGAACCTCAGCAATGCGGATGGCACCATTGCAAAGCTGACTTTCTGCAGAAGAGGCACAGCTGAAGCTTTTTCCCCTGGCTCTTCGGCTGTGTGAGCAGAGGCCAACCGTTCGTGCTCTACTGCCTGGGATGCTGGGCAGCAGAGCACGGGTGCCAGAGAGTTTCCATTGTAATGGACTTTGAGTTGGGAAATCGAGGAACATCAGCAATGCGGATGGCAGCGTTGCAAAGCTGACTTTCTGCAGAAGAGGCACAGCTCAGGTTTTTTGCCCTGGCTTATCGGCTGTGGGAGCAGAGGCCAGCCGTTCGTGCTCTACTGCCTGGGATGCTGGGCAGCCCAGCACGGGTGCCAAAGAGGTTCCATTGTAATGGACTTTGAGTTGGGAAATCGAGGAACCTCAGCAATGCGGATGGCACCATTGCAAAGCTGACTTTCTGCAGAAGAGGCACAGCTCAAGCTTTTTGCCCTGGCTCTTCGGATGTGGGAGCAGAGGCCAACCGTTCGTGTTCCTCTCCCAGGGATGCTGGGCAGCCCGGCACGGGTGCCAAAGAGGTTCCATTGTAATGGACTTTGAGTTGGGAAATGGAGGAGCGACAGCAATGAGGATGGCACCGTTGCAAAGGTGACTTTCTGCAGAAGAGGCACAGCTCAAGTTTTTTGCCCTGGCTCTTTGGCTGTGGGAGCAGAGGCCAACCGTTCGTGTTCTTCCCCCGGGGATGTTGGGCAGCAGAGCACGGGTGCCAGAGAGTTTCCATTTTAATGGACTTTGAGTTGGGAAATCGAAGAGCGACAGCAATGCGGATGGCACCGTTGCAAAGGTGACTTTCTGCAGAAGAGGCACAGCTCAAGTTTTTTGCCCTGGCTCATCGGCTGTGGGAGCAGAGGCCAACCGTTCGTGTTCTACTCCCTGAAAGGCTGGGCTGCCCAGCACGGGTGCCAGAGAGGTTCCATTGTAATGGACTTTGAGTTGGGAAATGGAAGAGCGACAGCAATGCGAATGGCACCGTTGCAAAGCTGACTTTCTGCAGAAGAGGCACAGCTCAAGCTTTTTGCCCTGGCTCTTCGGCTGTGGGAGCACAGGCCAACCGTTCGTGCTCTACTCCCTGGGATGCTGGGCAGCAGAGCACGGGTGCCAAAGAGGTTCCATTGTAATGGACATTGAGCTGGGAAATCGAGGAACCTCAGCAATGCGGATGGCAGCGTTGCAAAGCTGGCTTTCTGCAGAAGAGGCACAGCTCAAGTATTTTGCCCTGGCTCTTTGGCTGTGGGAGCAGAGGCCAACCGCTCGTGCTCTACTCCCTGGGATGCTGGGCAGCCGAGCACGGGTGCCAAAGATGTTCCATTGTAATGGGCTTTGAGTTGGGAAATGGAGGAGCGACAGCAATGCGGATGGCACCATTGCAAAGCTGACTTTCTGCAGAAGAGGCACAGCTCAAGTTTTTTGCCCTGGCTCTTTGTCTGTGGGAGCAGAGGCCAACCGTTCGTGTTCTTCTCCCTGGGATGTTGGGCAGCAGAGCACGGGTGCCAGAGAGTTTCCATTGTAATGGACTTTGAGTTGGGAAATCGAAGAGCGACAGCAAAGCGGATGTCACCGTTGCAAAGCTGACTTTCTGCAGAAGAGGCACAGCTCCAGTTTTTTGCCCTGGCTCTTCGGCTGTTGGAGCAGAGGCCAACCGTTCGTGCTCTACTTCCTGGGATACTGGGCAGCCGAGAACTGGTGCCAGAGAGGTTCCATTGTAATGGACTTTGAGTTGGGAAATCGAGGAACCTCAGCAATGCGGATGGCACCGTTGCAAAGCTGACTTTCTGCAGAAGAGGCACAGCTCCAGTTTTTTGCCCTGGCTCATCGGCTGTGGGAGCAGAGGCCAACTGTTCGTGCTCTACTCCCTGAAAGGCTGGGCTTCCGAGCACGGGTGCCAAAGAGGTTCCATTGTAATGGACTTTGAGTTGGGAAATGGAAGAGCGACAGCAATGCGAATGGCACCGTTGCAAAGCTGACTTTCTGCAGAAGAGGCACAGCTCAAGTTTTTTGCCCTGGCTCTTCGGCTGTGGGAGAAGAGGCCAGCCGTTCGTGCTCTACTCCCTGGGATGCTGGGCTGCCCAGCACGGGTGCCAAAGAGGTTCCATTGTAATGGACTTTGAGTTGGGAAATCGAGGAACCTCAGCAATGCGGATGGCACCATTGCAAAGCTGAATTTCTGCAGAAGAGGCACAGCTCAAGTTTTTTGCCCTGGCTCTTTGGCTGTGGGAGCAGAGGCCAACTGTTCGTGCTCTACTCCCTGGGATGCTGGGCAGCCGGGCACGGGTGCCAAAGAGGTTCCATTGTAATGGACTTTGAGTTGGGAAATCGAGGAGCGACAGCAATGAGGATGGCATCGTTGCAAAGCTGACTTTCTGCAGAAGAGGTACAGCTCAAGTTTTTTGCCCTGGCTTATCGGCTGTGGGAGCAGAGGCCAGCCGTTCGTGCTCTACTCCCAGGGATGCTGGGCTGCCAAGCACGGGTGCCAAAGAGGTTCCATTGTAATGGACTTTGATTTGGGAAATGGAGGAGCGACAGCAAAGCGGATGGCACCGTTGCAAAGGTGACTTTCTGCAGAAGAGGCACAGCTCAAGTTTTTTGCCCTGGCTCTTCGGCTGTGGGAGCAGAGGCCAGCCGTTCGTGCTCTACTCCCTGGGAGGCTGGGCAGCCGAGCACGGGTGCCAGAGAGGTTCCATTTTAGTGGACTTTGAGTTGTGAAATGGAGGAGCGACAGCAATGCGGATGGCACCATTGCAAAGGTGACTTTCTGCAGAAGAGGCACAGCTCAAGTTTTTTGCCCTGGCTCATCGGCTGTGGGAGCAGAGGCCAACCGTTCGTGCTCTACTGCCTGGGATGCTGGGCAGCCGAGCACGCGTGCCAAAGAGGTTCCATTGTAATGGACCTTGAGTTGGGAAATGGAGGAGCGACAGCAATGCGGATGGCACCGTTGCAAAGCTGGCTTTCTGCAGAAGAGGCACAGCTCAAGCTTTTTGCCCTGGCTCTTCGGCTGTGGGAGCACAGGCCAACCGTTCGTGCTCTACTCCCTGGGATGCTGGGCTGCCCAGCACGGGTGCCAGAGAGGTTCCATTGTAATGGACTTTGAGTTGGGAAATAGAGGAACCTCAGCAATGCAGATGGCACCGTTGCAAAGCTGACTTTCTGCAGAAGAGGCAGAGCTCAAGCTTTTTCCCCTGGCTCTTCGGCTGTGTGAGCAGAGGCCAACCGTTCGTGCTCTACTCCCTGGGATGCTGGGCAGCAGAGCACGGGTGCCAGAGAGTTTCCATTGTAATGGACTTTGAGTTGGGAAATCGAGGAACCTCAGCAATGCGGACGGCAGCGTTGCAAAGCTGACTTTCTGCAGAAGAGGCACAGCTCAAGTATTTTGCCCTGGCTCTTTTTCTGTGGGAGCAGAGGCCAACCGTTTGTGCTCTACTCCCTGGGATGCTGGGCAGCCCAGCACGGGTGCCAAAGAGGTTCCATTGTAATGGACTTTGAGTTGGGAAATCGAGGAGCGACAGCAAAGCGGATGGCACCATTGCAAAGCTGACTTTCTGCAGAAGAGGCACAGCTCAAGTTTTTTGCCCTGGCTCTTTGGCTGTGGGAGCAGAGGCCAACCGTTCGTGTTCTTCTCCCGTTGATGTTGGGCAGCAGAGCACGGGTGCCAGAGAGTTTCCATTGTAATGGACTTTGAGTTGTGAAATCGAAGAGCGACAGCAAAGCGGATGGCACCGTTGCAAAGCTGACTTTCTGCAGAAGAGGCACAGCTCAAGTTTTTTGCCCTGGCTTATCGGCTGTGGGAGCAGAGGCCAACCGTTCGTGCTCTACTCCCTGAAAGGCTGGGCTGCCGAGCACGGGTGCCAAAGAGGTTCCATTATAATGGACTTTGAGTTGGGAAATGGAAGAGCGACAGCAATGCGAATGGCACCATTGCAAAGCTGACTTTCTGCAGAAGAGGCACAGCTCAAGTTTTTTGCCCTGGCTCTTCGGCTGTGGGAGCAGAGGCCAGCCGTTCGTGCTCTACTCCCTGGGATGCTGGGCTGCCCAGCACGGGTGCCAAAGAGGTTCCATTGTAATGGACTTTGAGTTGGGAAATAGAGGAACCTCAGCAATGCGGATGGCACCGTTGCAAAGCTGACTTTCTGCAGAAGAGGTACAGCTCAAGTTTTTTGCCCTGGCTCTTTGGCTGTGGGAGCAGAGGCCAACCGTTCGTGTTCTTCTCCCAGGGATGCTGGGCAGCCCAGCACGGGTGCCAAAGAGGTTCCCTTGTAATGGACTTTGAGTTGGGAAATGGAGGAGCGACAGCAATGCGGATGGCATCGTTGCACAGCTGACTTTCTGCAGAAGAGGTACAGCTCAAGCTTTTTGCCCTGGCTCTTCAGCTGTGGGAGCAGAGGCCAGCCGTTTGTGCTCTACTCCCTGGGATGCTGGGCAGCCCAGCACGAGTGCCAGAGAGGTTCCATTGTAATGGACTTTGAGTTGGGAAATCGAGGAACCTCAGCAATGCGGATGGCACCGTTGCAAAGCTGACTTTCTGCAGAAGAGGCACAGCTCCAGTTTTTTGCCCTGGCTCATCGGCTGTGGGAGCAGAGGCCAACCGTTCGTGCTCTACTCCCTAAAAGGCTGGACTGCCGAGCACGGGTGCCAAAGAGGTTCCATTGTAATGGACTTTGAGTTGGGAAATGGAAGAGCGACAGCAATGCGAATGGCACCGTTGCAAAGCTGACTTTCTGCAGAAGAGGCACAGCTCAAGTTTTTTGCCCTGGCTCTTCGGCTGTGGGAGCAGAGGCCAGCCGTTCGTGCTCTACTCCCTGGGATGCTGGGCAGCCCAGCACGGTTGCCAGAGAGGTTCCATTGTAATGGACTTTGAGTTGGGAAATGGAGGAGCGACAGCAATGCGGATGGCACCGTTGCAAAGCTGACTTTCTGCAGAAGAGGTACAGCTCAAGTTTTTTGCCCTGGCTCTTTGGCTGTGGGAGCAGAGGCCAACCGTTCGTGTTCTTCCCCCAGGGATGCTGGGCAGCCCAGCACGGGTGCCAAAGAGGTTCCCTTGTAATGGACTTTGAGTTGGGAAATGGAGGAGCGACAGCAATGCGGATGGCATCGTTGCAAAGCTGACTTTCTGCAGAAGAGGTACAGCTCAAGTTTTTTGCCCTGGCTTATCGGCTGTGGGAGCAGAGGCCAGCCGTTCGTGCTCTTCTGCCCGGGATGCTGGGCTGCCCAGCACGGGTGCCAAAGAGGTTCCATTGTAATGGACTTTGATTTGGGAAATGGAGGAGCGACAGCAAAGCGGATGGCACCGTTGCAAAGCTGACTTTCTGCAGAAGAGGCACAGCTCAAGTATTTTGCCCTGGCTCTTCGGCTGTGGGAGCAGAGGCCAACCGTTCGTGCTCTACTGCCTGGGATGCTGGGCAGCCGAGCACGGGTGCCAAAGAGGTTCCATTGTAATGGACTTTGAGTTGTGAAATCGAGGAGCGACAGCAATGCGGATGGCACCGTTGCAAAGGTGACTTTCTGCAGAAGAGGCACAGCTCAAGTTTTTTGCCCTGGCTCATCGGCTGTGGGAGCAGAGGCCAACCGTTCTTGCTCTACTGCCTGGGATGCTGGACAGCCGAGCACGGGTGCCAAAGAGGTTCCATTGTAATGGACTTTGAGTTGGGAAATGGAGGAGCGACAGCCATGCGGATGGCACCGTTGCAAAGCTGGCTTTCTGCAGAAGAGGCACAGCTCAAGCTTTTTGCCCTGGCTCTTCGGCTGTGGGAGCAGAGGCCAACCGTTCGTGCTCTACTCCCTGGGATGCTGGGCTGCCCAGCACGAGTGCCAGAGAGGTTCCATTGTAATGGACTTTGAGTTGGGAAATCGAGGAACCTCAGCAATGCGGATGGCACCGTTGCAAAGCTGACTATCTGCAGAAGAGGCACAGCTCAAGTATTTTGTCCTGGCTCTTTGGCTGTGGGAGCAGAGGCCAACCGTTTGTGCTCTACTCCCTGGGATGCTGGGCAGCCCAGCACGGGTGCCAAAGAGGTTCCATTGTAATGGACTTTGAGTTGTGAAATCGAGGAGCGACAGCCATGCGGATGGCACCATTGCAAAGCTGACTTTCTGCAGAAGAGGCACAGCTCAAGTTTTTCGCCCTGGCGCTTTGACTGTGGGAGCAGAGGCCAACTGTTCGTGCTCTACTCTCTGGGATGCTGGGCAGCCGAGCATGGGTGCCAAAGAGGTTCCATTGTAATGGACTTTGAGTTGGGAAATGGAGGAGCGACAGCAATGAGGATGGCACCGTTGCAAAGCTGAGTTTCTGCAGAAGAGGCACAGCTCAAGCTTTTTTGCCCTGGCTCTTTGGCTGTGGGAGCAGAGGCCAACCGTTCGTGTTCTACTCCCGGGGATGTTGGGCAGCAGAGCACGGGTGCCAGAGAGTTTCCATTGTAATGGACTTTGAGTTGGCAAATCGAGGAACCTCAGCAATGCGGATGGCACCGTTGCAAAGCTGACTTTCTGCAGAAGAGGTACAGCTCAAGTTTTTTGCCCTGGCTCTTCGGCTGTTGGAGCAGAGGCCAACGGTTCGTGTTCTTCTCCCATCGATGCTGGGCAGCCCAGCACGGGTGCCAAAGAGGTTCCATTGTAATGGACTTTGAGTTGGGAAATGGAGGAGCGACAGCAATGCGGATGGCATCGTTGCAAAGCTGACTTTCTGCAGAAGAGGTACAGCTCAAGCTTTTTGCCCTGGCTCTTCAGCTGTGGGAGCAGAGGCCAGCCGTTTGTGCTCTACTCCCTGGGATGCTGGGCAGCCCAGCACGAGTGCCAGAGAGGTTCCATTGTAATGGACTTTGAGTTGGGAAATCGAGGAACCTCAGCAATGCGGATGGCACCGTTGCAAAGCTGACTTTCTGCAGAAGAGGCACAGCTCCAGTTTTTTGCCCTGGCTCATCGGCTGTGGGAGCAGAGGCCAACCGTTCGTGCTCTACTCCCTGAAAGGCTGGACTGCCGAGCACGAGTGCCAAAGAGGTTCCATTGTAATGGACTTTGAGTTGGGAAATGGAAGAGCGACAGCAATGCGAATGGCACCATTGCAAAGCTGACTTTCTGCAGAAGAGGCACAGCTCAAGTTTTTTCCCCTGGCTCTTCGGCTGTGGGAGCAGAGGCCAACCGTTCGTGCTCTACTCCCTGGGATGCTGGGCAGCCCAGCACGGGTGCCAGAGAGGTTCCATTGTAATGGACTTTGAGTTGGCAAATCGAGGAACCTCAGCAATGCGGATGGCACCGTTGCAAAGCTGACTTTCTGCAAAAGAAGTACAGCTCAAGTTTTTTGCCCTGGCTCTTTGGCTGTGGGAGCAGAGGCCAACCGTTCGTGTTCTTCCCCCAGGGATGCTGGGCAGCCCAGCACAGGTGCCAAAGAGGTTCCCTTGTAATGGACTTTGAGTTGGGAAATGGAGGAGCGACAGCAATGCGGATGGCATCGTTGCAAAGCTGACTTTCTGCAGAAGAGGCACAGCTCAAGTTTTTTGCCCTGGCTTATCGGCTGTGGGAGCAGAGGCCAGCCGTTCGTGCTCTACTGCCTGGGATGCTGGACTGCCAAGCACGGGTGCCAAAGAGGTTCCATTGTAATGGACTTTGAGTTGGGAAATCGAGGAGCGACAGCAAAGCGGATGGCACCGTTGCAAAGGTGACTTTCTGCAGAAGAGGCACAGCTCAAGTTTTTTGCCCTGGCTCTTCGGCTGTGGGAGCAGAGGCCAACCGTTCGTGCTCTACTGCCTGGGATGCTGGGCAACCGAGCACGGGTGCCAAAGAGGTTCCATTGTAATGGACTTTGAGTTGTGAAATCGAGGAGCGACAGCAATGCGGATGGCACCGTTGCAAAGGTGACTTTCTGCAGAAGAGGCACAGCTCAAGTTTTTTGCCCTGGCTCATCGGCTGTGGGAGCAGAGGCCAACCGTTCTTGCTGTACTGCCTGGGATGCTGGACAGCCGAGCACGGGTGCCAAAGAGGTTCCATTGTAATGGACTTTGAGTTGGCAAATGGAGGAGCGACAGCCATGCGGATGGCACCGTTGCAAAGCTGGCTTTCTGCAGAAGAGGCACAGCTCAAGCTTTTTGCCCTGGCTCTTCGGCTGTGGGAGCAGAGGCCAACTGTTCGTGCTCTACTCCCTGGGATGCTGGGCTGCCCAGCACGGGTGCCAGAGAGGTTCCATTGTAATGGACTTTGAGTTGGGAAATCGAGGAACCTCAGCAATGCGGATGGCACCGTTGCAAAGCTGACTTTCGGCAGAAGAGGTACAGCTCAAGTTTTTTGCCCTGGCTCTTCGGCTGTGGGAGCAGAGGCCAACCGTTCGTGTTCTTCTCCCAGGGATGCTGGGCAGCCGAGCACGGGTGCCAAAGAGGTTCCATTGTAATGGACTTTGAGTTGGGAAATGGAGGAGCGACAGCAATGCGGATGGCATCGTTGCAAAGCTGACTTTCTGCAGAAGAGGTACAGCTCAAGCTTTTTGCCCTGGCTCTTCAGCTGTGGGAGCAGAGGCCAGCCGTTTGTGCTCTACTCCCTGGGATGCTGGGCAGCCCAGCACGAGTGCCAGAGAGGTTCCATTGTAATGGACTTTGAGTTGGGAAATCGAGGAACCTCAGCAATGCAGATGGTACCGTTGCAAAGCTGACTTTCTGCAGAAGAGGCACAGCTCAAGTTTTTTGCCCTGGCTCATCGGCTGTGGGAGCAGAGGCCAACCGTTCGTGCTCTACTCCCTGAAAGGCTGGAATGCCGAGCACGAGTGCCAAAGAGGTTCCATTGTAATGGACTTTGAGTTGGGAAATGGAAGAGCGACAGCAATGCGAATGGCACCGTTGCAAAGCTGACTTTCTGCAGAAGAGGTACAGCTCAAGTTTTTTGCCCTGGCTCATCGGCTGTGGGAGCAGAGGCCAAGCGTTCGTGCTCTACTCCCTGAAAGGCTGGGCTGCCGTGCACTGGTGCCAAAGAGGTTCCATTGTAATGGACTTTGAGTTGGCAAATCGAGGAACCTCAGCAATGCGGATGGCACCGTTGCAAAGCTGACTTTCTGCAGAAGAGGTACAGCTCAAGTTTTTTGCCCTGGCTCTTCGGCTGTGGGAGCAGAGGCCAACCGTTCGTGTTCTTCTCCCAGGGATGCTGGGCTGCCCAGCACGGGTGCCAAAGAGGTTCCATTGTAATGGACTTTGAGTTGGGAAATGGAGGAGCGACAGCAATGCGGATGGCATCGTTGCAAAGCTGACTTTCTGCAGAAGAGGTACAGCTCAGGTTTTTTGCCCTGGCTTATCGGATGTGGGAGCAGAGGCCAGCCGTTCGTGCTCTACTGCCTGGGATGCTGGGCAGCCGAGAACGGGTGCCAAAGAGGTTCCATTTTAATGGACTTTGAGTTGTGAAATCGAGGAGCGACAGCAATGCGGATGGCACCGTTGCAAAGGAGACTTCTGCAGAAGACGCACAGCTCAAGTTTTTTGCCCTGGCTCTTCGGCTGTGGGAGCAGAGGCCAACCGTTCGTGCTCTACTCCCTGGGATGCTTGGCAGCCCAGCACGGGTGCCAAAGAGGTTCCATTGTAATGGACTTTGAGTTGGGAAATAGAGGAGCGACAGCCATGCGGATGGCACCGTTGCAAAGCTGACTTTCTGCAGAAGAGGCACAGCTCAAGCTTTTTGCCCTGGCTCTTCGGCTGTGGGAGCAGAGGCCAACCGTTCGTGCTCTACTCCCTGGGATGCTGGGCTGCCCAGCACGGGTGCCAAAGAGGTTCCATTGTAATGGACTTTGAGTTGGGAAATCGAGGAACCTCAGCAATGCGGATGGCACCGTTGCAAAGCTGACTTTCTGCAGAAGAGGCACAGCTCAAGCTTTTTGCCCTGGCTCTTCGGCTGTGGGAGCAGAGGCCAAGCGTTCGTGCTCTACTCCCTGGGTTGCTGGGCTGCCCAGCACGGGTGCCACAGAGGTTATATTGTAATGGACTTTGAGTTGGGAAATCGAGGAACCTCAGCGATGCGGATGGCACCGTTGCAAAGCTGACATTCTGCAGAAGAGGTACAGCTCAAGCTTTTTGCCCTGGCTCTTCGGCTGTATGAGCAGAGGCCAACCGTTTGTGCTCTACTCCCTGGGATGCTGGGCAGCAGAGCACATATGACAGAGAGTTTCCATTGTAATGGACTTTGAGTTGGGAAATCGAGGAGCGACAGCAATGCGGATGGCACCGTTGCAAAGCTGACTTTCTGCAGAATAGGCACAGCTCAAGTATTTTGCCCTGGCTCTTTGGCTGTGGGAGCAGAGGCCAACCGTTCGTGCTCTACTGCCTGGGATGCTGGGCAGCCGAGCACGGGTGCCAAAGAGGTTCCATTGTAATGGACTTTGAGTTGTGAAATGGAGGAGCGACAGCAAAGCGGATGGCACCATTGCAAAGCTGACTTTCTGCAGAAGAGGCACAGCTCAAGTTTTTTGCCCTGGCTCTTTGGCTGTGGGAGCAGAGGCCAACCGTTGGTGTTCTTCTCCCTGGGATGCTGGGCAGCCGAGCACGGGTGCCACAGAGGTTCCATTGTAATGGACTTTGAGTTGGGAAATCGACGAGCGACAGCAAAGCGGATGTAACCGTTGCAAAGCTGACTTTCTGCAGAAGAGGTACAGCTCAAGTATTTTGCCCTGGCTCTTCGGCTGTGGGAGCACAGGCCAACCGTTCGTGCTCTACTCCCTGGGAAGCTCGGCAGCCGAGCACGGGTGCCAAAGAGGTTCCATTGTAATCGACTTTGAGTTGGGAAATCGAGGAACCTCAGCAATGCGGATGGCACCGTTGCAAAGGTGACTTTCTGCAGAAGAGGCACAGCTCAAGTTTTTTGCCCTGGCTCATCGGCTGTGGGAGCAGAGGCCAACCGTTCGTGGTCTACTCCCTGAAAGGCTGGGCTGCCCAGCACGGGTGCCAGAGAGGTTCCATTGTAATGGACTTTGAGTTGGGAAATCGAGGAGCGACAGCAATGCGGATGGCATCGTTGCAAAGCTGACTTTCTGCAGAAGAGGTACAGCTCAAGCTTTTTGCCCTGGCTCTTCGGCTGTGGGAGCAGAGGCCAGCCGTTCGTGCTCTACTCTCTGGGATGCTGGGCAGCCGGGCACGGGTGCCAGAGAGGTTCCATTGTAATGGACTTTGAGTTTTGAAATCGAGGAACCTCAGCAAAGCGGATGGCACCGTTGCAAAGCTGACTTTCTGCAGAAGAGACACAGCTCAAGTTTTTTGCTCTGGCGCTTTGGCTGTGGGAGCAGAGGCCAACTGTTCGTGCTCTACTCTCTGGGATGCTGGGCAGCCGGGCACGGGTGCCAAAGAGGTTCCATTGTAATGGACTTTGAGTTGTGAAATCGAGGAGCGACAGCAATGAGGATGGCACCGTTGCAAAGCTGACTTTCTGCAGAAGAGGCACAGCTCAAGTTTTTTGCCCTGGCTCTTTGGCTGTGGGAGCAGAGGCCAACCGTTCGTGTTCTTCTCCCGGGGATGTTGGGCAGCCCAGCACGGGTGCCAGAGAGTTTCCATTGTAATGGACTTTGAGTTGGGAAATCGAGGAACCTCAGGAATGCGGATGGCACCGTTGCAAAGCTGACTTTCTGCAGAAGAGGCACAGCTCCAGTTTTTTGCCCTGGCTCATCGGCTGTGGGAGCACAGGCCAACCGTTAGTGCTCTACTCCCTGAAAGGCTGGGCTGCCGAGCACGGGTGCCAAAGAGGTTCCATTGTAATGGACTTTGAGTTGGGAAATGGAAGAGCGACAGCAATGCGAATGGCACCATTGCAAAGCTGACTTTCTGCAGAAGAGGCACAGCTCAAGTTTTTTGCTGTGGCTCTTCGGCTGTGGGAGCAGAGGCCAGCCGTTTGTGCTCTACTCCCTGGGATGCTGGGCAGCCCAGCACGAGTGCCAGAGAGGTTCCATTGTAATGGACTTTGAGTTGGGAAATCGAGGAACCTCAGCGATGCGGATGGCACCGTTGCAAAGCTGACTTTCTGCAGAAGAGGCACAGCTCCAGTTTTTTGCCCTGGCTCATCGGCTGTGGGAGCAGAGGCCAACCGTTCGTGCTCTACTCCCTGGGATGCTGGGCAGCCCAGCACGGGTGCCACAGAGGTTCCATTGTAATGGACTTTGAGTTGGGAAATGGAAGAGCGACAGCAATGCGGATGGCACCATTGCAAAGCTGACTTTCTGCAGAAGAGGCACAGCTCAAGTTTTTTGCCCTGGCTCTTCGGCTGTGGGAGCAGAGGCCAGCCGTTCGTGCTCTACTGCCTGGGATGCTGGGCAGCCGAGCACGGGTGCCAGAGAGGTTCCATTGTAATGGACTTTGAGTTGGGAAATCGAGGAACCTCAGCAATGCGGATGGCACCGTTGCAAAGCTGACTTTCTGCAGAAGAGGTACAGCTCAAGTTTTTTGCCCTGGCTCTTCGGCTGTGGGAGCAGAGGCCAACCGTTCGTGTTCTTCCCCCAGGGATGCTGGGCAGCCCAGCACAGGTGCCAAAGAGGTTCCCTTGTAATGGACTTTGAGTTGGGAAATGGAGGAGCGACAGCAATGCGGATGGCATCGTTGCAAAGCTGACTTTCTGCAGAAGAGGTACAGCTCAAGTTTTTTGCCCTGGCTTATCGGCTGTGGGAGCAGAGGCCAGCCGTTCGTGCCCTACTGCCTGGGATGCCGGGCAGCCGAGCACGGGTGCCAAAGAGGTTCCATTGTAATGGACTTTGAGTTGAGAAATCGAGGAGCGACAGCAGTGCTGATGGCACCGTTGCAAAGGTGACTTTCTGCAGAAGAGGCACAGCTCAAGTTTTTTGCCCTGGCTCTTCGGCTGTGGGAGCAGAGGCCAACCGTTCGTGCTCTACTGCCTGGGATGCTGGGCAGCCAAGCACGGGTGCCAAAGAGGTTCCATTGTAATGGACTTTGAGTTGTGAAATGGAGGAGCGACAGCAATGCGGATGGCACCGTTGCAAAGGTGACTTTCTGCAGAAGAGGCACAGCTCAAGTTTTTTGCCCTGGCTCATCGGCTGTGGGAGCAGAGGCCAACCGTTCGTGCTCTACTGCCTGGGATGCTGGACAGCCGAGCACGGGTGCCAAAGAGGTTCCATTGTAATGGACTTTGAGTTGGGAAATGGAGGAGCGACAGCCATGAGGATGGCACCGTTGCAAAGCTGACTTTCTGCAGAAGAGGCACAGCTCAAGCTTTTTGCCCTGGCTCTTCGGCTGTGGGAGCACAGGCCAACCGTTCGTGTTCTTCTCCCTGGGATGTTGGGCAGCCCAGCACGGGTGCCAGAGAGTTTCCATTGTAATGGACTTTGAGTTGGGAAATCGAAGAGCGACAGCAAGGCGGATGGCACCGTTGCAAAGCTGACTTTCTGCAGAAGAGGCACAGTTCCAGTTTTTTGCCCTGGCTCTTCGGCTGTGGGAGCAGAGGCCAACCGTTTGTGCTCTTCTGCCTGGGATACTGGGCAGCCGAGAACGGGTGCCAGAGAGGTTCCATTGTAATGGACTTTGAGTTGGGAAATGCAGGAGCAACAGCAATGAGGATGGCACCGTTGCAAAGCTGACTTTCTGCAGAAGAGGCACAGCTCAAGTTTTTTGCCCTGGCTCTTCAGCTGTGGGAGCAGAGGCAAACCGTTCGTGTTCTTCTCCCTTGGATGTTGGGCAGCCGAGCACGGGTGCCAGAGAGTTTCCATTGTAATGGACTTTGAGTTGGGAAATCGAAGAGCGACAGCAAAGCGGATGGCATCGTTGCAAAGCTGACTTTCTGCAGAAGAGGCACAGCTCAAGTTTTTTGCCCTGGCTCTTCGGCTGTGGGAGCAGAGGCCAACCGTTCGTGCTCTACTCGCTGGGATGCTGGGCAGTCCAGCACGGGTGCCAGAGAGGTTCCATTGTAATGGACTTTGAGTTGGGAAATGGAGGAACCTCAGCAATGCGGATGGCACCGTTGCAAAGCTGACTTTCTGCAGAAGAGGCACAGCTCAAGTTTTTTGCCCTGGCTCATCGGCTGTGGGAGCAGAGGCCAACCGTTCGTGCTCTACTCCATGAAAGGCTGGGCTGCCCAGCACGGGTGCCACAGAGGTTCCATTGTAATGGACTTTGAGTTTGGAAATGGAGGAGCGACAGCAATGCGGATGGCACCGTTGCAAAGGTGACTTTCTGCAGAAGAGGCACAGCTCAAGTTTTTTGCCCTGGCTCTTCGGCTGTGGGAGCAGAGGCCAGCCTTTCGTGCTCTACTGCCTGGGATGCTGGGCAGCCCAGCACGGGTGCCAAAGAGGTTCCATTGTAATGGACTTTGAGTTGGGAAATCGAGGAACCTCAGCAATGCGGATGGCACTATTGCAAAGCTGACTTTCTGCAGAAGAGGCACAGCTCAAGCTTTTTGCCCTGGCTCTTCGGCTGTGGGAGCAGAGGCCAGCCGTTCGTGCTCTACTGCCTGGGATGCTGGGCAGCCCTGCAACGGTGCCAAAGAGAGTTTCATTGTAATGGACTTTGAGTTGGGAAATGGAGGAGCGACAGCAATGCGGATGGCACCTTTGCAAAGCTGACTTTCTGCAGAAGAGGCACAGCTCAAGTTTTTTGCCCTGGCTCTTCGGCTGTGGGAGCAGAGGCCAACCGTTCGTGTTCTTCTCCCAGGGATGCTGGGCAGCCCAGCACGGGTGCCAAAGAGGTTCCCTTGTAATGGACTTTGAGTTGGGAAATGGAGGAGCGACAGCAATGCGGATGGCATCGTTGCAAAGCTGACTTTCTGCAGAAGAGGTACAGCTCAAGTTTTTTGCCCTGGCTCTTCGGCTGTGGGAGCAGAGGCCAGCCGTTTGTGCTCTACTCCCTGGGATGCTGGGCAGCCCAGCACGAGTGCCAGAGAGGTTCCATTGTAATGGACTTTGAGTTGGGAAATCGAGGAGCGACAGCCATGCGGATGGCACCGTTGCAAAGCTGACTTTCTGCAGAAGAGACACAGCTCCAGTTTTTTGCCCTGGCTCTTCGGCTGTGGGAGCAGAGGCCAACCGTTCGTGCTCTACTGCCTGGGATGCTGGGCAGCCGAGCACGGGTGCCAAAGAGGTTCCATTGTAATGGACTTTGAGTTGGGAAATCGAGGAACCTCAGCGATGCGGATGGCACCGTTGCAAAGGTGACTTTCTGCAGAAGAGGCACAGCTCAAGCTTTTTCCCCTGGCTCTTCGGCTGTATGAGCAGAGGCCAACCGTTTGTGCTCTACTCCCTGGGATGCTGGGCAGCAGAGCACATGTGCCAGAGAGTTTCCATTGCAATGGACTTTGAGTTGGGAAATCGAGGAACCTAAGCAATGCGGATGGCACCGTTGCAAAGCTGACTTTCTGCAGAAGAGGCACAGCTCAAGTTTTTTGCCCTGGCTCTTCGGCTGTGGGAGCAGAGGCCAATCGTTCGTGTTCTTCTTCCGGGGATGTTGGGCAGCCGAGCACGGGTGCCAGAGAGTTTCCATTGTAATGGACTTTGAGTTGGGAAATCGAAGAGCGACAGCAAAGCGGATGTCACCGTTGCAAAGCTGACTTTCTGCAGAAGAGGCACAGCTCAAGTTTTTTGCCCTGGCTCTTCGGCTGTGGGAGCAGAGGCCAGCCGTTCGTGCTCTACTCCCTGGGATGCTGGGCAGCCCAGCACGGGTGCCAAAGAGGTTCCATTGTAATGGACTTTGAGTTGGGAAATCGAGGAACCTCAGCAATGCGGATGGCACTATTGCAAAGCTGACTTTCTGCAGAAGAGGCACAGCTCAAGCTTTTTGCCCTGGCTCTTCGGCTGTGGGAGCAGAGGCCAGCCGTTCGTGCTCTACTCCCTGGGAGGCTGGGCAGCCCTGCAACGGTGCCAAAGAGAGTTTCCATTGTAATGGACTTTGAGCTGGGAAATGGAGGAGCGACAGCAATGCGGATGTCACCGTTGCAAAGGTGACTTTCTGCAGAAGAGGCACAGCTCAAGTTTTTTGCCTTGACTCTTTGGCTGTGGGAGCAGAGGCCAACCGTTCGTGCTCTACTCCCTGGGATGCTGGGCAGCCCAGCACGGGTAACAAAGAGGTTCCATTGTAATGGACTTTGAGTTGGGAAATCGAGGAGCGACAGCAGTGCGGATGGCACCGTTGCAAAGCTGACTTTCTGCAGAAGAGGCACAGCTCAAGCCTTTTCCCTGGCTCTTCGGCAGTGGGAGCAGAGGCCAACCGTTCGTGCTCTACTGCCTGGGATGCTGGGCAGCCAAGCACGGGTGCCAAAGAGGTTCCATTGTAATGGACTTTGAGTTGTGAAATCGAGGAGCGACAGCAATGCGGATGGCACCGTTGCAAAGGTGACTTTCTGCAGAAGAGGCACAGCTCAAGTTTTTTGCCCTGGCTCATCGGCTGTGGGAGCAGAGGCCAACCGTTCGTGCTCTACTGCCTGGGATGCTGGACAGCCGAGCACGGGTGCCAAAGAGGTTCCATTGTAATGGACTTTGAGTTGGGAAATGGAGGAGCGACAGCCATGCGGATGGCACCGTTGCAAAGCTGACTTTCTGCAGAAGAGGCACAGCTCAAGCTTTTTGCCCTGGCTCTTCGGCTGTGGGAGCACAGGCCAACCGTTCGTGTTCTTCTCCCTGGGATGTTGGGCAGCCCAGCACGGGTGCCAGAGAGTTTCCATTGTAATGGACTTTGAGTTGGGAAATCGAAGAGCGACAGCCATGCGGATGGCACCGTTGCAAAGCTGACTTTCTGCAGAAGAGGCACAGTTCCAGTTTTTTGCCCTGGCTCTTCGGCTGTGGGAGCAGAGGCCAACCGTTTGTGCTCTTCTGCCTGGGATACTGGGCAGCCGAGAACGGGTGCCAGAGAGGTTCCATTGTAATGGACTTTGAGTTGGGAAATGCAGGAGCAACAGCAATGAGAATGGCACCGTTGCAAAGCTGACTTTCTGCAGAAGAGGCACAGCTCAAGTTTTTTGCCCTGGCTCTTCGGCTGTGGGAGCAGAGGCAAACCGTTCGTGTTCTTCTCCCTTGGATGTTGGGCAGCCGAGCACGGGTGCCAGAGAGTTTCCATTGTAATGGACTTTGAGTTGGGAAATCGAAGAGCGACAGCAAAGCGGATGGCATCGTTGCAAAGCTGACTTTCTGCAGAAGAGGCACAGCTCAAGTTTTTTGCCCTGGCTCTTCGGCTGTGGGAGAAGAGGCCAACCGTTCGTGCTCTACTCGCTGGGATGCTGGGCAGTCCAGCACGGGTGCCAGAGAGGTTCCATTGTAATGGACTTTGAGTTGGGAAATGGAGGAACCTCAGCAATGCGGATGGCACCGTTGCAAAGCTGACTTTCTGCAGAAGAGGCACAGCTCCAGTTTTTTGCCCTGGCTCATCGGCTGTGGGAGCAGAGGCCAACCGTTCGTGCTCTACTCCATGAAAGGCTGGGCTGCCCAGCACGGGTGCCACAGAGGTTCCATTGTAATGGACTTTGAGTTTGGAAATGGAGGAGCGACAGCAATGCAGATGGCACCGTTGCAAAGGTGACTTTCTGCAGAAGAGGCACAGCTCAAGTTTTTTGCCCTGGCTCTTCGGCTGTGGGAGCAGAGGCCAGCCTTTCGTGCTCTACTGCCTGGGATGCTGGGCAGCCCAGCACGGGTGCCAAAGAGGTTCCATTGTAATGGACTTTGAGTTGGGAAATCGAGGAACCTCAGCAATGCGGATGGCACTATTGCAAAGCTGACTTTCTGCAGAAGAGGCACAGCTCAAGCTTTTTGCCCTGGCTCTTCGGCTGTGGGAGCAGAGGCCAGCCGTTCGTGCTCTACTGCCTGGGATGCTGGGCAGCCCTGCAACGGTGCCAAAGAGAGTTTCATTGTAATGGACTTTGAGTTGGGAAATGGAGGAGCGACAGCAATGCGGATGGCACCGTTGCAAAGCTGACTTTCTGCAGAAGAGGCACAGCTCAAGTTTTTTGCCCTGGCTCTTCGGCTGTGGGAGCAGAGGCCAACCGTTCGTGTTCTTCTCCCAGGGATGCTGGGCAGCCCAGCACGGGTGCCAAAGAGGTTCCCTTGTAATGGACTTTGAGTTGGGAAATGGAGGAGCGACAGCAATGCGGATGGCATCGTTGCAAAGCTGACTTTCTGCAGAAGAGGTACAGCTCAAGTTTTTTGCCCTGGCTCTTCGGCTGTGGGAGCAGAGGCCAGCCGTTTGTGCTCTACTCCCTGGGATGCTGGGCAGCCCAGCACGAGTGCCAGAGAGGTTCCATTGTAATGGACTTTGAGTTGGGAAATCGAGGAGCGACAGCAATGCGGATGGCACCGTTGCAAAGCTGACTTTCTGCAGAAGAGACACAGCTCCAGTTTTTTGCCCTGGCTCTTCGGCTGTGGGAGCAGAGGCCAACCGTTCGTGCTCTACTCCCTGGGATGCTGGGCAGCCCAGCACGGGTGCCAAAGAGGTTCCATTGTAATGGACTTTGAGTTGGGAAATCGAGGAACCTCAGCAATGCGGATGGCACCGTTGCAAAGCTGACTTTCTGCAGAAGAGGCACAGCTCAAGCTTTTTGCCCTGGCTCTTCGGCTGTGGGAGCAGAGGCCAACCGTTCGTGCTCTACTCCCTCGGTTGCTGGGCTGCCCAGCACGGGTGCCACAGAGTTTCCATTGTAATGGACTTTGAGTTGGGAAATCGAGGAACCTCAGCAATGCGGATGGCACCGTTGCAAAGCTGACTTTCTGCAGAAGAGGCACAGCTCAAGCTTTTTGCCCTGGCTCTTCGGCTGTGGGAGCAGAGGCCAACCGTTTGTGCTCTACTCCCTGGGATGCTGGGCAGCAGAGCACATGTGCCAGAGAGTTTCCATTGCAATGGACTTTGAGTTGGGAAATCGAGGAACCTAAGCAATGCGGATGGCACCGTTGCAAAGCTGACTTTCTGCAGAAGAGGCACAGCTCAAGTTTTTTGCCCTGGCTCTTCGGCTGTGGGAGCAGAGGCCAATCGTTCGTGTTCTTCTTCCGGGGATGTTGGGCAGCCGAGCACGGGTGCCAGAGAGTTTCCATTGTAATGGACTTTGAGTTGGGAAATCGAAGAGCGACAGCAAAGCGGATGTCACCGTTGCAAAGCTGACTTTCTGCAGAAGAGGCACAGCTCAAGTTTTTTGCCCTGGCTCTTCGGCTGTGGGAGCAGAGGCCAGCCGTTCGTGCTCTACTCCCTGGGATGCTGGGCAGACCAGCACGGGTGCCAAAGAGGTTCCATTGTAATGGACTTTGAGTTGGGAAATCGAGGAACCTCAGCAATGCGGATGGCACTATTGCAAAGCTGACTTTCTGCAGAAGAGGCACAGCTCAAGCTTTTTGCCCTGGCTCTTCGGCTGTGGGAGCAGAGGCCAGCCGTTCGTGCTCTACTCCCTGGGAGGCTGGGCAGCCCTGCAACGGTGCCAAAGAGAGTTTCCATTGTAATGGACTTTGAGCTGGGAAATGGAGGAGCGACAGCAATGCGGATGTCACCGTTGCAAAGCTGACTTTCTGCAGAAGAGGCACAGCTCAAGTTTTTTGCCTTGACTCTTTGGCTGTGGGAGCAGAGGCCAACCGTTCGTGCTCTACTCCCTGGGATGCTGGGCAGCCCAGCACGGGTAACAAAGAGGTTCCATTGTAATGGACTTTGAGCTGGGAAATCGAGGAGCGACAGCAGTGCGGATGGCACCGTTGCAAAGCTGACTTTCTGCAGAAGAGGCACAGCTCAAGCTTTTTCCCTGGCTCTTCGGCAGTGGGAGCAGAGGCCAACCGTTCGTGCTCTACTGCCTGGGATGCTGGGCAGCCCAGCACGGGTGCCAAAGAGAGTTTCCATTGTAATGGACCTTGAGCTGGGAAATGGAGGAGAGACAGCAATGCGGATGGCACCGTTGCAAAGCTGACTTTCTGCAGAAGAGGCACAGATCCAGTTTTTTGCCCTGGCTCTTTGGCTGTGGGAGCAGAGGCCAACCATTCGTGCTCTACTCCCTGGGATGCTGGGCAGCCCAGCACGGGTGCCAGAGAGGTTCCATTGTAATGGACTTTGAGTTGGGAAATCGAGGAGCGACAGCAATGCGGATGGCACCGTTGCAAAGCTGACTTTCTGCAGAAGAGGCACAGCTCAAGCTTTTTGCCCTGGCTCTTCGGCTGTGGGAGCAGAGGCCAACCATTCGTGCTCTACTCCCTGGGATGCTGGGCAGCCGAGCACGGGTGCCAGAGATGTTCCATTGTAATGGACTTTGAGTTGTGAAATCGAGGAACCTCAGCAATGCGGATGGCACCGTTGCAAAGCTGACTTTCTGCAGAAGAGGTACAGCTCCAGTTTTCTGCCCTGGCTCTTCGGCTGTGGGAGCAGAGGCCAACCGTTCGTGCTCTACTCCCTGGGATGCTGGGCTGCCCAGCACGGGTGCCACAGAGGTTCCATTGTAATAGACTTTGAGTTGGGAAATCGAAGAGCGACAGCAAAGCGGATGTCACCGTTGCAAAGGTGACTTTCTGCAGAAGAGGCACAGCTCAAGTTTTTTGCCCTGGCTCTTCGGCTGTGGGAGCAGAGGCCAACCATTCGTGCTCTACTCCCTGAAAAGCTGGGCAGCCGAGCACGGGTGCCAGAGAGGTTCCATTGTAATGGACTTTGAGTTGGGAAATCGAGGAACCTCAGCAATGCGGATGGCACCATTGCAAAGCTGACTTTCTGCAGAAGAGGCACAGCTCATGTTTTTTGCCCTGGCTCTTCGGCTGTGGGAGCAGAGGCCAACCGTTCGTGCTCTACTCCCTGAAAGGCTGGGCTGCCGTGCACGGGTGCCAAAGAGGTTCCATTGTAATGGACTTTGAGTTGGGAAATGGAAGAGCGACAACAATGCGAATGGCACCATAGCAAAGCTGACTTCTGCGGAAGAGGCACAGCTCAAGATTTTTGCCCTGGCTCATCGGCTGTGGGAGCACAGGCCAACCGTTCGTGCTCTACTCCCTGGGAGGCTGGGCAACCCAGCACGGGTGCCAGAGAGGTTCCATTGTAATGGACTTTGAGTTGGGAAATCGAGGAACCTCAGCAATGCGGATGGCACCGTTGCAAAGGTGACTTTCTGCAGAAGAGGCACAGTTCCAGTTTTTTGCCCTGGCTCTTCGGCTGTGGGAGCAGAGGCCAACCGTTCGTGCTCTACTCCCTGGGATGCTGGGCAGCCCAGCACGGGTGCCAAAGAGGTTCCATTGTAATGGACTTTGAGTTGTGAAATCGAGGAGAGACAGCCATGCGGATGGCACCGTTGCAAAGCTGACTTTCTGCAGAAGAGGCACAGCTCAAGCTTTTAGCCCTGGCTCTTCGGCTGTGGGAGCAGAGGCCAGCCGTTCGTGCTCTACTCCCTGGGATGCTGGGCTGCCCAGCACGGGTGCCAGAGAGGTTCCATTGTAATGGACTTTGAGTTGGGAAATCGAGGAACCTCAGCAAAGCAGATGGCACCGTTGCAAAGCTGACTTTCTGCAGAAGAGGCACAGCTCAAATTTTTTCCCCTGGCTCTTCGGCTGTGGGAGCAGAGGCCAACCGTTCGTGCTCTACTCCCTGGGATGCTGGGCAGCAGAGCACGGGTGCCAGAGAGTTTCCATTGTAATGGACTTTGAGTTGGGAAATCGAGGAACCTCAGCAATGCGGATGGCAGCGTTGCAAGGCTGACTTTCTGCAGAAGAGGTACAGCTCAAGTTTTTTGCCCTGGCTCTTCGGCTGTGGGAGCAGAGGCCAACCGTTCGTGCTCTACTCCCTGAAAGGCTGGGCTGCCGAGCACGGGTGCCAAAGAGTTTCCATTGTAATGGACTTTGAGTTGGGAAATGGAAGAGTGACAGCACTGCGAATGGCACCATTGCAAAGCTGACTTTCTGCAGAAGAGGCACAGCTCAAGATTTTTGCCCTGGCTCATCGGCTGTGGGAGCACAGGCCAACCGTTCGTGCTCTACTCCCTGGGAGGCTGGGCAGCCCAGCACGGGTGCCAGAGAGGTTCCATTGTAATGGACTTTGAGTTGGGAAATCGAGGAACCTCAGCAATGCGGATGGCACCGTTGCAAAGGTGACTTTCTGCAGAAGAGGCACAGTTCCAGTTTTTTGCCCTGGCTCTTCGGCTGTGGGAGCAGATGCCAACCGTTCGTGCTCTACTGCCTGGGATGCTGGGCAGCCCAGCACGGGTGCCAAAGAGGTTCCATTGTAATGGCCTTTTAGTTGTGAAATCGAGGAGCGACAGCAATGCGGATGGCACCGTTGCAAAGCTGACTTTCTGCAGAAGAGGCACAGCTCAAGTTTTTTGCCCTGGCTCATCGGCTGTGGGAGCAGAGGCCAACCGTTCGTGCTCTACTGCCTGGGATGCTGGGCAGCCGAGCACGGGTGCCAAAGAGGTTCCATTGTAATGGACTTTGAGTTGGGAAATGGAGGAGAGACAGCCATGCGGATGTCACCGTTGCAAAGCTGACTTTCTGCAGAAGAGGCACAGCTCAAGCTTTTAGCCCTGGCTCTTCGGCTGTGGGAGCAGAGGCCAGCCGTTCGTGCTCTACTCCCTGGGATGCTGGGCTGCCCAGCACGGGTGCCAGAGAGGTTCCATTGTAATGGACTTTGAGTTGGGAAATGGAGGAGAGACAGCCATGCGGATGGCACCGTTGCAAAGCTGACTTTCTGCAGAAGAGGCACAGCTCAAGCTTTTAGCCCTGGCTCTTCGGCTGTGGGAGCAGAGGCCAGCCGTTCGTGCTCTACTCCCTGGGATGCTGGGCTAGCCAGCACGGGTGCCAGAGAGGTTCCATTGTAATGGACTTTGAGTTGGGAAATCGAGGAACCTCAGCAAAGCGGATGGCACCGTTGCACAGCTGACTTTCTGCAGAAGAGGCACAGCTCAAGTTTTTTGCCCTGGCTCTTCGGCTGTTGGAGCAGAGGCCAGCCGTTCGTGCTCTACTCCCTGGGATGCTGGGCAGCCGAGCACGGGTGCCAGAGAGTTTCCATTGTATTGGACTTTGAGCTTGGAAATCGAGGAACCTCAGAAATGCGGATGGCACCGTTGCAAAGCTGACTTTCTGCAGAAGAGGCACAGCTCAAGTATTTTGCCCTGGCTCTTTGGCTGTGGGAGCAGAGGCCAACCGTTCGTGCTCTACTCCCTGGGATGCTGGGCAGCCCAGCACGGGTGCCAAAGAGGTTCCATTGTAATGGACTTTGAGTTGGGAAATCGAGGAGCGACAGCAAAGCGGATGGCACCATTGCAAAGCTGACTTTCTGCAGAAGAGGCACAGCTCAAGTTTTTTGCCCTGGCTCTTTGGCTGTGGGAGCAGAGGCCTACTGTTCGTGCTCTACTCCCTGGGATGCTGGGCAGCCGAGCACGGGTGTCAAAGAGGTTTCATTGTAATGGACTTTGAGTTGGGAAATCGAGGAGCGACAGCAATGAGGATGGCACCGTTGCAAAGCTGACTTTCTGCAGAAGAGGCACAGCTCAAGTTTTTTGCCCTGGCTCTTCGGCTGTGGGAGCAGAGGCCAAGCGTTCGTGCTCTACTGCCTGGGATACTGTTCAGCCGAGCACGGGTGCCAGAGAGGTTCCATTGTAATGGACTTTGAGATGTGAAATCGAGGAACCTCAGCAATGCGGATGGCACCGTTGCAAAGCTGACTTTCTGCAGAAGAAGACACAGCTCCAGTTTTTTGCCCTGGCTCCTTGGCTGTAGGAGCAGAGGCCAACCGTTCGTGCTCTACTCCCTGAAAGGCTGGGCTGCTGAGCACGGGTGCCAAAGAGGTTCCATTGTAATGGACTTTGAGTTGGGAAACGGAAGAGCCACAGCAATGCGAATGGCACCGTTGCAAAGCTGACTTTCTGCAGAAGAGGCACAGCTCAAGTTTTTTGCCCTGGCTCTTCGGCTGTGGGAGCAGAGGCCAACCGTTCGTGCTCTACTCTCTGGGATGCTGGGCAGCCCAGCACGGGTGCCAGAGAGGTTCCATTGTAATGGACTTTGAGTTGTGAAATCGAGGAACCTCAGCAATGCGGATGGCACCGTTGCAAAGCTGACTTTCTACAGAAGAGGTACAGATCAAGTTTTTTGCCCTGGCTCTTCGGCTGTGGGAGCAGAGGCCAACCATTCGTGTTCTTCTCCCAGGGTTGCTGGGCTGCCCAGCACGGGTGCCAAAGAGGTTCCATTGTAATGGACTTTGAGTTGGGAAATGGAGGAGCGACAGCAATTCGGATGGCATCGTTGCAAAGCTGACTTTCTGCAGAAGAGGTACAGCTCATGTTTTTTGCCCTGGCTCTTCGGCTGTGGGAGCATAGGCCAGCCGTTCGTGCTCTACTGCCTGGGATGCTGGGCAGCCGAGCACGGGTGCCAAAGAGGTTCCATTTTAATGGACTTTGAGTTGGGAAATGGAGGAGCGACAGCAATGCGGATGGCACCGTTGCAAAGCTGACTTTCTGCAGAAGAGGCACAGCTCCAGTTTTTTGCCCTGTCTCCTTGGCTGTGGGAGCAGAGGCCAACCGTTCGTGCTCTACTGCCTGGTATGCTGGGCTGCCGAGCACGGGTGCCAAAGAGGTTCCATTGTAATGGACTTTGAGTTGGGAAATGGAGGAGCGACAGCCATGCGGATGGCACCGTTGCAAAGCTGACTTTCTGCAGAAGAGGCACAGCTCCAGTTTTTTGCCCTGGCTCTTCGGCTGTGGGAGCAGAGGCCAACCGTTCGTGTTCTTCTCCCAGGGATGCTGGGCAGCCGAGCACGGGTGCCAAAGAGGTTCCATTGTAATGGACTTTGAGTTGTGAAATCGAGGAGCGACAGCAGTGCGGATGGCACCGTTGCAAAGCTGACTTTCTGCAGAAGAGGCACAGCTCAAGTTTTTTGCCCTGGCTCTTCGGCTGTGGGAGCAGAGGCCAACCGTTCGTGTTCTACTGCCTGGGATGCTGGGCAGCCCATCTCGGGTGCCAAAGAGGTTCCATTGTAATGGACTTTGAGTTGGGAAATGGAGGAGCGACAGCCATGCGGATGGCACCGTTGCAAATGTGACTTTCTGCAGAAGAGGCACAGCTCAAGCTTTTTGCACTGGCTCTTCGTCTGTGGGAGCAGAGGCCAACGGTTCGTGCTCTACTCCCTGGGATGCTGGGCTGCCCAGCACGGGTGCCAGAGAGGTTCCATTGTAATGGACTTTGACTTGTGAAATCGAGGAGCGACAGCAAGGCGGATGGCACCGTTGCAAAGCTGACTTTCTGCAGAAGAGGCACAGCTCAAGCTTTTTGCCCTGGCTCTTCGGCTGTGGGAGCAGAGGCCAGCCGTTCGTGCTCTACTCCCTGGGATGCTGGGCAGCAGAGCACATGTGCCAGAGAGGTTCCATTGTAATGGACTTTGAGTTGGGAAATCGAGGAACCTAAGCAATGCGGATGGCACCGTTGCAAAGCTGACTTTCTGCAGAAGAGTCACAGCTCAAGTATTTTGCCCTGGCTCTTTGGCTGTGGGAGCAGAGGCCAACCGTTCGTGCTCTACTCCCTGGGATGCTGGGCAGCCCAGCACGGGTGCTAAAGAGGTTCCATTGTATTGGACTTTGAGCTGGGAAATGGAGGAGCGACAGCAAAGCGGATGGCACCATTGCAAAGCTGACTTTCTGCAGAAGAGGCACAGCTCAAGTTTTTTGCCCTGGCTCTTTGGCTGTGGGAGCAGAGGCCAACTGTTCGTGCTCTACTCTCTGGGATGCTGGGCAGCCCAGCACGGGTGCCAAAGAGGTTCCATTGTAATGGACTTTGAGTTGGGAAATGGAGGAGCAACAGCAATGAGGATGGCACCGTTGCAAAGCTGACTTTCTGCAGAAGAGGCACAGCTCAAGTTTTTTGCCCTGGCTCTTCGGCTGTGGGAGCAGAGGCCAACCGTTCGTGTTCTTCTCCCTGGGATGTTGGGCAGCCGAGCACGGGTGCCAGAGATTTTCCATTGTAATGGACTTTGAGTTGTGAAATCGAGGAGCGACAGCAAAGCGGTTGTCACCGTTGCAAAGCTGACTTTCTGCAGAAGAGGCACAGCTCAAGTTTTTTGCCCTGGCTCTTCGGCTGTGGGAGCAGAGGCCAAGCGTTCGTGCTCTACTCTCTGGGAAGCTGGGCAGCCGAGCACGGGTGCCAGAGAGGTTCCATTGTAATGGACTTTGAGTTGGGAAATGGAAGAGCGACAGCAAAGCGGATGTCACCGTTGCAAAGCTGACTTTCTGCAGAAGAGGCACAGCTCCAGTTTTTTGCCCTGGCTCATCGGCTGTGGGAGCAGAGGCCAACCGTTCGTGCTCTACTCCCTTGGATGCTGGGCTGCCCAGCACGGGTGCCACAGAGGTTCCATTGTAATGGACTTTGAGTTGGGAAATGGAAGAGCGACAGCAATGCGGATGGCACCGTTGCAAAGCTGACTTTCTGCAGAAGAGGCACAGCTCAAGTTTTTTGCCCTGGCTCTTCGGCTGTGGGAGCAGAGGCCAGCCGTTCGTGCTCTACTCCCTTGGATGCTGGGCAGCCGAGCACGGGTGCCAAAGAGGTTCCATTGTAATGGACTTTGAGCTGGGAAATCGAGGAACCTCAGCAATGCGAATGGCACCATTGCAAAGCTGACTTCCTGCAGTAGAGGCACAGCTCAAGATTTTTGCCCTGACTCTTCGGCTGTGGGAGCAGAGGCCAGCCGTTCGTGCTCTACTCCCTGGGAGGCTGGGCAGCCCTGCACGGGTGCCAAAGAGAGTTTCCATTGTAATGGACTTTGAGCTGGGAAATGGAGGAGCGACAGCAATGCGGATGGCACCGTTGCAAAGGTGACTTTCTGCAGAAGAGGCACAGCTCAAGTTTTTTGCCTTGACTCTTCGGCTGTGGGAGCAGAGGCCAACCGTTCGTGCTCTACTCCCTGGGATGCTGGGCAGCCCAGCACGGGTGCCAAAGAGGTTCCATTGTAATGGACTTTGAGTTGGGAAATGGAGGAGCGACAGCAATGCGGATGGCACCGTTGCAAAGCTGACTTTCTGCAGAAGAGGCACAGCTCAAGCTTTTTCCCCTGGCTCTTCGGCTGTGGGAGCAGAGGCCAACCGTTCGTGCTCTACTCCCTGGGATGCTGGGCAGCCCTGCACGGGTGCCAAAGAGAGGTTCCATTTTAATGGACCTTGAGCTGGGAAATGGAGGAGCGACAGCAATGCGGATGGCACCGTTGCAAAGCTGACTTTCTGCAGAAGAGGCACAGCTCAAGTTTTTTGCCTTGACTCTTCGGCTGTGGGAGCAGAGGCCAACCGTTCGTGCTCTACTCCCTGGGATGCTGGGCAGCCGAGCACGGGTGCCAAAGAGGTTCCATTGTAATGGACTTTGAGTTGGGAAATGGAGGAGCGACAGCAGTGCGGATGGCACCGTTGCAAAGCTGACTTTCTGCAGAAGAGGCAGAGCTCATGTTTTTTGCCCTGGCTCTTCGGCTGTGGGAGCAGAGGCCAACCGTTCGTGCTCTACTCCCTTGGATGCTGGGCAGCCCAGCACGGGTGCCAGAGAGGTTCCATTGTAATGGACTTTGAGTTGTGAAATCGAGGAACCTCAGCAATGCGGATGGCACCGTTACAAATGTAACTTTCTGCAGAAGAGACACAGCTCCAGTTTTTTGCCCTGACTCTTCGTCTGTGAGAGCACAGGCCAACCGTTCGTGCTCTACTCCCTGGGAGGCTGGGCAGCCCAGCACGGGTGCCAGAGAGGTTCCATTGTAATGGACTTTGAGTTGGGAAATGGAGGAGCGACAGCCATGCGGATGGCACCGTTGCAAAGCTGACTTTCTGCAGAAGAGGCACAGCTCAAGTTTTTTGCCCTGACTCTTTGGCTGTGGGAGCAGAGGCCAACTGTTCGTGCTCTACTCTCTGAGATGCTGGGCAGCCCAGCACGGGTGCCAAAGAGGTTCCATTGTAATGGACTTTGAGTTGGGAAATGGAGGAGCGACAGCAATGAGGATGGCACCGTTGCAAAGCTGACTTTCTGCAGAAGAGGCACAGCTCAAGTTTTTTGCCCTGGCTCTTCGGCTGTGGGAGCAGAGGCCAACCGTTCGTGTTCTTCTCCCTGGGATGTTGGGCAGCAGAGCACGGGTGCCAGAGATTTTCCATTGTAATGGACTTTGAGTTGTGAAATCGACGAGCGACAGCAAAGCGGATGTCACCGTTGCAAAGCTGACTTTCTGCAGAAGAGGCACAGCTCAAGTTTTTTGCCCTGGCTCATCGGCTGTGGGAGCAGAGGCCAACCGTTCGTGCTCTGCTCCCTGAAAGGCTGGGCTGCCCAGCACGGGTGCCAAAGAGGTTCCATTGTAATGGACTTTGAGTTGGGAAATGGAAGAGCGACAGCAATGCGAATGGCACCGTTGCAAAGCTGACTTTCTGCAGAAGAGGCAGAGCTCATGTTTTTTGCCCTGGCTCTTCGGCTGTGGGAGCAGAGGCCAAGCGTTCGTGCTCTACTCCCTGGGATGCTGGGCAGCCCAGCACGGGTGCCAAAGAGGTTCCATTGTAATGGACTTTGAGTTGTGAAATCGAGGAACCTCAGCAATGCGGATGGCATCATTGCAAAGCTGACTTTCTGCAGAAGAGGCACAGCTCAAGTTTTTTGCCCTGGCTCTTCGGCTGTGGGAGCAGAGGCCAACCGTTCGTGCTCTACTCCCAGGGATGCTGGGCAGCCCAGCACGGGTGCCAAAGAGGTTCCATTGTAATGGACTTTGAGTTGTGAAATCGAGGAACCTCAGCAATGCGGATGGCACCGTTGCAAAGCTGACTTTCTGCAGAAGAGGCACAGCTCCAGTTTTTTGCCCTGGCTCTTCAGCTGTGGGAGCAGAGGCCAACCGTTCGTGCTCTACTCCCTGGGATGCTGGGCAGCCCAGCACGGGTGCCACAGAGGTTCCATTATAAAGGACTTTGAGTTGGGAAATCGAGGAGTGACAGCAAAGCGGATGGCACCGTTGCAAAGGTAACTTTCTGCAGAAGAGACACAGCTCCAGTTTTTTGCCCTGGCTCTTCGGCTGTGGGAGCAGAGGCCAGCCGTTCGTGCTCTACTCCCTGAAAGGCTGGGCAGCCCAGCACGGGTGCCAAAGAGGTTCCATTGTAATGGACTTTGAGTTGGGAAATGGAGGAGCGACAGCAATGCGGATGGCACCGTTGCAAAGCTGACTTTCTGCAGAAGAGGCACAGCTCAAGTTTTTTGCCCTGGCTCTTCGGCTGTGGGAGCAGAGGCCAACTGTTCGTGCTCTACTCTCTGGGATGCTGGGCAGCCGGGCACGGGTGCCAAAGAGGTTCCATTGTAATGGACTTTGAGTTGGGAAATGGAGGAGCGACAGCAATGAGGATGGCACCGTTGCAAACCTGACTTTCTGCAGAAGAGGCACAGCTCAAGTTTTTTGCCCTGGCTCTTCGGCTGTGGGAGCAGAGGCCAACCGTTCGTGTTCTACTGCCTGGGATGCTGGGCAGCCCAGCACGGGTGCCAAAGAGAGTTTCCATTGTAATGGACCTTGAGCTGGGAAATGGAGGAGCGACAGCAATGCGGATGGCACCGTTGCAAAGCTGACTTTCTGCAGAAGAGGCAGAGCTCATGTTTTTTGCCCTGGCTCTTCGGCTGTGGGAGCAGAGGCCAGCCGTTCGTGCTCTACTCCCTGGGAGGCTGGGCAGCCCAGCACGGGTGCCAAAGAGGTTCCATTGTAATGGACTTTGAGTTGGGAAATGGAGGAGCGACAGCAATGCGGATGGCACCGTTGCAAAGCTGACTTTCTGCAGAAGAGGCACAGCTCAAGCTTTTTGCCCTGGCTCTTTGGCTGTGGGAGCAGAGGCCAACCGTTCGTGCTCTACTCCCTGGGATGCTGGGCAGCCGAGCACGGGTGCCAGAGATGTTCCATTGTAATGGACTTTGAGTTGGGAAATCGAGGAACCTCAGCAATGCGGATGGCACCGTTGCAAAGCTGACTTTCTGCAGAAGAGGCACAGCTCAAGCTTTTTGCCCTGGCTCTTCGGCTGTGGGAGCAGAGGCCAGCCGTTCGTGCTCTACTGCCTGGGATGCTGGGCAGCCCAGCACGGGTGTCAAAGAGAGGTTCCATTTTAATGGACCTTGAGCTGGGAAATGGAGGAGCGACAGCAATGCGGATGGCACCGTTGCAAAGCTGACTTTCTGCAGAAGAGGCACAGCTCAAGTTTTTTGCCTTGACTCTTCGGCTGTGGGAGCAGAGGCCAACCGTTCGTGCTCTACTCCCTGAAAGGCTGGAATGCCGAGCACGGTTGCCAAAGAGGTTCCATTGTAATGGACTTTGAGTTGGGAAATGGAAGAGCGACAGCAATGCGAATGGCACCATTGCAAAGCTGACTTTCTGCAGAAGAGGCACAGCTCAAGTTTTTTGCCCTGGCTCTTTAGCTGTGGGAGCAGAGGCCAGCCGTTCGTGCTCTACTCCCTTGGATGCTGGGCAGCCGAGCACGGGTGCCAAAGAGGTTCCATTGTAATGGACTTTGAGCTGGGAAATCGAGGAACCTCAGCAATGCGAATGGCACCATTGCAAAGCTGACTTCCTGCAGTAGAGGCACAGCTCAAGATTTTTGCCCTGGCTCTTCGGCTGTGGGAGCAGAGGCCAGCCGTTCGTGCTCTACTCCCTGGGAGGCTGGGCAGCCCTGCACGGGTGCCAAAGAGAGTTTCCATTGTAATGGACTTTGAGTTGGGAAATGGAGGAGCGACAGCAATGCGGATGGCACCGTTGCAAAGCTGACTTTCTGCAGAAGAGGCACAGCTCAAACTTTTTCCCCTGGCTCTTCGGCTGTGGGAGCAGAGGCCAACCGTTCGTGCTCTACTCCGTGGGATGCTGGGCAGCCCAGCACGGGTGCCAAAGAGAGGTTCCATTTTAATGGACCTTGAGCTGGGAAATGGAGGAGCGACAGCAATGCGGATGGCACCGTTGCAAAGCTGACTTTCTGCAGAAGAGGCACAGCTCAAGTTTTTTGCCTTGACTCTTCGGCTGTGGGAGCAGAGGCCAACCGTTCGTGCTCTACTCCCTGGGATGCTGGGCAGCCGAGCACGGGTGCCAAAGAGGTTCCATTGTAATGGACTTTGAGTTGGGAAATCGAGGAGCGACAGCAGTGCGGATGGCACCGTTGCAAAGCTGACTTTCTGCAGAAGAGGCAGAGCTCATGTTTTTTGCCCTGGCTCTTCGGCTGTGGGAGCAGAGGCAAAGCGTTCGTGCTCTACTCCCTTGGATGCTGGGCAGCCCAGCACGGGTGCCAGAGAGGTTCCATTGTAATGGACTTTGAGTTGTGAAATCGAGGAACCTCAGCAATGCGGATGGCACCGTTGCAAAGCTGACTTTCTGCAGAAGAGGTACAGATCAAGTTTTTTGCCCTGGCTCTTTGGCTGTGGGAGCACAGGCCAACTATTCGTGCTCTACTGCCTGGGATGCTGGGCAGCCGGGCACGGGTGCCAAAGAGGTTCCATTGTAATGGACTTTGAGTTGGGAAATGGAGGAGCGACAGCAATGAGGATGGCACCGTTGCAAAGCTGACTTTCTGCAGAGGAGGCACAGCTCAAGTTTTTTGCCCTGGCTCTTTGGCTGCGGGAGCAGAGGCCAACCGTTCTTGCTCTACTCCCTGGGATGCTGGGCAGCCCAGCACGGGTGCCAAAGAGGTTCCATTGTAATGGACTTTGAGTTGGGAAATGGAGGAGCGACAGCAATGCGGATGGCACCGTTGCAAAGCTGACTTTCTGCAGAAGAGGCACAGCTCAAGTTTTTTGCCCTGGCTCTTTGGCTGTGGGAGCAGAGGCCAACTGTTCGTGCTCTACTCTCTGAGATGCTGGGCAGCCGGCTACGGGTGCCAAAGAGGTTCCATTGTAATGGACTTTGAGTTGGGAAATGGAGGAGCGACAGCAATGAGGATGGCACCGTTGCAAAGCTGACTTTCTGCAGAAGAGGCACAGCTCAAGTTTTTTGCCCTGGCTCTTCGGCTGTGGGAGCAGAGGCCAACCGTTCGTTCTCTACTCCCTGAAAGGCTGGGCTGCCCAGCACGGGTGCCAAAGAGGTTCCATTGTAATGGACTTTGAGTTGGGAAATGGAGGAGCGACAGCAATGCGAATGGCACCGTTGCAAAGCTGACTTTCTGCAGAAGAGGCACAGCTCAAGTTTTTTGCCCTGGCTCTTCGGCTATGGGAGCAGAGGCCAAGCGTTCGTGCTCTACTCCCTGGGATGCTGGGCAGCCCAGCACGGGTGCCAAAGAGGTTCCATTGTAATGGATTTTGAGTTGTGAAATCGAGGAACCTCAGCAATGCGGATGGCACCATTGCAAACCTGACTTTCTGCAGAAGAGGCACAGCTCAAGCTTTTTGCCCTGGCTCTTCGGCTGTGGGAGCAGAGGCCAACCGTTCGTGCTCTACTCCCTGGGATGTTGGGCAGCCGAGCACGGGTGCCAGAGAGGTTCCATTGTAATGGACTTTGAGTTGGGAAATGGAGGAGTGACAGCAATGCGGATGGCACCGTTGCAAAGCTGACTTTCTGCAGAAGAGGCACAGCTCAAGCTTTTTGCCCTGGCTCTTCGGCTGTGGGAGCAGAGGCCAACCGTTCGTGCTCTACTCCCTGGGATGCTGGGCTGCCCAGCACGGGTGCCACAGAGGTTCCATTGTAATGGACTTTGCGTTGGGAAATGGAAGAGCGACAGCAATGCGGATGGCACCGTTGCAAAGCTGACTTTCTGCAGAAGAGGCACAGCTCAAGTTTTTTGCCCTGGCTCTTTGGCTGTGGGAGCAGAGGCCAGCCGTTCGTGCTCTACTCCCTTGGATGCTGGGCAGCCGAGCACGGGTGCCAAAGAGGTTCCATTGTAATGGACTTTGAGCTGGGAAATCGAGGAACATCAGCAATGCGAATGGCACCATTGCAAAGCTGACTTCCTGCAGTAGAGGCACAGCTCAAGCTTTTTGCCCTGGCTCTTCGGCTGTGGGAGCAGAGGCCAGCCGTTCGTGCTCTACTCCCTGGGAGGCTGGGCAGCCCTGCACGGGTGCCAAAGAGAGTTTCCATTGTAATGGACTTTGAGCTGGGAAATGGAGGAGCGACAGCAATGCGGATGGCACCGTTGCAAAGGTGACTTTCTGCAGAAGAGGCACAGCTCAAGTTTTTTGCCTTGACTCTTCGGCTGTGGGAGCAGAGGCCAACCGTTCGTGCTTTACTCCCTGGGATGCTGGGCAGCCGAGCACGGGTGCCAAAGAGGTTCCATTGTAATGGACTTTGAGTTGGGAAATGGAGGAGCGACAGCAATGCGGATGGCACCGTTGCAAAGCTGACTTTCTGCAGAAGAGGCACAGCTCAAACTTTTTCCCCTGGCTCTTCGGCTGTGGGAGCAGAGGCCAACCGTTCGTGCTCTACTCCCTGGGATGCTGGGCAGCCCAACACGGGTGCCAAAGAGAGGTTCCATTTTAATGGACCTTGAGCTGGGAAATGGAGGAGCGACAGCAATGCGGATGGCACCGTTGCAAAGCTGACTTTCTGCAGAAGAGGCACAGATCAAGTTTTTTGCCTTGACTCTTCGGCTGTGGGAGCAGAGGCCAACCGTTCGTGCTCTACTCCCTGGGATGCTGGGCAGCCCAGCACGGGTGCCAAAGAGGTTCCATTGTAATGGACTTTGAGTTGGGAAATCGAGGAGCGACAGCAGTGCGGATGGCACCGTTGCAAAGCTGACTTTCTGCAGAAGAGGCAGAGCTCATGTTTTTTGCCCTGGCTCTTCGGCTGTGGGAGCAGAGGCCAAGCGTTCGTGCTCTACTCCCTTGGATGCTGGGCAGCCCAGCACGGGTGCCAGAGAGGTTCCATTGTAATGGACTTTGAGTTGTGAAATCGAGGAACCTCAGCAATGCGGATGGCACCGTTGCAAAGCTGACTTTCTGCAGAAGAGGTACAGATCAAGTTTTTTGCCCTGGCTCCTTGGCTGTGGGAGCACAGGCCAACTATTCGTGCTCTACTGCCTGGGATGCTGGGCAGCCGGGCACGGGTGCCAAAGAGGTTCCATTGTAATGGACTTTGAGTTGGGAAATGGAGGAGCGACAGCAATGAGGATGGCACCGTTGCAAAGCTGACTTTCTGCAGAGGAGGCACAGCTCAAGTTTTTTGCCCTGGCTCTTTGGCTGTGGGAGCAGAGGCCAACCGTTCTTGCTCTACTCCCTGGGATGCTGGGCAGCCCAGCACGGGTGCCAAAGAGGTTCCATTGTAATGGACTTTGAGTTGGGAAATGGAGGAGCGACAGCAATGCGGATGGCACCGTTGCAAAGCTGACTTTCTGCAGAAGAGGCACAGCTCAAGTTTTTTGCCCTGGCTCTTTGGCTGTGGGAGCAGAGGCCAACTGTTCGTGCTCTACTCTCTGAGATGCTGGGCAGCCGGCCACGGGTGCCAAAGAGGTTCCATTGTAATGGACTTTGAGTTGGGAAATGGAGGAGCGACAGCAATGAGGATGGCACCGTTGCAAAGCTGACTTTCTGCAGAAGAGGCACAGCTCAAGTTTTTTGCCCTGACTCTTCGGCTGTGGGAGCAGAGGCCAACCGTTCGTGTTCTTCTCCCTGGGATGTTGGGCAGCAGAGCACGGGTGCCAGAGAGTTTCCATTGTAATGGACTTTGAGTTGGGAAATCGACGAGCGACAGCAAAGCGGATGTCACCGTTGCAAAGCTGACTTTCTGCAGAAGAGGCACAGCTCAAGTTTTTTGCCCTGGCTCATCGGCTGTGGGAGCAGAGGCCAACCGTTCGTGCTCTGCTCCCTGAAAGGCTGGGCTGCCCAGCACGGGTGCCAAAGAGGTTCCATTGTAATGGACTTTGAGTTGGGAAATGGAAGAGCGACAGCAATGCGAATGGCACCGTTGCAAAGCTGACTTTCTGCAGAAGAGGCAGAGGTCATGTTTTTTGCCCTGGCTCTTCGGCTGTGGGAACAGAGGCCAAGCGTTCGTGCTCTACTCCCTGGGATGCTGGGCAGCCCAGCACGGGTGCCAAAGAGGTTCCATTGTAATGGACTTTGAGTTGTGAAATCGAGGAACCTCAGCAATGCGGATGGCATCATTGCAAAGCTGACTTTCTGCAGAAGAGGCACAGCTCAAGTTTTTTGCCCTGGCTTATCGGCTGTGGGAGCAGAGGCCAACCGTTCGTGCTCTACTCCCTGGGATGCTGGGCAGCCCAGCACGGGTGCCAAAGAGGTTCCATTGTAATGGACTTTGAGTTGTGAAATCGAGGAACCTCAGCAATGCGGATGGCACCGTTGCAAAGCTGACTTTCTGCAGAAGAGGCACAGCTCCAGTTTTTTGCCCTGGCTCTTCGGCTGTGGGAGCAGAGGCCAACTGTTCTTGCTCTACTCCCTGGGATGCTGGGCAGCCCAGCACGGGTGCCACAGAGGTTCCATTATAAAGGACTTTGAGTTGGGAAATCGAGGAGCGACAGCAAAGCGGATGGCACCGTTGCAAAGGTAACTTTCTGCAGAAGAGGCACAGCTCAAGTTTTTTGCCCTGGCTCTTCGTCTGTGGGAGCAGAGGCCAGCCGTTCGTGTTCTACTCCCTGGGAGGCTCGGCAGCCCTGCACGGGTGCCAAAGAGTTTCCATTGTAATGGACTTTGAGTTGGGAAATGGAGGAGCGACAGCAATGCGGATGGCACCGTTGCAAAGCTGACTTTCTGCAGAAGAGGCACAGCTCAAGTTTTTTGCCCTGGCTCTTTGGCTGTGGGAGCAGAGGCCAACTGTTCGTGCTCTACTCTCTGGGATGCTGGGCAGCCGGGCACGGGTGCCAAAGAGGTTCCATTGTAATGGACTTTGAGTTGGGAAATGGAGGAGCGACAGCCATGCGGATGGCACCGTTGCAAAGCTGACTTTCTGCAGAAGAGGCACAGCTCAAGTTTTTTGCCCTGGCTCTTCGTCTGTGGGAGCAGAGGCCAACCGTTCGTGTTCTTATCCCTGGGATGTTGGGCAGCAGAGCACGGGTGCCAGAGAGTTTCCATTGTAATAGACTTTGAGTTGGGAAATCGAAGAGCGACAGCAAAGCGGATGTCACCGTTGCAAAGCTGACTTTCTGCAGAAGAGGCACAGCTCAAGTTTTTTGCCCTGGCTCATCGGCTGTGGGAGCAGAGGCCAACCGTTCGTTCTCTACTCCCTGAAAGGCTGGGCTGCCCAGCACGGGTGCCAAAGAGGTTCCATTGTAATGGACTTTGAGTTGGGAAATGGAAGAGCGACAGCAATGCGAATGGCACCGTTGCAAACCTGACATTCTGCAGAAGAGGCACAGCTCAAGTTTTTTGCCCTGGCTCTTCGGCTATGGGAGCAGAGGCCAACCGTTCGTGCTCTACTCCCTGGGATGCTGGGCAGCCCAGCACGGGTGCCAAAGAGGTTCCATTGTAATGGACTTTGAGTTGTGAAATCGAGGAACCTCAGCAATGCGGATGGCACCATTGCAAACCTGACTTTCTGCAGAAGAGGCACAGCTCAAGCTTTTTGCCCTGGCTCTTCGGCTGTGGGAGCAGAGGCCAACCGTTCGTGCTCTACTCCCTGGGAGGCTGGGCAGCCCAGCACGGGTGCTAAAGAGAGTTTCCATTGTAATGGACCTTGAGCTGGGAAATGGAGGAGCGACAGCAATGCGGATGGCACCGTTGCAAAGCTGACTTTCTGCAGAAGAGGCACAGATCAAGTTTTTTGCCTTGACTCTTCGGCTGTGGGAGCAGAGGCCAACCGTTCGTGCTCTACTCCCTGGGATGCTGGGCAGCCCAGCACGGGTGCCAAAGAGGTTCCATTGTAATGGACTTTGAGTTGGGAAATCGAGGAGCGACAGCAGTGCGGATGGCACCGTTGCAAAGCTGACTTTCTGCAGAAGAGGCAGAGCTCATGTTTTCTGCCCTGGCTCTTCGGCTGTGGGAGCAGAGGCCAGCCATTCGTGCTCTACTCCCTGGGAGGCTGGGCAGCCCAGCACGGGTGCCAAAGAGGTTCCATTGTAATGGACTTTGAGTTGGGAAATGGAGGAGCGACAGCAATGCGGATGGCACCGTTGCAAAGCTGAGTTTCTGCAGAAGAGGCACAGCTCAAGCTTTTTGCCCTGGCTCTTCGGCTGTGGGAGCAGAGGCCAACCGTTCGTGCTCTACTGCCTGGGATGCTGGGCAGCCGAGCACGGGTGCCACAGAGGTTCCATTGTAATGGACTTTGAGTTGGGAAATCGAGGAACCTCAGCGATGCGGATGGCACCGTTGCAAAGCTGACTTTCTGCAGAAGAGGCACAGCTCAAGCTTTTTGCCCTGGCTCTTCGGCTGTGGGAGCAGAGGCCAACCGTTCGTGCTCTACTCCCTGGGATGCTGGGCAGCCCAGCACGGGTGCCAAAGAGGTTCCATTGTAATGGACTTTGAGTTGTGAAATCGAGGAGCGACAGCAAAGCAGATGGCACCATTGCAAAGCTGACTTTCTGCAGAAGAGGTACAGCTCAAGTTTTTTGCCCTGGCTCTTTGGCTGGGGGAGCAGAGGCCAACCGTTCGTGCTCTACTCCCTGGGATGCTGGGCAGCCGGGCACGGGTGCCAAAGAGGTTCCATTGTAATGGACTTTGAGTTGGGAAATGGAGGAGCGACAGAAATGAGGATGGCACCGTTGCAAAGCTGACTTTCTGCAGAAGAGGCACAGCTCAAGTTTTTTGCCCTGGCTCTTTGGCTGTGGGAGCAGAGGCCAACTGTTCGTGCTCTACTCTCTGGGATGCTGGGCAGCCGAGCATGGGTGCCAAAGAGGTTCCATTGTAATGGACTTTGAGTTGGGAAATGGAGGAGCGACAGCAATGAGGATGGCACCGTTGCAAAGCTGACTTTCTGCAGAAGAGGCACAGCTCAAGTTTTTTGCCCTGGCTCTTCGGCTGTGGGAGCAGAGGCCAACCGTTCGTGTTCTTATCCCTGGGATGTTGGGCAGCAGAGCACGGGTGCCAGAGAGTTTCCATTGTAATGGACTTTGAGTTGGGAAATCGAAGAGCGACAGCAAAGCGGATGTCACCGTTGCAAAGCTGACTTTCTGCAGAAGAGGCACAGCTCAAGTTTTTTGCCCTGGCTCATCGGCTGTGGGAGCAGAGGCCAACCGTTCGTTCTCTACTCCCTGAAAGGCTGGGCTGCCCAGCACGGGAGCCAAAGACGTTCCATTGTAATGGACTTTGAGTTGGGAAATGGAAGAGCGACAGCAATGCGAATGGCACCGTTGCAAAGCTGACTTTCTGCAGAAGAGGCAGAGCTCATGTTTTTTGCCCTGGCTCTTCGGCTGTGGGAGCAGAGGCCAACCGTTCGTGCTCTACTCCCTGGGATGCTGGGCAGCCCAGCACGGGTGCCAAAGAGGTTCCATTGTAATGGACTTTGAGTTGTGAAATCGAGGAACCTCAGCAATGCGGATGGCACCATTGCAAAGCTGACTTTCTGCAGAAGAGGCACAGCTCAAGCTTTTTGCCCTGGCTCTTCGGCTGTGGGAGCAGAGGCCAACCGTTCGTGCTCTACTCCCTGGGATGCTGGGCAGCCGAGCACGGGTGCCAGAGAGGTTCCATTGTAATGGACTTTGAGTTGGGAAATGGAGGAGCGACAGCAATGCGGATGGCACCGTTGCAAAGCTGACTTTCTGCAGAAGAGGCACAGCTCAAGCTTTTTGCCCTTGCTCTTCGGCTGTGGGAGCAGAGGCCAACCGTTCGTGTTCTACTGCCTGGGATGCTGGGCAGCCCAGCATGGGTGCCAAAGAGAGTTTCCATTGTAATGGACCTTGAGCTGGGAAATGGAGGAGCGACAGCAATGCGGATGGCACCGTTGCAAAGCTGACTTTCTGCAGAAGAGGCACAGATCAAGTTTTTTGCCTTGACTCTTCGGCTGTGGGAGCAGAGGCCAACCGTTCGTGCTCTACTCCCTGGGATGCTGGGCAGCCCAGCACGGGTGCCAGAGAGGTTCCATTGTAATGGACTTTGAGTTGGGAAATCGAGGAGCGACAGCAGTGTGGATGGCACCGTTGCAAAGCTGACTTTCTGCAGAAGAGGCAGAGCTCATGTTTTCTGCCCTGGCTCTTCGGCTGTGGGAGCAGAGGCCAGCCGTTCGTGCTCTACTCCCTGGGATGCTGGGCAGCCCAGCACGGGTGCCAAAGAGGTTCCATTGTAATGGACTTTGAGTTGGGAAATGGAGGAGCGACAGCAATGCGAATGGCACCGTTGCAAAGCTGACTTTCTGCAGAAGAGGCACAGCTCAAGCTTTTTGCCCTGGCTCTTCGGCTGTGGGAGCAGAGGCCAGCCGTTCGTGCTCTACTGCCTGGGATGCTGGGCAGCCGAGCACGGGTGCCACAGAGGTTCCATTGTAATGGACTTTGAGTTGGGAAATCGAGGAACCTCAGCGATGCGGATGGCACCGTTGCAAAGCTGACTTTCTGCAGAAGAGGCACAGCTCAAGCTTTTTGCCCTGGCTCTTCGGCTGTGGGAGCAGAGGCCAACCGTTCGTGCTCTACTCCCTGGGATGCTGGGCAGCCGAGCACGGGTGCCAGAGAGGTTCCATTGTAATGGACTTTGAGTTGTGAAATCGTGGAGCGACAGCAAAGCAGATGGCACCATTGCAAAGGTGACTTTCTGCAGAAGAGGTACAGCTCAAGTTTTTTGCCCTGGCTCTTTGGCTGTGGGAGCAGAGGCCAACTGTTCGTGCTCTACTCTCTGGGATGCTGGGCAGACGGGCACGGGTGCCAAAGAGGTTCCATTGTAATGGACTTTGAGTTGGGAAATGGAGGAGCGACAGAAATGAGGATGGCACCGTTGCAAAGCTGACTTTCTGCAGAAGAGGCACAGCTCAAGTTTTTTGCCCTGGCTCTTCGGCTGTTGGAGCAGAGGCCAACCGTTCGTGTTCTTCTCCCTGGGATGTTGGGCAGCAGAGCACGGGTGCCAGAGAGTTTCCATTGTAATGGACTTTGAGTTGGGAAATCGAAGAGCGACAGCAAAGCGGATGTCACCGTTGCAAAGCTGACTTTCTGCAGAAGAGGCACAGCTCAAGTTTTTTGCCCTGGCTCTTCGGCTGTGGGAGCAGAGGCCAACCGTTCGTGCTCTACTCCCTGGGATGCTGGGCAGCCCAGCACGGGTGCCAAAGAGGTTCCATTGTAATGGACTTTGAGTTGGGAAATCGAGGAACCTCAGCAATGCGGATGGCACCGTTGCAAAGCTGACTTTCTGCAGAAGAGGCACAGCTCAAGCTTTTTGCCCTGGCTCTTCGGCTGTGGGAACAGAGGCCAGCCGTTCGTGCTCTACTGCCTGGGATGCTGGGCAGCCGAGCACGGGTGCCACAGAGGTTCCATTGTAATGGACTTTGAGTTGGGAAATCGAGGAACCTCAGCGATGCGGATGGCACCGTTGCAAAGCTGACTTTCTGCAGAAGAGGCACAGCTCAAGCTTTTTGCCCTGGCTCTTCGGCTGTGGGAGCAGAGGCCAACCGTTCGTGCTCTACTGCCTGGGATGCTGGGCAGCCGAGCACGGGTGCCAGAGAGGTTCCATTGTAATGGACTTTGAGTTGTGAAATCGAGGAGCGACAGCAAAGCAGATGGCACCATTGCAAAGCTGACTTTCTGCAGAAGAGGTACAGCTCAAGTTTTTTGCCCTGGCTCTTTGGCTGTGGGAGCAGAGGCCAACTGTTCGTGCTCTACTCTCTGGGATGCTGGGCAGCCGGGCACGGGTGCCAAAGAGGTTCCATTGTAATGGACTTTGAGTTGGGAAATGGAGGAGCGACAGAAATGAGGATGGCACCGTTGCAAAGCTGACTTTCTGCAGAAGAGGCACAGCTCAAGTTTTTTGCCATGGCTCTTCGGCTGTTGGAGCAGAGGCCAACCGTTCGTGTTCTTCTCCCTGGGATGTTGGGCAGCAGAGCACGGGTGCCAGAGAGTTTCCATTGTAATGGACTTTGAGTTGGGAAATTGAAGAGCGACAGCAAAGCGGATGTCACCGTTGCAAAGCTGACTTTCTGCAGAAGAGGCACAGCTCAAGTTTTTTGCCCTGGCTCTTCGGCTGTGGGAGCAGAGGCCAGCCGTTCGTGCTCTACTCCCTGGGAGGCTGGGCAGCCCAGCACGGGTGCCAAAGAGGTTCCATGGTAATGGACTTTGAGTTGGGAAATGGAGGAGCGACAGCAATGCGGATGGCACCGTTGCAAAGCTGAGTTTCTGCAGAAGAGGCACAGCTCAAGCTTTTTGCCCTGGCTCTTCGGCTGTGGGAGCAGAGGCCAACCGTTCGTGCTCTACTGCCTGGGATGCTGGGCAGCCCAGCACGGGTGCCACAGAGGTTCCATTGTAATGGACTTTGAGTTGGGAAATCGAGGAACCTCAGCGATGCGGATGGCACCGTTGCAAAGCTGACTTTCTGCAGAAGAGGCACAGCTCAAGCTTTTTGCCCTGGCTCTTCGGCTGTGGGAGCAGAGGCCAACCGTTCGTGCTCTACTCCCTGGGATGCTGGGCAGCCCAGCACGGGTGCCAAAGAGGTTCCATTGTAATGGACTTTGAGTTGTGAAATCGAGGAGCGACAGCAAAGCAGATGGCACCATTGCAAAGCTGACTTTCTGCAGAAGAGGTACAGCTCAAGTTTTTTGCCCTGGCTCTTTGGCTGTGGGAGCAGAGGCCAACTGTTCGTGCTCTACTCCCTGGGATGCTGGGCAGCCGGGCACGGGTGCCAAAGAGGTTCCATTGTAATGGACTTTGAGTTGGGAAATGGAGGAGCGACAGAAATGAGGATGGCACCGTTGCAAAGCTGACTTTCTGCAGAAGAGGCACAGCTCAAGTTTTTTGCCCTGGCTCTTCGGCTGTGGGAGCAGAGGCCAACTGTTCGTGCTCTACTCTCTGGGATGCTGGGCAGCCGAGCATGGGTGCCAAAGAGGTTCCATTGTAATGGACTTTGAGTTGGGAAATGGAGGAGCGACAGCAATGAGGATGGCACCGTTGCAAAGCTGACTTTCTGCAGAAGAGGCACAGCTCAAGTTTTTTGCCCTGGCTCTTCGGCTGTGGGAGCAGAGGCCAACCGTTCGTGTTCTTATCCCTGGGATGTTGGGCAGCAGAGCACGGGTGCCAGAGAGTTTCCATTGTAATGGACTTTGAGTTGGGAAATCGAAGAGCGACAGCAAAGCGGATGTCACCGTTGCAAAGCTGACTTTCTGCAGAAGAGGCACAGCTCAAGTTTTTTGCCCTGGCTCATCGGCTGTGGGAGCAGAGGCCAACCGTTCGTTCTCTACTCCCTGAAAGGCTGGGCTGCCCAGCACGGGAGCCAAAGACGTTCCATTGTAATGGACTTTGAGTTGGGAAATGGAAGAGCGACAGCAATGCGAATGGCACCGTTGCAAACCTGACTTTCTGCAGAAGAGGCACAGCTCAAGCTTTTTTGCCCTGGCTCTTCGGCTGTGGGAGCAGAGGCCAACCGTTCGTGCTCTACTCCCTGGGATGCTGGGCAGCCCAGCACGGGTGCCAAAGAGGTTCCATTGTAATGGACTTTGAGTTGGGAAATCGAGGAACCTCAGCAATGCGGATGGCACCATTGCAAAGCTGACTTTCTGCAGAAGAGGCACAGCTCAAGCTTTTTGCCCTGGCTCTTCGGCTGTGGGAGCAGAGGCCAACCGTTCGTGCTCTACTCCCTGGGATGCTGGGCAGCCGAGCACGGGTGCCAGAGAGGTTCCATTGTAATGGACTTTGAGTTGGGAAATGGAGGAGCGACAGCAATGCGGATGGCACCATTGCAAAGCTGACTTTCTGCAGAAGAGGCACAGCTCAAGCTTTTTGCCCTGGCTCTTCGGCTGTGGGAGCAGAGGCCAACCGTTCGTGTTCTACTGCCTGGGATGCTGGGCAGCCCAGCATGGGTGCCAAAGAGAGTTTCCATTGTAATGGACCTTGAGCTGGGAAATGGAGGAGCGACAGCAATGCGGATGGCACCGTTGCAAAGCTGACTTTCTGCAGAAGAGGCACAGCTCAAGTTTTTTGCCCTGGCTCTTCGGCTGTGGGAGCAGAGGCCAACCGTTCGTGCTCTACTCCCTGGGATGCTGGGCAGCCCAGCACGGGTGCCTCAGAGGTTCCATTGTAATGGACTTTGAGTTGGGAAATCGAGGAGCGACAGCAGTGCGGATGGCACCGTTGCAAAGCTGACTTTCTGCAGAAGAGGCAGAGCTCATGTTTTCTGCCCTGGCTCTTCGGCTGTGGGAGCAGAGGCCAGCCGTTCGTGCTCTACTCCCTGGGATGCTGGGCAGCCCAGCACGGGTGCCAAAGAGGTTCCATTGTAATGGACTTTGAGTTGGGAAATGGAGGAGCGACAGCAATGCGGATGGCACCGTTGCAAAGCTGACTTTCTGCAGAAGAGGCACAGCTCAAGCTTTTTGCCCTGGCTCTTCGGCTGTGGGAGCAGAGGCCAGCCGTTCGTGCTCTACTGCCTGGGATGCTGGGCAGCCGAGCACGGGTGCCACAGAGGTTCCATTGTAATGGACTTTGAGTTGGGAAATCGAGGAACCTCAGCGATGCGGATGGCACCGTTGCAAAGCTGACTTTCTGCAGAAGAGGCACAGCTCAAGCTTTTTGCCCTGGCTCTTCGGCTGTGGGAGCAGAGGCCAACCGTTCGTGCTCTACTCCCTGGGATGCTGGACAGCAGAGCACGGGTGCCAGAGAGGTTCCATTGTAATGGACTTTGAGTTGGGAAATCGTGGAGCGACAGCAAAGCAGATGGCACCATTGCAAAGCTGACTTTCTGCAGAAGAGGTACAGCTCAAGTTTTTTGCCCTGGCTCTTTGGCTGTGGGAGCAGAGGCCAACTGTTCGTGCTCTACTCTCTGGGATGCTGGGCAGCCGGGCACGGGTGCCAAAGAGGTTCCATTGTAATGGACTTTGAGTTGGGAAATGGAAGAGCGACAGAAATGAGGATGGCACCGTTGCAAAGCTGACTTTCTGCAGAAGAGGCACAGCTCAAGTTTTTTGCCCTGGCTCTTCGGCTGTTGGAGCAGAGGCCAACCGTTCGTGTTCTTCTCCCTGGGATGTTGGGCAGCAGAGCACGGGTGCCAGAGAGTTTCCATTGTAATGGACTTTGAGTTGGGAAATCGAAGAGCGACAGCAAAGCGGATGTCACCGTTGCAAAGCTGACTTTCTGCAGAAGAGGCACAGCTCAAGCTTTTTGCCCTGGCTCTTCGGCTGTGGGAACAGAGGCCAGCCGTTCGTGCTCTACTCCCTGGGAGGCTGGGCAGCCCAGCACGGGTGCCACAGAGGTTCCATTGTAATGGACTTTGAGTTGGGAAATCGAGGAACCTCAGCGATGCGGATGGCACCGTTGCAAAGCTGACTTTCTGCAGAAGAGGCACAGCTCAAGCTTTTTGCCCTGGCTCTTCGGCTGTGGGAGCAGAGGCCAACCGTTCGTGCTCTACTGCCTGGGATGCTGGGCAGCCGAGCACGGATGCCAGAGAGGTTCCATTGTAATGGACTTTGAGTTGTGAAATCGAGGAGCGACAGCAAAGCAGATGGCACCGTTGCAAAGCTGACTTTCTGCAGAAGAGGTACAGCTCAAGTTTTTTGCCCTGGCTCTTTGGCTGTGGGAGCAGAGGCCAACTGTTCGTGCTCTACTCTCTGGGATGCTGGGCAGCCGGGCACGGGTGCCAAAGAGGTTCCATTGTAATGGACTTTGAGTTGGGAAATGGAGGAGCGACAGAAATGAGGATGGCACCGTTGCAAAGCTGACTTTCTGCAGAAGAGGCACAGCTCAAGTTTTTTGCCCTGGCTCTTCGGCTGTTGGAGCAGAGGCCAACCGTTCGTGTTCTTCTCCCTGGGATGTTGGGCAGCAGAGCACGGGTGCCAGAGAGTTTCCATTGTAATGGACTTTGAGTTGGGAAATCGAAGAGCGACAGCAAAGCGGATGTCACCGTTGCAAAGCTGACTTTCTGCAGAAGAGGCACAGCTCCACTTTTTTGCCCTGGCTCTTCGGCTGTGGGAGCAGAGGCCAACCGTTCGTGCTCTACTCCCTGGGATGCTGGGCAGTCGAGCACGGGTGCCAAAGAGGTTCCATTGTAATGGACTTTGAGTTGGGAAATCGAGGAACCTCAGCAATGCGGATGGCACCGTTGCAAAGCTGACTTTCTGCAGAAGAGGCACAGCTCAAGCTTTTTGCCCTGGCTCTTCGGCTGTGGGAACAGAGGCCAGCCGTTCGTGCTCTACTGCCTGGGATGCTGGGCAGCCGAGCACGGGTGCCACAGAGGTTCCATTGTAATGGACTTTGAGTTGGGAAATCGAGGAACCTCAGCGATGCGGATGGCACCGTTGCAAAGCTGACTTTCTGCAGAAGAGGCACAGCTCAAGCTTTTTGCCCTGGCTCTTCGGCTGTGGGAGCAGAGGCCAACCGTTCGTGCTCTACTGCCTGGGATGCTGGGCAGCCGAGCACGGATGCCAGAGAGGTTCCATTGTAATGGACTTTGAGTTGTGAAATCGAGGAGCGACAGCAAAGCAGATGGCACCATTGCAAAGCTGACTTTCTGCAGAAGAGGTACAGCTCAAGTTTTTTGCCCTGGCTCTTTGGCTGTGGGAGCAGAGGCCAACTGTTCGTGCTCTACTCTCTGGGATGCTGGGCAGCCGGGCACGGGTGCCAAAGAGGTTCCATTGTAATGGACTTTGAGTTGGGAAATGGAGGAGCGACAGAAATGAGGATGGCACCGTTGCAAAGCTGACTTTCTGCAGAAGAGGCACAGCTCAAGTTTTTTGCCCTGGCTCTTCGGCTGTTGGAGCAGAGGCCAACCGTTCGTGTTCTTCTCCCTGGGATGTTGGGCAGCAGAGCACGGGTGCCAGAGAGTTTCCATTGTAATGGACTTTGAGTTGGGAAATCGAAGAGCGACAGCAAAGCGGATGTCACCGTTGCAAAGCTGACTTTCTGCAGAAGAGGCACAGCTCCACTTTTTTGCCCTGGCTCTTCGGCTGTGGGAGCAGAGGCCAACCGTTCGTGCTCTACTCCCTGGGATGCTGGGCAGTCGAGCACGGGTGCCAAAGAGGTTCCATTGTAATGGACTTTCAGTTGGGAAATCGAGGAACCTCAGCAATGCGGATGGCACCGTTGCAAAGCTGACTTTCTGCAGAAGAGGCACAGCTCAAGCTTTTTGCCCTGGCTCTTCGGCTGTGTGAGCAGAAGCCAGCCGTTCGTGCTCTACTCCCTGGGATGCTGGGCAGCCCAGCACGGGTGCCAAAGAGGTTCCATTGTAATGGACTTTGAGTTGTGAAATCGAGGAACCTCAGCAATGCGGATGGCACCATTGCAAAGCTGACTTTCTGCAGAAGAGGCACAGCTCAAGCTTTTTGCCCTGGCTCTTCGGCTGTGGGAGCAGAGGCCAACCGTTCTTGCTCTACTCCCTGGGATGCTGGGCAGCCCAGCACGGGTGCCACAGAGGTTCCATTATAATGGACTTTGAGTTGGGAAATCGAAGAGAGACAGCAAAGCGGATGGCACCGTTACAAAGGTAACTTTCTGCAGAAGAGACACAGCTCCAGTTTTTTGCCCTGGCTCTTCGTCTGTGGGAGCAGAGGCCAGCCGTTCGTGCTCTACTCCCTGGGATGCTGGGCAGCCCAGCACGGGTGCCAAAGAGGTTCCATTGTAATGGACTTTGAGTTGGGAAATGGAAGAGCGACAGCAATGCGAATGGCACCGTTGCAAACCTGACTTTCTGCAGAAGAGGCACAGCTCAAGCTTTTTGCCCTGGCTCTTCGGCTGTGGGAGCAGAGGCCAACCGTTCGTGCTCTACTCCCTGGGATGCTCGGCAGCCGAGCACGGGTGCCAAAGAGGTTCCATTGTAATGGACTTTGAGTTGGGAAATGGAGGAGCGACAGCAATGCGGATGGCACCGTTGCAAAGCTGACTTTCTGCAGAAGAGGCACAGCTCAAGCTTTTTGCCCTGGCTCTTCGGCTGTGGGAGCAGAGGCCAACCGTTCGTGTTCTACTGCCTGGGATGCTGGGCAGCCCAGCACGGGTGCCAAAGAGAGTTTCCATTTTAATGGACCTTGAGCTGGGAAATGGAGGAGCGACAGCAATGCGGATGGCACCGTTGCAAAGCTGACTTTCTGCAGAAGAGGCACAGATCAAGTTTTTTGCCTTGACTCTTCGGCTGTGGGAGCAGAGGCCAACCGTTCGTGCTCTACTGCCTGGGATGCTGGGCAGCAGAGCACGGGTGCCACAGAGGTTCCATTGTAATGGACTTTGAGTTGGGAAATGGAGGAACCTCAGCGATGCGGATGGCACCGTTGCAAAGCTGACTTTCTGCAGAAGAGGCACAGCTCAAGTTTTTTGCCCTGGCTCTTCGGCTGTTGGAGCAGAGGCCAACCGTTCGTGTTCTTCTCCCTGGGATGTTGGGCAGCAGAGCACGGGTGCCAGAGAGTTTCCATTGTAATGGACTTTGAGTTGGGAAATCGAAGAGCGACAGCAAAGCGGATGGCACCGTTGCAAAGCTGGCTTTCTGCAGAAGAGGCACAGCTCAAGCTTTTTCCCCTGGCTCTTCGGCTGTGGGAGCAGAGGCCAACCGTTCGTGCTCTACTCCCTGGGATGCTGGGCAGCCCAGCACGGGTGCCAAAGAGGTTCCATTGTAATGGACTTTGAGTTGGGAAATGGAGGAGCGACAGCAATGCGGATGGCACCGTTGCAAAGCTGACTTTCTGCAGAAGAGGCACAGCTCAAGCTTTTTGCCCTGGCTCTTCGGCTGTGGGAGCAGAGGCCAACCGTTCGTGCTCTACTCCCTGGGATGCTGGGCAGCCCAGCACGGGTGCCAAAGAGAGGTTCCATTTTAATGGACCTTGAGCTGGGAAATGGAGGAGCGACAGCAATGCGGATGGCATCATTGCAAAGCTGACTTGCTGCAGAAGAGGCACAGCTCAAGCTTTTTGCCCTGGCTCTTTGGCTGTGGGAGCAGAGGCCAACCGTTCGTGCTCTACTGCCTGGGATGCTGGGCAGCCGAGCACGGGTGCCAGAGAGGTTCCATTGTAATGGACTTTGAGTTGTGAAATCGAGGAGCGACAGCAAAGCAGATGGCACCATTGCAAAGCTGACTTTCTGCAGAAGAGGTACAGCTCAAGTTTTTTGCCCTGGCTCTTTGGCTGTGGGAGCAGAGGCCAACTGTTCGTGCTCTACTCTCTGGGATGCTGGGCAGCCCAGCACGGGTGCCAAAGAGGTTCCATTGTAATGGACTTTGAGTTGGGAAATGGAGGAGCGACAGAAATGAGGATGGCACCGTTGCAAAGCTGACTTTCTGCAGAAGAGGCACAGCTCAAGTTTTTTGCCCTGGCTCTTCGGCTGTGGGAGCAGAGGCCAACCGTTCGTGTTCTTCTCCCTGGGATGTTGGGCAGCAGAGCACGGGTGCCAGAGAGTTTCCATTGTAATGGACTTTGAGTTGGGAAATCGAAGAGCGACAGAAAAGCGGATGTCACCGTTGCAAAGCTGACTTTCTGCAGAAGAGGCACAGCTCAAGTTTTTTGCCCTGGCTCTTCGGCTGTGGGAGCAGTGGCCAACTGTTCGTGCTCTACTCCCTGCGATGCTGGGCAGCCCAGCACGGGTGTCAAAGAGGTTCCATTGTAATGGACTTTGAGTTGGGAAATCGAGGAACCTCAGCAATGCGGATGGCACCATTGCAAAGCTGACTTTCTGCAGAAGAGGCACAGCTCAAGCTTTTTGCCCTGGCTCTTCGGCTGTGGGAGCAGAGGCCAACTGTTCTTGCTCTACTCCCTGAAAGGCTGGGCAGCCCAGCACGGGTGCCACAGAGGTTCCATTATAATGGACTTTGAGTTGGGAAATGGAGGAGCGACAGCAAAGCAGATGGCACCGTTACAAAGGTAACTTTCTGCAGAAGAGACACAGCTCAAGTTTTTTGCCCTGGCTCTTCGTTTGTGGGAGCACAGGCCAACCGTTCGTGCTCTACTCCCTGGGATGCTGGGCAGCCGAGCACGGGTGCCAAAGAGGTTCCATTGTAATGGACTTTGAGTTGGGAAATGGAGGAGCGACAGCAATGCGGATGGCACCGTTGCAAAGCTGACTTTCTGCAGAAGAGGCACAGCTCAAGTTTTTTGCCCTGGCTCTTTGGCTGTGGGAGCAGAGGCCAACTGTTCGTGCTCTACTCTCTGAGATGCTGGGCAGCCGGCCACGGGTGCCAGAGAGGTTCCATTGTAATGGACTTTGAGTTGGGAAATCGACGAGCGACAGCAAAGCGGATGTCACCGTTGCAAAGCTGACTTTCTGCAGAAGAGGCACAGCTCAAGTTTTTGCCCTGGCTCATCGGCTGTGGGAGCAGAGGCCAACCGTTCGTGCTCTGCTCCCTGAAAGGCTGGGCTGCCCAGCACGGGTGCCAAAGAGGTTCCATTGTAATGGACTTTGAGTTGGGAAATGGAGGAGCGACAGCAATGCGGATGGCACCGTTGCAAAGCTGACTTTCTGCAGAAGAGGCACAGCTCAAGCTTTTTGCCCTGGCTCTTTGGCTGTGGGAGCAGAGGCCAACTGTTCGTGCTCTACTCTCTGGGATGCTGGGCAGCCCAGCACGGGTGCCAAAGAGGTTCCATTGTAATGGACTTTGAGTTGGGAAATGGAGGAGCGACAGCAATGAGGATGGCACCGTTGCAAAGCTGACTTTCTGCATAAGAGGCACAGCTCAAGTTTTTTGCCCTGGCTCTTCGGCTGTGGGAGCAGAGGCCAACCGTTCGTGTTCTTATCCCTGGGATGTTGGGCAGCAGAGCACGGATGCCAGAGAGTTTCCACTGTAATGGACTTTGAGTTGGGAAATCGAAGAGCGACAGCAAAGCGGATGTCACCGTTGCAAAGCTGACTTTCTGCAGAAGAGGCACAGCTCAAGTTTTTTGCCCTGGCTCATCGGCTGTGGGAGCAGAGGCCAACCGTTCGTTCTCTACTCCCTGAAAGGCTGGGCTGCCCAGCACGGGTGCCAAAGACGTTCCATTGTAATGGCCTTTGAGTTGGGAAATGGAAGAGCGACAGCAATGCGAATGGCACCGTTGCAAACCTGACTTTCTGCAGAAGAGGCACAGCTCAAGTTTTTTGCCCTGGCTCTTCGGCTGTGGGAGCAGAGGCCAACCGTTCGTGCTCTACTGCCTGGGATGCTGGGCAGCCGAGCACGGATGCCAGAGAGGTTCCATTGTAATGGACTTTGAGTTGTGAAATCGAGGAGCGACAGCAAAGCAGATGGCACCATTGCAAAGCTGACTTTCTGCAGAAGAGGTACAGCTCAAGTTTTTTGCCCTGGCTCTTTGGCTGTGGGAGCAGAGGCCAACTGTTCGTGCTCTACTCTCTGGGATGCTGGGCAGCCGGGCACGGGTGCCAAAGAGGTTCCATTGTAATGGACTTTGAGTTGGGAAATGGAGGAGCGACAGAAATGAGGATGGCACCGTTGCAAAGCTGACTTTCTGCAGAAGAGGCACAGCTCAAGTTTTTTGCCCTGGCTCTTCGGCTGTTGGAGCAGAGGCCAACCGTTCGTGTTCTTCTCCCTGGGATGTTGGGCAGCAGAGCACGGGTGCCAGAGAGTTTCCATTGTAATGGACTTTGAGTTGGGAAATCGAAGAGCGACAGCAAAGCGGATGTCACCGTTGCAAAGCTGACTTTCTGCAGAAGAGGCACAGCTCCACTTTTTTGCCCTGGCTCTTCGGCTGTGGGAGCAGAGGCCAACCGTTCGTGCTCTACTCCCTGGGATGCTGGGCAGCCCAGCACAGGTGCCAAAGAGGTTCCATTGTAATGGACTTTGAGTTGGGAAATCGAGGAACCTCAGCAATGCGGATGGCACCGTTGCAAAGCTGACTTTCTGCAGAAGAGGCACAGCTCAAGCTTTTTGCCCTGGCTCTTCGGCTGTGGGAACAGAGGCCAGCCGTTCGTGCTCTACTGCCTGGGATGCTGGGCAGCCGAGCACGGGTGCCACAGAGGTTCCATTGTAATGGACTTTGAGTTGGGAAATCGAGGAACCTCAGCGATGCGGATGGCACCGTTGCAAAGCTGACTTTCTGCAGAAGAGGCACAGCTCAAGCTTTTTGCCCTGGCTCTTCGGCTGTGGGAGCAGAGGCCAACCGTTCGTGCTCTACTGCCTGGGATGCTGGGCAGCCGAGCACGGATGCCAGAGAGGTTCCATTGTAATGGACTTTGAGTTGTGAAATCGAGGAGCGACAGCAAAGCAGATGGCACCATTGCAAAGCTGACTTTCTGCAGAAGAGGTACAGCTCAAGTTTTTTGCCCTGGCTCTTTGGCTGTGGGAGCAGAGGCCAACTGTTCGTGCTCTACTCTCTGGGATGCTGGGCAGCCGGGCACGGGTGCCAAAGAGGTTCCATTGTAATGGACTTTGAGTTGGGAAATGGAGGAGCGACAGAAATGAGGATGGCACCGTTGCAAAGCTGACTTTCTGCAGAAGAGGCACAGCTCAAGTTTTTTGCCCTGGCTCTTCGGCTGTTGGAGCAGAGGCCAACCGTTCGTGTTCTTCTCCCTGGGATGTTGGGCAGCAGAGCACGGGTGCCAGAGAGTTTCCATTGTAATGGACTTTGAGTTGGGAAATCGAAGAGCGACAGCAAAGCGGATGTCACCGTTGCAAAGCTGACTTTCTGCAGAAGAGGCACAGCTCAAGTTTTTTGCCCTGGCTCTTCGGCTGTGGGAGCAGAGGCCAACCGTTCGTGCTCTACTCCCTGGGATGCTGGGCAGTCGAGCACGGGTGCCAAAGAGGTTCCATTGTAATGGACTTTCAGTTGGGAAATCGAGGAACCTCAGCAATGCGGATGGCACCGTTGCAAAGCTGACTTTCTGCAGAAGAGGCACAGCTCAAGCTTTTTGCCCTGGCTCTTCGGCTGTGTGAGCAGAAGCCAGCCGTTCGTGCTCTACTCCCTGGGATGCTGGGCAGCCCAGCACGGGTGCCAAAGAGGTTCCATTGTAATGGACTTTGAGTTGGGAAATCGAGGAACCTCAGCAATGCGGATGGCACCATTGCAAAGCTGACTTTCTGCAGAAGAGGCACAGCTCAAGCTTTTTGCCCTGGCTCTTCGGCTGTGGGAGCAGAGGCCAACCGTTCTTGCTCTACTCCCTGGGATGCTGGGCAGCCCAGCACGGGTGCCACAGAGGTTCCATTATAATGGACTTTGAGTTGGGAAATCGAAGAGAGACAGCAAAGCGGATGGCACCGTTACAAAGGTAACTTTCTGCAGAAGAGACACAGCTCCAGTTTTTTGCCCTGGCTCTTCGTCTGTGGGAGCAGAGGCCAGCCGTTCGTGCTCTACTCCCTGGGATGCTGGGCAGCCCAGCACGGGTGCCAAAGAGGTTCCATTGTAATGGACTTTGAGTTGGGAAATGGAAGAGCGACAGCAATGCGAATGGCACCGTTGCAAACCTGACTTTCTGCAGAAGAGGCACAGCTCAAGCTTTTTGCCCTGGCTCTTCGGCTGTGGGAGCAGAGGCCAACCGTTCGTGCTCTACTCCCTGGGATGCTCGGCAGCCGAGCACGGGTGCCAAAGAGGTTCCATTGTAATGGACTTTGAGTTGGGAAATGGAGGAGCGACAGCAATGCGGATGGCACCGTTGCAAAGCTGACTTTCTGCAGAAGAGGCACAGCTCAAGCTTTTTGCCCTGGCTCTTCGGCTGTGGGAGCAGAGGCCAACCGTTCGTGTTCTACTGCCTGGGATGCTGGGCAGCCCAGCACGGGTGCCAAAGAGAGTTTCCATTTTAATGGACCTTGAGCTGGGAAATGGAGGAGCGACAGCAATGCGGATGGCACCGTTGCAAAGCTGACTTTCTGCAGAAGAGGCACAGATCAAGTTTTTTGCCTTGACTCTTCGGCTGTGGGAGCAGAGGCCAACCGTTCGTGCTCTACTGCCTGGGATGCTGGGCAGCAGAGCACGGGTGCCACAGAGGTTCCATTGTAATGGACTTTGAGTTGGGAAATGGAGGAACCTCAGCGATGCGGATGGCACCGTTGCAAAGCTGACTTTCTGCAGAAGAGGCACAGCTCAAGTTTTTTGCCCTGGCTCTTCGGCTGTTGGAGCAGAGGCCAACCGTTCGTGTTCTTCTCCCTGGGATGTTGGGCAGCAGAGCACGGGTGCCAGAGAGTTTCCATTGTAATGGACTTTGAGTTGGGAAATCGAAGAGCGACAGCAAAGCGGATGGCACCGTTGCAAAGCTGGCTTTCTGCAGAAGAGGCACAGCTCAAGCTTTTTCCCCTGGCTCTTCGGCTGTGGGAGCAGAGGCCAACCGTTCGTGCTCTACTCCCTGGGATGCTGGGCAGCCCAGCACGGGTGCCAAAGAGGTTCCATTGTAATGGACTTTGAGTTGGGAAATGGAGGAGCGACAGCAATGCGGATGGCACCGTTGCAAAGCTGACTTTCTGCAGAAGAGGCACAGCTCAAGCTTTTTGCCCTGGCTCTTCGGCTGTGGGAGCAGAGGCCAACCGTTCGTGCTCTACTCCCTGGGATGCTGGGCAGCCCAGCACGGGTGCCATAGAGAGGTTCCATTTTAATGGACCTTGAGCTGGGAAATGGAGGAGCGACAGCAATGCGGATGGCATCATTGCAAAGCTGACTTGCTGCAGAAGAGGCACAGCTCAAGCTTTTTGCCCTGGCTCTTTGGCTGTGGGAGCAGAGGCCAACCGTTCGTGCTCTACTGCCTGGGATGCTGGGCAGCCGAGCACGGGTGCCAGAGAGGTTCCATTGTAATGGACTTTGAGTTGTGAAATCGAGGAGCGACAGCAAAGCAGATGGCACCATTGCAAAGCTGACTTTCTGCAGAAGAGGTACAGCTCAAGTTTTTTGCCCTGGCTCTTTGGCTGTGGGAGCAGAGGCCAACTGTTCGTGCTCTACTCTCTGGGATGCTGGGCAGCCCAGCACGGGTGCCAAAGAGGTTCCATTGTAATGGACTTTGAGTTGGGAAATGGAGGAGCGACAGAAATGAGGATGGCACCGTTGCAAAGCTGACTTTCTGCAGAAGAGGCACAGCTCAAGTTTTTTGCCCTGGCTCTTCGGCTGTGGGAGCAGAGGCCAACCGTTCGTGTTCTTCTCCCTGGGATGTTGGGCAGCAGAGCACGGGTGCCAGAGAGTTTCCATTGTAATGGACTTTGAGTTGGGAAATCGAAGAGCGACAGCAAAGCGGATGTCACCGTTGCAAAGCTGACTTTCTGCAGAAGAGGCACAGCTCAAGTTTTTTGCCCTGGCTCTTCGGCTGTGGGAGCAGTGGCCAACTGTTCGTGCTCTACTCCCTGCGATGCTGGGCAGCCCAGCACGGGTGTCAAAGAGGTTCCATTGTAATGGACTTTGAGTTGGGAAATCGAGGAACCTCAGCAATGCGGATGGCACCATTGCAAAGCTGACTTTCTGCAGAAGAGGCACAGCTCAAGCTTTTTGCCCTGGCTCTTCGGCTGTGGGAGCAGAGGCCAACTGTTCTTGCTCTACTCCCTGAAAGGCTGGGCAGCCCAGCACGGGTGCCACAGAGGTTCCATTATAATGGACTTTGAGTTGGGAAATGGAGGAGCGACAGCAAAGCAGATGGCACCGTTACAAAGGTAACTTTCTGCAGAAGAGACACAGCTCAAGTTTTTTGCCCTGGCTCTTCGTTTGTGGGAGCACAGGCCAACCGTTCGTGCTCTACTCCCTGGGATGCTGGGCAGCCGAGCACGGGTGCCAAAGAGGTTCCATTGTAATGGACTTTGAGTTGGGAAATGGAGGAGCGACAGCAATGCGGATGGCACCGTTGCAAAGCTGACTTTCTGCAGAAGAGGCACAGCTCAAGTTTTTTGCCCTGGCTCTTTGGCTGTGGGAGCAGAGGCCAACTGTTCGTGCTCTACTCTCTGAGATGCTGGGCAGCCGGCCACGGGTGCCAGAGAGGTTCCATTGTAATGGACTTTGAGTTGGGAAATCGACGAGCGACAGCAAAGCGGATGTCACCGTTGCAAAGCTGACTTTCTGCAGAAGAGGCACAGCTCAAGTTTTTGCCCTGGCTCATCGGCTGTGGGAGCAGAGGCCAACCGTTCGTGCTCTGCTCCCTGAAAGGCTGGGCTGCCCAGCACGGGTGCCAAAGAGGTTCCATTGTAATGGACTTTGAGTTGGGAAATGGAGGAGCGACAGCAATGCGGATGGCACCGTTGCAAAGCTGACTTTCTGCAGAAGAGGCACAGCTCAAGCTTTTTGCCCTGGCTCTTTGGCTGTGGGAGCAGAGGCCAACTGTTCGTGCTCTACTCTCTGGGATGCTGGGCAGCCCAGCACGGGTGCCAAAGAGGTTCCATTGTAATGGACTTTGAGTTGGGAAATGGAGGAGCGACAGCAATGAGGATGGCACCGTTGCAAAGCTGACTTTCTGCATAAGAGGCACAGCTCAAGTTTTTTGCCCTGGCTCTTCGGCTGTGGGAGCAGAGGCCAACCGTTCGTGTTCTTATCCCTGGGATGTTGGGCAGCAGAGCACGGATGCCAGAGAGTTTCCACTGTAATGGACTTTGAGTTGGGAAATCGAAGAGCGACAGCAAAGCGGATGTCACCGTTGCAAAGCTGACTTTCTGCAGAAGAGGCACAGCTCAAGTTTTTTGCCCTGGCTCATCGGCTGTGGGAGCAGAGGCCAACCGTTCGTTCTCTACTCCCTGAAAGGCTGGGCTGCCCAGCACGGGTGCCAAAGACGTTCCATTGTAATGGCCTTTGAGTTGGGAAATGGAAGAGCGACAGCAATGCGAATGGCACCGTTGCAAACCTGACTTTCTGCAGAAGAGGCACAGCTCAAGTTTTTTGCCCTGGCTCTTCGGCTGTGGGAGCAGAGGCCAACCGTTCGTGCTCTACTCCCTGGGATGCTGGGCAGCCCAGCACGGGTGCCAAAGAGGTTCCATTGTAATGGACTTTGAGTTGTGAAATCGAGGAGCGACAGCAATGCGGATGGCACCATTGCAAACCTGACTTTCTGCAGAAGAGGCACAGCTCAAGCTTTTTGCCCTGGCTCTTCGGCTGTGGGAGCAGAGGCCAGCCGTTCGTGCTCTACTCCCTGGGATGCTGGGCAGCCCAGCACGGGTGCCAAAGAGGTTCCATTGTAATGGACTTTGAGTTGGGAAATGGAGGAGCGACAGCAATGCGGATGGCACCGTTGCAAAGCTGACTTTCTGCAGAAGAGGCACAGCTCAAGCTTTTTGCCCTGGCTCTTCGGCTGTGGGAGCAGAGGCCAACCGTTCGTGTTCTACTGCCTGGGATGCTGGGCAGCCCAGCACGGGTGCCAAAGAGAGTTTCCATTGTAATGGACCTTGAGCTGGGAAATGGAGGAGCGACAGCAATGCGGATGGCACCGTTGCAAAGCTGACTTTCTGCAGAAGAGGCACAGATCAAGTTTTTTGCCTTGAATCTTCGGCTGTGGGAGCAGAGGCCAACCGTTCGTGCTCTACTTCCTGGGATGCTGGGCAGCCCAGCACGGGTGCCAGAGACGTTCCATTGTAATGGACTTTGAGTTGGGAAATCGAGGAGCGACAGCAGTGCGGATGGCACCGTTGCAAAGCTGAGATTCTGCAGAAGAGGCAGAGCTCATGTTTTCTGCCCTGGCTCTTCGGCTGTGGGAGCAGAGGCCAGCCGTTCGTGCTCTACTCCCTGGAAGGCTGGGCAGCCCAGCACGGGTGCCAAAGAGGTTAAATTGTAATGGACTTTGAGTTGGGAAATGGAGGAGCGACAGCAATGCAGATGGCACCGTTGCAAAGCTGAGTTTCTGCAGAAGAGGCACAGCTCAAGCTTTTTGCCCTGGCTCTTCGGCTGTGGGAGCAGAGGCCAGCCGTTCGTGCTCTACTGCCTGGGATGCTGGGCAGCCGAGCACGGGTGCCACAGAGGTTCCATTGTAATGGACTTTGAGTTGGGAAATCGAGGAACCTCAGCGATGCGGATGGCACCGTTGCAAAGCTGACTTTCTGCAGAAGAGGCACAGCTCAAGCTTTTTGCCCTGGCTCTTCGGCTGTGGGAGCAGAGGCCAACCGTTCGTGCTCTACTGCCTGGGATGCTGGGCAGCCGAGCACGGGTGCCAGAGAGGTTCCATTGTAATGGACTTTGAGTTGTGAAATCGAGGAGCGACAGCAAAGCAGATGGCACCATTGCAAAGCTGACTTTCTGCAGAAGAGGTACAGCTCAAGTTTTTTGCCCTGGCTCTTTGGCTGGGGGAGCAGAGGCCAACTGTTCGTGCTCTACTCTCTGGGATGCTGGGCAGCCGGGCACGGGTGCCAAAGAGGTTCCATTGTAATGGACTTTGAGTTGGGAAATGGAGGAGCGACAGAAATGAGGATGGCACCGTTGCAAAACTGACTTTCTGCAGAAGAGGCACAGCTCAAGTTTTTTGCCCTGGCTCTTCGGCTGTTGGAGCAGAGGCCAACCGTTCGTGTTCTTCTCCCTGGGATGTTGGGCAGCAGAGCACGGGTGCCAGAGAGTTTCCATTGTAATGGACTTTGAGTTGGGAAATCGAAGAGCGACAGCAAAGCGGATGTCACCATTGCAAAGCTGACTTTCTGCAGAAGAGGCACAGCTCAAGTTTTTTGCCCTGGCTCTTCGGCTGTGGGAGCAGAGGCCAACCGTTCGTGCTCTACTCCCTGGGATGCTGGGCAGTCGAGCACGGGTGCCAAAGAGGTTCCATTGTAATGGACTTTGAGTTGGGAAATCGAGGAACCTCAGCAATGCGGATGGCACCGTTGCAAAGCTGACTTTCTGCAGAAGAGGCACAGCTCAAGCTTTTTGCCCTGGCTCTTCGGCTGTGGGAGCAGAGGCCAACCGTTCGTGTTCTACTGCCTGGGATGCTGGGCAGCCCAGCACGGGTGCCAAAGAGAGTTTCCATTGTAATGGACCTTGAGCTGGGAAATGGAGGAGCGACAGCAATGCGGATGGCACCGTTGCAAAGCTGACTTTCTGCAGAAGAGGCACAGATCAAGTTTTTTGCCTTGAATCTTCGGCTGTGGGAGCAGAGGCCAACCGTTCGTGCTCTACTTCCTGGGATGCTGGGCAGCCCAGCACGGGTGCCAGAGACGTTCCATTGTAATGGACTTTGAGTTGGGAAATCGAGGAGCGACAGCAGTGCGGATGGCACCGTTGCAAAGCTGAGATTCTGCAGAAGAGGCAGAGCTCATGTTTTCTGCCCTGGCTCTTCGGCTGTGGGAGCAGAGGCCAGCCGTTCGTGCTCTACTCCCTGGGAGGCTGGGCAGCCCAGCACGGGTGCCAAAGAGGTTAAATTGTAATGGACTTTGAGTTGGGAAATGGAGGAGCGACAGCAATGCAGATGGCACCGTTGCAAAGCTGAGTTTCTGCAGAAGAGGCACAGCTCAAGCTTTTTGCCCTGGCTCTTCGGCTGTGGGAGCAGAGGCCAGCCGTTCGTGCTCTACTGCCTGGGATGCTGGGCAGCCGAGCACGGGTGCCACAGAGGTTCCATTGTAATGGACTTTGAGTTGGGAAATCGAGGAACCTCAGCGATGCGGATGGCACCGTTGCAAAGCTGACTTTCTGCAGAAGAGGCACAGCTCAAGCTTTTTGCCCTGGCTCTTCGGCTGTGGGAGCAGAGGCCAACCGTTCGTGCTCTACTGCCTGGGATGCTGGGCAGCCGAGCACGGGTGCCAGAGAGGTTCCATTGTAATGGACTTTGAGTTGTGAAATCGAGGAGCGACAGCAAAGCAGATGGCACCATTGCAAAGCTGACTTTCTGCAGAAGAGGTACAGCTCAAGTTTTTTGCCCTGGCTCTTTGGCTGGGGGAGCAGAGGCCAACTGTTCGTGCTCTACTCTCTGGGATGCTGGGCAGCCGGGCACGGGTGCCAAAGAGGTTCCATTGTAATGGACTTTGAGTTGGGAAATGGAGGAGCGACAGAAATGAGGATGGCACCGTTGCAAAACTGACTTTCTGCAGAAGAGGCACAGCTCAAGTTTTTTGCCCTGGCTCTTCGGCTGTTGGAGCAGAGGCCAACCGTTCGTGTTCTTCTCCCTGGGATGTTGGGCAGCAGAGCACGGGTGCCAGAGAGTTTCCATTGTAATGGACTTTGAGTTGGGAAATCGAAGAGCGACAGCAAAGCGGATGTCACCATTGCAAAGCTGACTTTCTGCAGAAGAGGCACAGCTCAAGTTTTTTGCCCTGGCTCTTCGGCTGTGGGAGCAGAGGCCAACCGTTCGTGCTCTACTCCCTGGGATGCTGGGCAGTCGAGCACGGGTGCCAAAGAGGTTCCATTGTAATGGACTTTGAGTTGGGAAATCGAGGAACCTCAGCAATGCGGATGGCACCGTTGCAAAGCTGACTTTCTGCAGAAGAGGCACAGCTCAAGCTTTTTGCCCTGGCTCTTCGGCTGTGGGAGCAGAGGCCAACCGTTCGTGTTCTACTGCCTGGGATGCTGGGCAGCCCAGCACGGGTGCCAAAGAGAGTTTCCATTGTAATGGACCTTGAGCTGGGAAATGGAGGAGCGACAGCAATGCGGATGGCACCGTTGCAAAGCTGACTTTCTGCAGAAGAGGCACAGATCAAGTTTTTTGCCTTGAATCTTCGGCTGTGGGAGCAGAGGCCAACCGTTCGTGCTCTACTTCCTGGGATGCTGGGCAGCCCAGCACGGGTGCCAGAGACGTTCCATTGTAATGGACTTTGAGTTGGGAAATCGAGGAGCGACAGCAGTGCGGATGGCACCGTTGCAAAGCTGAGATTCTGCAGAAGAGGCAGAGCTCATGTTTTCTGCCCTGGCTCTTCGGCTGTGGGAGCAGAGGCCAGCCGTTCGTGCTCTACTCCCTGGGAGGCTGGGCAGCCCAGCACGGGTGCCAAAGAGGTTAAATTGTAATGGACTTTGAGTTGGGAAATGGAGGAGCGACAGCAATGCAGATGGCACCGTTGCAAAGCTGAGTTTCTGCAGAAGAGGCACAGCTCAAGCTTTTTGCCCTGGCTCTTCGGCTGTGGGAGCAGAGGCCAGCCGTTCGTGCTCTACTGCCTGGGATGCTGGGCAGCCGAGCACGGGTGCCACAGAGGTTCCATTGTAATGGACTTTGAGTTGGGAAATCGAGGAACCTCAGCGATGCGGATGGCACCGTTGCAAAGCTGACTTTCTGCAGAAGAGGCACAGCTCAAGCTTTTTGCCCTGGCTCTTCGGCTGTGGGAGCAGAGGCCAACCGTTCGTGCTCTACTGCCTGGGATGCTGGGCAGCCGAGCACGGGTGCCAGAGAGGTTCCATTGTAATGGACTTTGAGTTGTGAAATCGAGGAGCGACAGCAAAGCAGATGGCACCATTGCAAAGCTGACTTTCTGCAGAAGAGGTACAGCTCAAGTTTTTTGCCCTGGCTCTTTGGCTGGGGGAGCAGAGGCCAACTGTTCGTGCTCTACTCTCTGGGATGCTGGGCAGCCGGGCACGGGTGCCAAAGAGGTTCCATTGTAATGGACTTTGAGTTGGGAAATGGAGGAGCGACAGAAATGAGGATGGCACCGTTGCAAAACTGACTTTCTGCAGAAGAGGCACAGCTCAAGTTTTTTGCCCTGGCTCTTCGGCTGTTGGAGCAGAGGCCAACCGTTCGTGTTCTTCTCCCTGGGATGTTGGGCAGCAGAGCACGGGTGCCAGAGAGTTTCCATTGTAATGGACTTTGAGTTGGGAAATCGAAGAGCGACAGCAAAGCGGATGTCACCATTGCAAAGCTGACTTTCTGCAGAAGAGGCACAGCTCAAGTTTTTTGCCCTGGCTCTTCGGCTGTGGGAGCAGAGGCCAACCGTTCGTGCTCTACTCCCTGGGATGTTGGGCAGTCGAGCACGGGTGCCAAAGAGGTTCCATTGTAATGGACTTTGAGTTGGGAAATCGAGGAACCTCAGCAATGCGGATGGCACCATTGCAAAGCTGACTTTCTGCAGAAGAGGCACAGCTCAAGCTTTTTGCCCTGGCTCTTCGGCTGTGGGAGCAGAGGCCAACTGTTCTTGCTCTACTCCCTGGGATGCTGGGCAGCCCAGCACGGGTGCCACAGAGGTTCCATTATAATGGACTTTGAGTTGGGAAATGGAGGAGCGACAGCAAAGCGGATGGCACCGTTACAAAGGTAACTTTCTGCAGAAGAGACACAGCTCCAGTTTTTTGCCCTGGCTCTTCGTTTGTGGGAGCACAGGCCAACCGTTCGTGCTCTACTCCTTGGGATGCTGGGCAGCCGAGCACGGGTGCCAAAGAGGTTCCATTGTAATGGACTTTGAGTTGGGAAATGGAGGAGCGACAGCAATGCGGATGGCACCGTTGCAAAGCTGACTTTCTGCAGAAGAGGCACAGCTCAAGTTTTTGCCCTGGCTCATCGGCTGTGGGAGCAGAGGCCAACCGTTCGTGCTCTGCTCCCTGAAAGGCTGGGCTGCCCAGCACGGGTGCCAAAGAGGTTCCATTGTAATGGACTTTGAGTTGTGAAATCGAGGAACCTCAGCAATGCGGATGGCATCATTGCAAAGCTGACTTTCTGCAGAAGAGGCACAGCTCAAGTTTTTTGCCCTGGCTTATCGGCTGTGGGAGCAGAGGCCAACCGTTCGTGCTCTACTCCCTGGGATGCTGGGCAGCCCAGCACGGGTGCCAAAGAGGTTCCATTGTAATGGACTTTGAGTTGGGAAATCGAGGAACCTCAGCAATGCGGATGGCACCGTTGCAAAGCTGACTTTCTGCAGAAGAGGCACAGCTCAAGTTTTTTGCCCTGGCTCTTCGGCTGTGGGAGCAGAGGCCAACCGTTCGTGCTCTACTCCCTGGGATGCTGGGCAGCCCAGCACGGGTGCCACAGAGGTTCCATTATAAAGGACTTTGAGTTGGGAAATCGAGGAGCGACAGCAAAGCGGATGGCACCGTTGCAAAGGTAACTTTCTGCAGAAGAGACACAGCTCCAGTTTTTTGCCCTGGCTCTTCGTCTGTGGGAGCAGAGGCCAGCCGTTCGTGTTCTACTCCCTGGGAGGCTGGGCAGCCCAGCACGGGTGCCAAAGAGGTTCCATTGTAATGGACTTTGAGTTGGGAAATGGAGGAGCGACAGCAATGCGGATGGCACCGTTGCAAAGCTGACTTTCTGCAGAAGAGGCACAGCTCAAGTTTTTTGCCCTGGCTCTTTGGCTGTGGGAGCAGAGGCCAACTGTTCGTGCTCTACTCTCTGGGATGCTGGGCAGCCGGGCACGGGTGCCAAAGAGGTTCCATTGTAATGGACTTTGAGTTGGGAAATGGAGGAGCGACAGCCATGCGGATGGCACCGTTGCAAAGCTGACTTTCTGCAGAAGAGGCACAGCTCAAGTTTTTTGCCCTGGCTCTTCGGCTGTGGGAGCAGAGGCCAACCGTTCGTGTTCTTATCCCTGGGATGTTGGGCAGCAGAGCACGGGTGCCAGAGAGTTTCCATTGTAATGGACTTTGAGTTGGGAAATCGAAGAGCGACAGCAAAGCGGATGTCACCGTTGCAAAGCTGACTTTCTGCAGAAGAGGCACAGATCAAGTTTTTTGCCCTGGCTCATCGGCTGTGGGAGCAGAGGCCAACCGTTCTTGCTCTACTCCCTGGGATGCTGGGCAGTCGAGCACGGGTGCCAAAGAGGTTCCATTGTAATGGACTTTGAGTTGGGAAATCGAGGAACCTCAGCAATGCGGATGGCATCATTGCAAAGCTGACTTTCTGCAGAAGAGGCACAGCTCAAGTTTTTTGCCCTGGCTTATCGGCTGTGGGAGCAGAGGCCAACCGTTCGTGCTCTACTCCCTGGGATGCTGGGCAGCCCAGCACGGGTGCCAAAGAGGTTCCATTGTAATGGACTTTGAGTTGGGAAATCGAGGAACCTCAGCAATGCGGATGGCACCGTTGCAAAGCTGACTTTCTGCAGAAGAGCCACAGCTCCAGTTTTTTGCCCTGGCTCTTCGGCTGTGGGAGCAGAGGCCAACCGTTCTTGCTCTACTCCCTGGGATGCTGGGCAGCCGAGCACGGGTGCCACAGAGGTTCCATTATAAAGGACTTTGAGTTGGGAAATCGAGGAGCGACAGCAAAGCGGATGGCACCGTTGCAAAGGTAACTTTCTGCAGAAGAGACACAGCTCCAGTTTTTTGCCCTGGCTCTTCGTCTGTGGGAGCAGAGGCCAGCCGTTCGTGTTCTACTCCCTGGGAGGCTGGGCAGCCCAGCACGGGTGCCAAAGAGGTTCCATTGTAATGGACTTTGAGTTGGGAAATGGAGGAGCGACAGCAATGCGGATGGCACCGTTGCAAAGCTGACTTTCTGCAGAAGAGGCACAGCTCAAGTTTTTTGCCCTGGCTCTTTGGCTGTGGGAGCAGAGGCCAACTGTTCGTGCTCTACTCTCTGGGATGCTGGGCAGCCGGGCACGGGTGCCAAAGAGGTTCCATTGTAATGGACTTTGAGTTGGGAAATGGAGGAGCGACAGCCATGCGGATGGCACCGTTGCAAAGCTGACTTTCTGCAGAAGAGGCACAGCTCAAGTTTTTTGCCCTGGCTCTTCGGCTGTGGGAGCAGAGGCCAACCGTTCGTGTTCTTCTCCCTGGGATGTTGGGCAGCAGAGCACGGGTGCCAGAGAGTTTCCATTGTAATGGACTTTGAGTTGGGAAATCGAAGAGCGACAGCAAAGCGGATGTCACCGTTGCAAAGCTGACTTTCTGCAGAAGAGGCACAGCTCAAGTATTTTGCCCTGGCTCATCGGCTGTGGGAGCAGAGGCCAACCGTTCGTTCTCTACTCCCTGAAAGGCTGGGCTGCCCAGCACGGGTGCCAAAGAGGTTCCATTGTAATGGACTTTGAGTTGGGAAATGGAAGAGCGACAGCAATGCGAATGGCACCGTTGCAAACCTGACTTTCTGCAGAAGAGGCACAGCTCAAGCTTTTTGCCCTGGCTCTTCGGCTGTGGGAGCAGAGGCCAACCGTTCGTGTTCTACTGCCTGGGATGCTGGGCAGCCCAGCACGGGTGCCAAAGAGAGTTTCCATTGTAATGGACCTTGAGCTGGGAAATGGAGGAGCGACAGCAATGCGGATGGCACCGTTGCAAAGCTGACTTTCTGCAGAAGAGGCACAGATCAAGTTTTTTGCCTTGACTCTTCGGCTGTGGGAGCAGAGGCCAACCGTTCGTGCTCTACTCCCTGGGATGCTGGGCAGCCCAGCACGGGTGCCAAAGAGGTTCCATTGTAATGGACTTTGAGTTGGGAAATCGAGGAGCGACAGCAGTGCGGATGGCACCGTTGCAAAGCTGACTTTCTGCAGAAGAGGCACAGCTCATGTTTTTTGCCCTGGCTCTTCGGCTGTGGGAGCAGAGGCCAGCCGTTCATGCTCTACTCCCTGGGAGGCTGGGCAGCCCAGCACGGGTGCCAAAGAGGTTCCATTGTAATGGACTTTGAGTTGGGAAATCGAGGAACCTCAGCAATGCGGATGGCACCGTTGCAAAGCTGACTTTCTGCAGAAGAGGCACAGCTCAAGCTTTTTGCCCTGGCTCTTCGGCTGTGGGAGCAGAGGCCAACCGTTCGTGCTCTACTGCCTGGGATGCTGGGCAGCCGAGCACGGGTGCCACAGAGGTTCCATTGTAATGGACTTTGAGTTGGGAAATGGAGGAGCGACAGCAATGCGGATGGCACCGTTGCAAAGCTGACTTTCTGCAGAAGAGGCACAGCTCAAGTTTTTTGCCCTGGCTCTTCGGCTGTGGGAGCAGAGGCCAACCGTTCGTGTTCTTATCCCTGGGATGTTGGGCAGCAGACCACGGGTGCCAGAGAGTTTCCATTGTAATGGACTTTGAGTTGGGAAATCGAAGAGCGACAGCAAAGCGGATGTCACCGTTGCAAAGCTGACTTTCTGCAGAAGAGGCACAGCTCAAGTTTTTTGCCCTGGCTCATCGGCTGTGGGAGCAGAGGCCAACCGTTCATTCTCTACTCCCTGAAAGGCTGGGCTGCCCAGCACGGGTGCCAAAGAGGTTCCATTGTAATGGACTTTGAGTTGGGAAATGGAAGAGCGACAGCAATGCGGATGGCACCGTTGCAAAGCTGACTTTCTGCAGAAGAGGCACAGCTCAAGTTTTTTGCCCTGGCTCTTCGGCTGTGGGAGCAGAGGCCAACCGTTCGTGCTCTACTCCCTGGGATGCTGGGCAGCCCAGCACGGGTGCCAAAGAGGTTCCATTGTAATGGACTTTGAGTTGTGAAATCGAGGAACCTCAGCAATGCGGATGGCACCATTGCAAAGCTGACTTTCTGCAGAAGAGGCACAGCTCAAGCTTTTTGCCCTGGCTCTTCGGCTGTGGGAGCAGAGGCCAACCGTTCGTGTTCTACTGCCTGGGATGCTGGGCAGCAGAGCACGGGTGCCAAAGAGAGTTTCCATTGTAATGGACCTTGAGCTGGGAAATGGAGGAGCGACAGCAATGCGGATGGCATCGTTGCAAAGCTGACTTTCTGCAGAAGAGGCACAGATCAAGTTTTTTGCCTTGACTCTTCGGCTGTGGGAGCAGAGGCCAACCGTTCGTGCTCTACTCCCTGGGATGCTGGGCAGCCCAGCACGGGTGCCAAAGAGGTTCCATTGTAATGGACTTTGAGTTGGGAAATCGAGGAGCGACAGCAGTGCGGATGGCACCGTTGCAAAGCTGACTTTCTGCAGAAGAGGCAGAGCTCATGTTTTTTGCCCTGGCTCTTCGGCTGTGGGAGCAGAGGCCAGCCGTTCGTGCTCTACTCCCTGGGATGCTGGGCAGCCCAGCACGGGTGCCACAGAGGTTCCATTGTAATGGACTTTGAGTTGGGAAATCGAGGAACCTCAGCGATGCGAATGGCACCGTTGCAAAGCTGACTTTCTGCAGAAGAGGCACAGCTCAAGCTTTTTGCCCTGGCTCTTCGGCTGTGGGAGCAGAGGCCAACCGTTCGTGCTCTACTCCCTGGGATGCTGGGCAGCCCAGCACGGGTGCCAAAGAGGTTCCATTGTAATGGACTTTGAGTTGTGAAATCGAGGAGCGACAGCAAAGCAGATGGCACCATTGCAAAGCTGACTTTCTGCAGAAGAGGTACAGCTCAAGTTTTTTGCCCTGGCTCTTCGGCTGTTGGAGCAGAGGCCAACCGTTCGTGTTCTTCTCCCTGGGATGTTGGGCAGCAGAGCACGGGTGCCAGAGAGTTTCCATTGTAATGGACTTTGAGTTGGGAAATGGAGGAGCGACAGCAATGCGGATGGCACCGATGCAAAGCTGACTTTCTGCAGAAGAGGCACAGCTCAAGTTTTTTGCCCTGGCTCTTCGGCTGTTGGAGCAGAGGCCAACCGTTCGTGTTCTTCTCCCTGGGATGTTGGGCAGCAGAGCACGGGTGCCAGAGAGTTTCCATTGTAATGGACTTTGAGTTGGGAAATCGAAGAGCGACAGCAAAGCGGATGTCACCGTTGCAAAGCTGACTTTCTTCAGAAGAGGCACAGCTCAAGTATTTTGCCTTGACTCTTCGGCTGTGGGAGCAGAGGCCAACCGTTCGTGCTCTGCTCCCTGGGATGCTGGGCAGCCCAGCACGGGTGCCAAAGAGGTTCCATTGTAATGGACTTTGAGTTGGGAAATGGAGGAGCGACAGCAATGCGGATGGCACCGTTGCAAAGCTGACTTTCTGCAGAAGAGGCACAGCTCAAGCTTTTTCACCTGGCTCTTCGGCTGTGGGAGCAGAGGCCAACCGTTCGTGCTCTACTCCCTGGGATGCTGGGCAGCCCAGCACGGGTGCCATAGAGAGGTTCCATTTTAATGGACCTTGAGCTGGGAAATGGAGGAGCGACAGCAATGCGGATGGCACCGTTGCAAAGCTGACTTTCTGCAGAAGAGGCACAGATCAAGTTTTTTGCCCTGGCTTATCGGCTGTGGGAGCAGAGGCCAACCGTTCGTGCTCTACTCCCTGGGATGCTGGGCAGCCCAGCACGGGTGCCAAAGAGGTTCCATTGTAATGGACTTTGAGTTGGGAAATCGAGGAACCTCAGCAATGCGGATGGCACCGTTGCAAAGCTGACTTTCTGCAGAAGAGGCACAGCTCCAGTTTTTTGCCCTGGCTCTTCGGCTGTGGGAGCAGAGGCCAACCGTTCTTGCTCTACTCCCTGGGATGCTGGGCAGCCCAGCACGGGTGCCACAGAGGTTCCATTATAAAGGACTTTGAGTTGGGAAATCGAGGAGCGACAGCAAAGCGGATGGCACCGTTGCAAAGGTAACTTTCTGCAGAAGAGACACAGCTCCAGTTTTTTGCCCTGGCTCTTCGGCTGTGGGAGCAGAGGCCAACCGTTCGTGTTCTACTCCCTGGGAGGCTGGGCAGCCCAGCACGGGTGCCAAAGAGGTTCCATTGTAATGGACTTTGAGTTGGGAAATGGAGGAGCGACAGCAATGCGGATGGCACCGTTGCAAAGCTGACTTTCTGCAGAAGAGGCACAGCTCAAGTTTTTTGCCCTGGCTCTTTGGCTGTGGGAGCAGAGGCCAACTGTTCGTGCTCTACTCTCTGGGATGCTGGGCAGCCGGGCACGGGTGCCAAAGAGGTTCCATTGTAATGGACTTTGCGTTGGGAAATGGAGGAGCGACAGCCATGCGGATGGCACCGTTGCAAAGCTGACATTCTGCAGAAGAGGCACAGCTCAAGTTTTTTGCCCTGGCTCTTCGGCTGTGGGAGCAGAGGCCAACCGTTCGTGTTCTTCTCCCTGGGATGTTGGGCAGCAGAGCACGGGTGCCAGAGAGTTTCCATTGTAATGGACTTTGAGTTGGGAAATCGAAGAGCGACAGCAAAGCGGATGTCACCATTGCAAAGCTGACTTTCTGCAGAAGAGGCACAGCTCAAGTTTTTTGCCCTGGCTCATCGGCTGTGGGAGCAGAGGCCAACCGTTCGTTCTCTACTCCCTGAAAGGCTGGGCTGCCCAGCACGGGTGCCAAAGACGTTCCATTGTAATGGACTTTGAGTTGGGAAATGGAAGAGCGACAGCAATGCGAATGGCACCGTTGCAAAGCTGACTTTCTGCAGAAGAGGCACAGCTCCAGTTTTTTGCCCTGGCTCTTCGGCTGTGGGAGCAGAGGCCAACCGTTCGTGCTCTACTCCCTGGGATGCTGGGCAGCCGGGCACGGGTGCCAAAGAGGTTCCATTGTAATGGACTTTGAGTTGTGAAATCGAGGAACCTCAGCAATGCGGATGGCACCATTGCAAACCTGACTTTCTGCAGAAGAGGCACAGCTCAAGCTTTTTGCCCTGGCTTTTCGGCTGTGGGAGCAGAGGCCAACCGTTCGTGCTCTACTCCCTGGGATGCTGGGCAGCCGAGCACGGGTGCCAGAGAGGTTCCATTGTAATGGACTTTGAGTTGGGAAATGGAGGAGCGACAGCAATGCGGATGGCACCGTTGCAAAGCTGACTTTCTGCAGAAGAGGCACAGCTCAAGCTTTTTGCCCTGGCTCTTCGGCTGTGGGAGCAGAGGCCAACCGTTCGTGTTCTACTGCCTGGGATGCTGGGCAGCCCAGCACGGGTGCCAAAGAGAGTTTCCATTGTAATGGACCTTGAGGTGGGAAATGGAGGAGAGACAGCAATGAGGATGGCACCGTTGCAAAGCTGACTTTCTGCAGAAGAGGCACAGATCAAGTTTTTTGCCTTGACTCTTCGGCTGTGGGAGCAGAGGCCAACCGTTCGTGCTCTACTCCCTGGGATGCTGGGCAGCCCAGCACGGGTGCCAAAGAGGTTCCATTGTAATGGACTTTGAGTTGGGAAATCGAGGAGCGACAGCAGTGCGGATGGCACCGTTGCAAAGCTGACTTTCTGCAGAAGAGGCAGAGCTCATGTTTTTTGCCCTGGCTCTTCGGCTGTGGGAGCAGAGGCCAGCCGTTTGTGCTCTACTCCCTGGGAGGCTGGGCAGCCCAGCACGGGTGCCAAAGAGGTTCCATTGTAATGGACTTTGAGTTGGGAAATCGAGGAACCTCAGCAATGCGGATGGCACCGTTGCAAAGCTGACTTTCTGCAGAAGAGGCACAGCTCAAGCTTTTTGCCCTGGCTCTTTGGCTGTGGGAGCAGAGGCCAACCGTTCGTGCTCTACTGCCTGGGATGCTGGGCAGCCGAGCACGGGTGCCACAGAGGTTCCATTGTAATGGACTTTGAGTTGGGAAATGGAGGAGCGACAGCCATGCGGATGGCACCGTTGCAAAGCTGACTTTCTGCAGAAGAGGCACAGCTCAAGTTTTTTGCCCTGGCTCTTCGGCTGTGGGAGCAGAGGCCAACCGTTCGTGTTCTTATCCCTGGGATGTTGGGCAGCAGAGCACGGGTGCCAGAGAATTTCCATTGTAATGGACTTTGAGTTGGGAAATCGAAGAGCGACAGCAAAGCGGATGTCACCGTTGCAAAGCTGACTTTCTGCAGAAGAGGCACAGCTCAAGTTTTTTGCCCTGGCTCATCGGCTGTGGGAGCAGAGGCCAACAGTTCATTCTCTACTCCCTGAAAGGCTGGGCTGCCCAGCACGGGTGCCAAAGAGGTTCCATTGTAATGGACTTTGAGTTGGGAAATGGAAGAGCGACAGCAATGCGAATGGCACCGTTGCAAAGCTGACTTTCTGCAGAAGAGGCACAGCTCAAGTTTTTTGCCCTGGCTCTTCGGCTGTGGGAGCAGAGGCCAAGCGTTCGTGCTCTACTCCCTGGGATGCTGGGCAGCCCAGCACGGGTGCCAAAGAGGTTCCATTGTAATGGACTTTGAGTTGTGAAATCGAGGAACCTCAGCAATGCGGATGGCACCATTGCAAAGCTGACTTTCTGCAGAAGAGGCACAGCTCAAGCTTTTTGCCCTGGCTCTTCGGCTGTGGGAGCAGAGGCCAACCGTTCGTGCTCTACTCCCTGGGATGCTGGGCAGCCGAGCACGGGTGGCAGAGAGGTTCCATTGTAATGGACTTTGAGTTGGGAAATGGAGGAGCGACAGCAATGCGGATGGCACCGTTGCAAAGCTGACTTTCTGCAGAACAGGCATAGCTCAAGCTTTTTGCCCTGGCTCTTCGGCTGTGGGAGCAGAGGCCAACCGTTCTTGTTCTACTGCCTGGGATGCTGGGCAGCCCAGCACGGGTGCCAAAGAGAGTTTCCATTGTAATGGACCTTGAGCTGGGAAATGGAGGAGCGACAGCAATGCGGATGGCATCGTTGCAAAGCTGACTTTCTGCAGAAGAGGCACAGATCAAGTTTTTTGCCTTGACTCTTCGGCTGTGGGAGCAGAGGCCAACCGTTCGTGCTCTACTCCCTGGGATGCTGGGCAGCCCAGCACGGGTGCCAAAGAGGTTCCATTGTAATGGACTTTGAGTTGGGAAATCGAGGAGCGACAGCAGTGCGGATGGCACCGTTGCAAAGCTGACTTTCTGCAGAAGAGGCAGAGCTCATGTTTTTTGCCCTGGCTCTTCGGCTGTGGGAGCAGAGGCCAGCCGTTCGTGCTCTACTCCCTGGGATGCTGGGCAGCCCAGCACGGGTGCCACAGAGGTTCCATTGTAATGGACTTTGAGTTGGGAAATCGAGGAACCTCAGCGATGCGGATGGCACCGTTGCAAAGCTGACTTTCTGCAGAACAGGCACAGCTCAAGCTTTTTGCCCTGGCTCTTCGGCTGTGGGAGCAGAGGCCAAGCGTTCGTGCTCTACTCCCTGGGATGCTGGGCAGCCCAGCACGGGTGCCAAAGAGGTTCCATTGTAATGGACTTTGAGTTGTGAAATCGAGGAGCGACAGCAAAGCAGATGGCACCATTGCAAAGCTGACTTTCTGCAGAAGAGGTACAGCTCAAGTTTTTTGCCCTGGCTCTTCGGCTGTTGGAGCAGAGGCCAACCGTTCGTGTTCTTATCCCTGGGATGTTGGGCAGCAGAGCACGGGTGCCAGAGAGTTTCCATTGTAATGGACTTTGAGTTGGGAAATGGAGGAGCGACAGCAATGAGGATGGCACCGTTGCAAAGCTGACTTTCTGCAGAAGAGGCACAGCTCAAGTTTTTTGCCCTGGCTCTTCGGCTGTGGGAGCAGAGGCCAACCGTTCGTGCTCTACTCCCTGGGATGCTGGGCAGCCCAGCACGGGTGCCAAAGAGGTTCCATTGTAATGGACTTTGAGTTGGGAAATGGAGGAGCGACAGCAATGCGGATGGCACCGTTGCAAAGCTGACTTTCTGCAGAAGAGGCACAGCTCAAGCTTTTTGCCCTGGCTCTTCGGCTGTGGGAGCAGAGGCCAACCGTTCGTGCTCTACTCCCTGGGATGCTGGGCAGCCCAGCACGGGTGCCATAGAGAGGTTCCATTTTAATGGACCTTGAGCTGGGAAATGGAGGAGCGACAGCAATGCGGATGGCATCATTGCAAAGCTGACTTTCTGCAGAAGAGGCACAGCTCAAGTTTTTTGCCCTGGCTCTTCGGCTGTGGGAGCAGAGGCCAACCGTTCGTGCTCTACTCCCTGGGATGCTGGGCAGCCGAGCACGGGTGCCAGAGAGGTTCCATTGTAATGGACTTTGAGTTGTGAAATCGAGGAACCTCAGCAATGCGGATGGCACCGTTGCAAAGCTGACTTTCTGCAGAAGAGGTACAGCTCAAGTTTTTTGCCCTGGCTCCTTGGCTGTGGGAGCACAGGCCAACTGTTCGTGCTCTACTGCCTGGGATGCTGGGCAGCCCAGCACGGGTGCCAAAGAGGTTCCATTGTAATGGACTTTGAGTTGGGAAATGGAGGAGCGACAGCAATGCGGATGGCACCGTTGCAAAGCTGACTTTCTGCAGAAGAGGCACAGCTCAAGTTTTTTGCCCTGGCTCATCGGCTGTGGGAGCAGAGGCCAACCGTTCGTGCTCTGCTCCCTGAAAGGCTGGGCTGCCCAGCACGGGTGCCAAAGAGGTTCCATTGTAATGGACTTTGAGTTGGGAAATGGAAGAGCGACAGCAATGCGAATGGCACCGTTGCAAAGCTGACTTTCTGCAGAAGAGGCAGAGCTCATGTTTTTTGCCCTGGCTCTTCGGCTGTGGGAGCAGAGGCCAAGCGTTCGTGCTCTACTCCCTGGGATGCTGGGCAGCCCAGCACGGGTGCCAAAGAGGTTCCATTGTAATGGACTTTGAGTTGTGAAATCGAGGAACCTCAGCAATGCGGATGGCATCATTGCAAAGCTGACTTTCTGCAGAAGAGGCACAGCTCAAGTTTTTTGCCCTGGCTCTTCGGCTGTGGGAGCAGAGGCCAACCGTTCGTGCTCTACTCCCTGGGATGCTGGGCAGCCCAGCGCGGGTGCCAAAGAGGTTCCATTGTAATGGACTTTGAGTTGTGAAATCGAGGAACCTCAGCAATGCGGATGGCAACGTTGCAAAGCTGACTTTCTGCAGAAGAGGCACAGCTCCAGTTTTTTGCCCTGGCTCTTCGGCTGTGGGAGCAGAGGCCAACCGTTCTTGCTCTACTCCCTGGGATGCTGGGCAGCCCAGCACGGATGCCACAGAGGTTCCATTATAAAGGAATTTGATTTGGGAAATCGAGGAGCGACAGCAAAGCGGATGGCACCGTTGCAAAGGTAACTTTCTGCAGAAGAGACACAGCTCAAGTTTTTTGCCCTGGCTCTTCGGCTGTGGGAGCAGAGGCCAGCCGTTCGTGCTCTACTCCCTGGGATGCTGGGCAGCCCAGCACGGGTGCCACAGAGGTTCCATTATAAAGGACTTTGAGTTGGGAAATGGAGGAGCGACAGCAAAGCGGATGGCACCGTTGCAAAGGTAACTTTCTGCAGAAGAGACACAGCTCAAGTTTTTTGCCCTGGCTCTTCGGCTGTGGGAGCAGAGGCCAGCCGTTCGTGCTCTACTCCCTGGGAGGCTGGGAAGCCCAGCACGGGTGCCAAAGAGGTTCCATTGTAATGGACTTTGAGTTGGGAAATGGAAGAGCGACAGCAATGCGAATGGCACCGTTGCAAAGCTGACTTTCTGCAGAAGAGGCACAGCTCAAGTTTTTTGCCCTGGCTCTTCAGCTGTGGGAGCAGAGGCCAACCGTTCGTGCTCTACTCCCTGGGATGCTGGGCAGCCCAGCACGGGTGCCAAAGAGGTTCCATTGTAATGGACTTTGAGTTGTGAAATCGAGGAACCTCAGCAATGCGGATGGCACCATTGCAAACCTGACTTTCTGCAGAAGAGGCACAGCTCAAGCTTTTTGCCCTGGCTCTTCGTCTGTGGGAGCAGAGGCCAACCGTTCGTGCTCTACTCCCTGGGATGCTGGGCAGCCGAGCACGGGTGCCAGAGAGTTTCCATTGTAATGGACTTTGAGTTGGGAAATGGAGGAGCGACAGCAATGCGGATGGCACCGTTGCAAAGCTGACTTTCTGTAGAAGAGGCACAGCTCAAGCTTTTTGCCCTGGCTCTTCGGCTGTGGGAGCAGAGGCCAACCGTTCGTGTTCTACTGCCTGGGATGCTGGGCAGCCCAGCACGGGTGCCAAAGAGAGTTTCCATTGTAATGGACCTTGAGCTGGGAAATGGAGGAGCGACAGCAATGCGGATGTCACCGTTGCAAAGCTGACTTTCTGCAGAAGAGGCACAGATCAAGTTTTTTGCCTTGACTCTTCGGCTGTGGGAGCAGAGGCCAACCGTTCGTGCTCTACTCCCTGGGATGCTGGGCAGCCCAGCACGGGTGCCAGAGAGGTTCCATTGTAATGGACTTTGAGTTGGGAAATCGAGGAGCGACAGCAGTGCGGATGGCACCGTTGCAAAGCTGACTTTCTGCAGAAGAGGCACAGCTCAAGCTTTTTGCCCTGGCTCTTTGGCTGTGGGAGCAGAGGCCAACCGTTCGTGCTCTACTCCCTGGGATGCTGGGCAGCCGAGCACGGGTGCCACAGAGGTTCCATTGTAATGGACTTTGAGTTGGGAAATCGAGGAACCTCAGCGATGCGGATGGCACCGTTGCAAAGCTGACTTTCTGCAGAAGAGGCACAGCTCAAGCTTTTTGCCCTGGCTCTTCGGCTGTGGGAGCAGAGGCCAACCGTTCGTGCTCTACTCCCTGCGATGCTGGGCAGCCCAGCACGGGTGCCAGAGAGTTTCCATTGTAATGGACTTTGAGTTGGGAAATCGAAGAGCGACAGCAAAGCGGATGGCACCGTTGCAAAGCTGACTTTCTGCAGAAGAGGCACAGCTCAAGTTTTTTGCCCTGGCTCATCGGCTGTGGCAGCAGAGGCCAACCGTTCGTTCTCTACTCCCTGAAAGGCTGGGCTGCCCAGCACGGGAGCCAAAGACGTTCCATTGTAATGGACTTTGAGTTGGGAAATGGAAGAGCGACAGCAATGCGAATGGCACCGTTGCAAAGCTGACTTTCTGCAGAAGAGGCACAGCTCAAGTTTTTTGCCCTGGCTCTTCGGCTGTGTGAGCAGAGGCCAACCGTTCGTGCTCTACTCCCTGGGATGCTGGGCAGCCCAGCACGGGTGCCAAAGAGGTTCCATTGTAATGGACTTTGAGTTGTGAAATCGAGGAACCTCAGCAATGCGGATGGCACCATTGCAAACCTGACTTTCTGCAGAAGAGGCACAGCTCAAGCTTTTTGCCCTGGCTCTTCGGCTGTGGGAGCAGAGGCCAACCGTTCGTGCTCTACTCCCTGGGATGCTGGGCAGCCCAGCACGGGTGCCAAAGAGGTTCCATTGTAATGGACTTTGAGTTGTGAAATCGAGGAGCGACAGCAAAGCAGATGGCACCATTGCAAAGCTGACTTTCTGCAGAAGAGGTACAGCTCAAGTTTTTTGCCCTGGCTCTTTGGCTGTGGGAGCAGAGGCCAACTGTTCGTGCTCTACTCCCTGGGATGCTGGGCAGCCGGGCACGGGTGCCAAAGAGGTTCCATTGTAATGGACTTTGAGTTGGGAAATCGAGGAGCGACAGCAGTGCGGATGGCACCGTTGCAAAGCTGACTTTCTGCAGAAGAGGCACAGCTCCAGTTTTTTGCCCTGGCTCTTCGGCTGTGGGAGCAGAGGCCAACCGTTCGTGTTCTTATCCCTGGGATGTTGGGCAGCCGAGCACGGGTGCCAGAGAGTTTCCATTGTAATGGACTTTGAGTTGGGAAATCGAAGAGCGACAGCAAAGCGGATGTCACCGTTGCAAAGCTGACTTTCTGCAGAAGAGGCACAGCTCCAGTTTTTTGCCCTGGCTTATCGGCTGTGGGAGCAGAGGCCAACCGTTCGTTCTCTACTCCCTGAAAGGCTGGGCTGCCCAGCACGGGTGCCAAAGAGGTTCCATTGTAATGGACTTTGAGTTGGGAAATGGAAGAGCGACAGCAATGCGAATGGCACCGTTGCAAACCTGACTTTCTGCAGAAGAGGCACAGCTCAAGTTTTTTGCCCTGGCTCTTCGGCTGTGGGAGCAGAGGCCAACCGTTCGTGCTCTACTCCCTGGGATGCTGGGCAGCCCAGCACGGGTGCCAGAGAGGTTCCATTGTAATGGACTTTGAGTTGGGAAATGGAGGAGCGACAGCAATGCGGATGGCACCGTTGCAAAGCTGACTTTCTGCAGAAGAGGCACAGCTCAAGCTTTTTGCCCTGGCTCTTCGGCTGTGGGAGCACAGGCCAACCGTTCGTGCTCTACTCCCTGGGATGCTGGGCAGCCCAGCACGGGTGCCAAAGAGAGGTTCCATTTTAATGGACCTTGAGCTGGGAAATGGAGGAGCGACAGCAATGCGGATGGCACCGTTGCAAAGCTGACTTTCTGCAGAAGAGGCAGAGCTCATGTTTTTTGCCCTGGCTCTTCGGCTGTGGGAGCAGAGGCCAACCGTTCGTGTTCTTCTCCCTGGGATGTTGGGCAGCAGAGCACGGGTGCCAGAGAGTTTCCATTGTAATGGATTTTGAGTTGGGAAATCGACGAGCGACAGCAAAGCGGATATCACCGTTGCAAAGCTGACTTTCTGCAGAAGAGGCACAGCTCAAGTTTTTGCCCTGGCTCATCGGCTGTGGGAGCAGAGGCCAACCGTTCGTGCTCTACTCCCTGAAAGGCTGGGCTGCCCAGCACGGGTGCCAAAGAGGTTCCATTGTAATGGACTTTGAGTTGGGAAATCGAGGAACCTCAGCGATGCGGATGTCACCGTTGCAAAGCTGACTTTCTGCAGAAGAGGCACAGCTCAAGCTTTTTGCCCTGGCTCTTCGGCTGTGGGAGCAGAGGCCAACCGTTCGTGCTCTGCTCCCTGAAAGGCTGGGCAGCCCAGCACGGGTGCCAAAGAGGTTCCATTGTAATGGACTTTGAGTTGGGAAATGGAAGAGCGACAGCAATGCGAATGGCACCGTTGCAAAGCTGACTTTCTGCAGAAGAGGCAGAGCTCATGTTTTTTGCCCTGGCTCTTCGGCTGTGGGAGCAGAGGCCAACCGTTCGTGCTCTACTGCCTGGGATGCTGGGCAGCCCAGCACGGGTGCCAAAGAGGTTCCATTGTAATGGACTTTGAGTTGTGAAATCGAGGAACCTCAGCAATGCGGATGGCATCATTGCAAAGCTGACTTTCTGCAGAAGAGGCACAGCTCAAGTTTTTTGCCCTGGCTTATCGGCTGTGGGAGCAGAGGCCAACCGTTCGTGCTCTACTCCCTGGGATGCTGGGCAGCCCAGCACGGGTGCCAAAGAGGTTCCATTGTAATGGACTTTGAGTTGGGAAATCGAGGAACCTCAGCAATGCGGATGGCACCGTTGCAAAGCTGACTTTCTGCAGAAGAGGCACAGCTCCAGTTTTTTGCCCTGGCTCTTCGGCTGTGGGAGCAGAGGCCAACCGTTCTTGTTCTACTCCCTGGGATGCTGGGCAGCCGAGCACGGGTGCCACAGAGGTTCCATTATAAAGGACTTTGAGTTGGGAAATCGAGGAGCGACAGCAAAGCAGATGGCACCGTTGCAAAGGTAACTTTCTGCAGAAGAGACACAGCTCCAGTTTTTTGCCCTGGCTCTTCGTCTGTGGGAGCAGAGGCCAGCCGTTCATGTTCTACTCCCTGGGAGGCTGGGCAGCCCAGCACGGGTGCCAAAGAGGTTCCATTGTAATGGACTTTGAGTTGGGAAATGGAGGAGCGACAGCAATGCGGATGGCACCGTTGCAAAGCTGACTTTCTGCAGAAGAGGCACAGCTCAAGTTTTTTGCCCTGGCTCTTTGGCTGTGGGAGCAGAGGCCAACTGTTCGTGCTCTACTCTCTGGGATGCTGGGCAGCCGGGCACGGGTGCCAAAGAGGTTCCATTGTAATGGACTTTGAGTTGGGAAATGGAGGAGCGACAGCCATGCGGATGGCACCGTTGCAAAGCTGACTTTCTGCAGAAGAGGCACAGCTCAAGTTTTTTGCCCTGGCTCTTCGGCTGTGGGAGCAGAGGCCAACCGTTCGTGTTCTTATCCCTGGGATGTTGGGCAGCAGAGCACGGGTGCCAGAGAGTTTCCATTGTAATGGACTTTGAGTTGGGAAATCGAAGAGCGACAGCAAAGCGGATGTCACCGTTGCAAAGCTGAGTTTCTGCAGAAGAGGCACAGCTCAAGTTTTTTGCCCTGGCTCATCGGCTGTGGGAGCAGAGGCCAACCGTTCGTTCTCTACTCCCTGAAAGGCTGGGCTGCCGAGCACGGGTGCCAAAGAGGTTCCATTGTAATGGACTTTGAGTTGGGAAATGGAAGAGCGACAGCAATGCGAATGGCACCGTTGCAAAGCTGACTTTCTGCAGAAGAGGCACAGCTCAAGTTTTTTGCCCTGGCTCTTCGGCTGTGGGAGCAGAGGCCAACCGTTCGTGCTCTACTCCCTGGGATGCTGGGCAGCCGGGCACGGGTGCCAAAGAGGTTCCATTGTAATGGACTTTGAGTTGTGAAATCGAGGAACCTCAGCAATGCGGATGGCACCGTTGCAAAGGTGACTTTCTGCAGAAGAGGCACAGCTCAAGTTTTTTGCCCTGGCTCTTCGGCTGTGGGAACAGAGGCCAACCGTTCGTGTTCTACTCCCTGGGATGCTGGGCAGCCGAGCACGGGTGCCAAAGAGAGTTTCCATTGTAATGGACCTTGAGCTGGGAAATGGAGGAGCGACAGCAATGCGGATGGCACCGTTGCAAAGCTGACTTTCTGCAGAAGAGGCACAGCTCAAGCTTTTTGCCCTGGCTCTTCGGCTGTGGGAGCAGAGGCCAACCGTTCGTGCTCTACTCCCTGGGATGCTGGGCAGCCCAGCACGGGTGCCAAAGAGAGGTTCCATTTTAATGGACCTTGAGCTGGGAAATGGAGGAGCGACAGCAATGCGGATGGCACCGTTGCAAAGCTGACTTTCTGCAGAAGAGGCACAGCTCAAGTTTTTTGCCTTGACTCTTCGGCTGTGGGAGCAGAGGCCAACCGTTCGTGCTCTACTGCCCTGGGATGCTGGGCAGCCGAGCACGGGTGCCAAAGAGGTTCCATTGTAATGGACTTTGAGTTGGGAAATGGAGGAGCGACAGCCATGCGGATGGCACCGTTGCAAAGCTGACTTTCTGCAGAAGAGGCACAGCTCAAGTTTTTTGCCCTGGCTCTTTGGCTGTGGGAGCAGAGGCCAACCGTTCGTGTTCTTATCCCTGGGATGTTGGGCAGCAGAGCACGGGTGCCACAGAGTTTCCATTGTAATGGACTTTGAGTTGGGAAATCGAGGAGCGACAGCAGTGCGGATGGCACCGTTGCAAAGCTGACTTTCTGCAGAAGAGACACAGCTCCAGTTTTTTGCCCTGGCTCTTCGGCTGTGGGAGCAGAGGCCAACCGTTCGTGTTCTTATCCCTGGGATGTTGGGCAGCAGAGCACGGGTGCCTGAGAGTTTCCGTTGTAATGGACTTTGAGTTGGGAAATCGAAGAGCGACAGCAAAGCGGATGTCACCGTTGCAAAGCTGAGTTTCTGCAGAAGAGGCACAGCTCAAGTTTTTTGCCCTGGCTCATCGGCTGTGGGAGCAGAGGCCAACCGTTCGTTCTCTACTCCCTGAAAGGCTGGGCTGCCCAGCACGGGTGCCAAAGAGGTTCCATTGTAATGGACTTTGAGTTGGGAAATGGAAGAGCGACAGCAATGCGAATGGCACCGTTGCAAAGCTGACTTTCTGCAGAAGAGGCACAGCTCAAGTTTTTTGCCCTGGCTCTTCGGCTGTGGGAGCAGAGGCCAACCGTTCGTGCTCTACTCCCTGGGATGCTGGGCAGCCCAGCACGGGTGCCAAAGAGGTTCCATTGTAATGGACTTTGAGTTGTGAAATCGAGGAACCTCAGCAATGCGGATGGCACCATTGCAAAGCTGACTTTCTGCAGAAGAGGCACAGCTCAAACTTTTTGCCCTGGCTCTTCGGCTGTGGGAGCAGAGGCCAACCGTTCGTGCTCTACTCCCTGGGATGCTGGGCAGCCGAGCACGGGTGCCAGAGAGGTTCCATTGTAATGGACTTTGAGTTGGGAAATGGAGGAGCGACAGCAATGCGGATGGCACCGTTGCAAAGCTGACTTTCTGCAGAAGAGGCACAGCTCAAGCTTTTTGCCCTGGCTCTTCGGCTGTGGGAGCAGAGGCCAACCGTTCGTGTTCTACTGCCTGGGATGCTGGGCAGCCCAGCACGGGTGCCAAAGAGAGTTTCCATTGTAATGGACCTTAAGCTGGGAAATGGAGGAGCGACAGCAATGCGGATGGCACCGTTGCAAAGCTGACTTTCTGCAGAAGAGGCACAGCTCAAGCTTTTTGCCCTGGCTCTTCGGCTGTGGGAGCAGAGGCCAACCGTTCGTGCTCTACTCCCTGGGATGCTGGGCAGCCCAGCACGGGTGCCACAGAGGTTCCATTATAATGGACTTTGAGTTGGGAAATCGAGGAGCGACAGCAAAGCGGATGGCACCGTTACAAATGTAACTTTCTGCAGAAGAGACACAGCTCCAGTTTTTTGCCCTGGCTCTTCGTCTGTGAGAGCACAGGCCAACCGTTCGTGCTCTACTCCCTTGGAGGCTGGGCAGCCCAGCACGGGTGCCACAGAGGTTCCATTGTAATGGACTTTGAGTTGGGAAATGGAGGAGCGACAGCAATGCGGATGGCACCGTTGCAAAGCTGACTTTCTGCAGAAGAGGCACAGCTCAAGTTTTTTGCCCTGGCTCTTCGGCTGTGGGAGCAGAGGCCAACCGTTCGTGTTCTTATCCCTGGGATGTTGGGCAGCAGAGCACGGGTGCCAGAGAGTTTCCATTGTAATGGACTTTGAGTTGGGAAATGGAGGAGCGACAGCAAAGCGGATGTCACCGTTGCAAAGCTGACTTTCTGCAGAAGAGGCACAGCTCAAGTTTTTTGCCCTGGCTCATTGGCTGTGGGAGCAGAGGCCAACCGTTCGTTCTCTACTCCCTGAAAGGCTGGGCTGCCCAGCACGGGTGCCAAAGACGTTCCATTGTAATGGACTTTGAGTTGGGAAATGGAAGAGCGACAGCAATGCGAATGGCACCGTTGCAAAGCTGACTTTCTGCAGAAGAGGCACAGCTCAAGTTTTTTGCCCTGGCTCTTCGGCTGTGGGAGCAGAGGCCAAGCGTTCGTGCTCTACTCCCTGGGATGCTGGGCAGCCCAGCACGGGTGCCAAAGAGGTTCCATTGTAATGGACTTTGAGTTGGGAAATCGAGGAACCTCAGCAATGCGGATGGCATCATTGCAAAGCTGACTTTCTGCAGAAGAGGCACAGCTCAAGTTTTTTGCCCTGGCTTATCGGCTGTGGGAGCAGAGGCCAACCGTTCGTGCTCTACTCCCTGGGATGCTGGGCAGCCCAGCACGGGTGCCAAAGAGGTTCCATTGTAATGGACTTTGAGTTGGGAAATCGAGGAACCTCAGCAATGCGGATGGCATCATTGCAAAGCTGACTTTCTGCAGAAGAGGCACAGCTCAAGCTTTTTGCCCTGGCTCTTCGGCTGTGGGAGCAGAGGCCAACCGTTCGTGCTCTACTCCCTGGGATGCTGGGCAGCCCAGCACGGGTGCCACAGAGGTTCCATTATAAAGGACTTTGAGTTGGGAAATCGAGGAGCGACAGCAAAGCGGATGGCACCGTTGCAAAGGTAACTTTCTGCAGAAGAGACACAGCTCCAGTTTTTTGCCCTGGCTCTTCGTCTGTGGGAACAGAGGCCAGCCGTTCGTGTTCTACTCCCTGGGATGCTGGGCAGCCCAGCACGGGTGCCAAAGAGAGGTTCCATTTTAATGGACCTTGAGCTGGGAAATGGAGGAGCGACAGCAATGCGGATGGCACCGTTGCAAAGCTGACTTTCTGCAGAAGAGGCACAGCTCAAGTTTTTTGCCTTGACTCTTCGGCTGTGGGAGCAGAGGCCAACCGTTCGTGCTCTACTTCCTGGGATGCTGGGCAGCCGAGCACGGGTGCCAAAGAGGTTCCATTGTAATGGACTTTGAGTTGGGAAATGGAGGAGCGACAGCAGTGCGGATGGCACCGTTGCAAAGCTGACTTTCTGCAGAAGAGGCACAGCTCAAGTTTTTTGCCCTGGCTCTTCGGCTGTGGGAGCAGAGGCCAACCGTTCGTGTTCTTATCCCTGGGATGTTGGGCAGCAGAGCACGGGTGCCAGAGAGTTTCCATTGTAATGGACTTTGAGTTGGGAAATCGAAGAGCGACAGCAAAGCGGATGTCACCGTTGCAAAGCTGACTTTCTGCAGAAGCGGCACAGCTCAAGTTTTTTGCCCTGGCTCATCGGCTGTGGGAGCAGAGGCCAACCGTTCGTTCTCTACTCCCTGAAAGGCTGGGCTGCCCAGCACGGGTGCCAAAGAGGTTCCATTGTAATGGACTTTGAGTTGGGAAATCGAGGAACCTCAGCAATGCGGATGGCACCATTGCAAAGCTGACTTTCTGCAGAAGAGGCACAGCTCAAGCTTTTTGCCCTGGCTCTTCGGCTGTGGGAGCAGAGGCCAACCGTTCGTGCTCTACTCCCTGGGATGCTGGGCAGCCGAGCACGGGTGCCAGAGAGGTTCCATTGTAATGGACTTTGAGTTGGGAAATGGAGGAGCGACAGCAATGCGGATGGCACCGTTGCAAAGCTGACTTTCTGCAGAAGAGGCACAGCTCAAGCTTTTTGCCCTGGCTCTTCGGCTGTGGGAGCAGAGGCCAACCGTTCGTGTTCTACTGCCTGGGATGCTGGGCAGCCCAGCACGGGTGCCAAAGAGAGTTTCCATTGTAATGGACCTTGAGCTGGGAAATGGAGGAGCGACAGCAATGCGGATGGCACCGTTGCAAAGCTGACTTTCTGCAGAAGAGGCACAGATCAAGTTTTTTGCCTTGACTCTTCGGCTGTGGGAGCAGAGGCCAACCGTTCGTGCTCTACTCCCTGGGATGCTGGGCAGCCCAGCACGGGTGCCAAAGAGGTTCCATTGTAATGGACTTTGAGTTGGGAAATCGAGGAGCGACAGCAGTGCGGATGGCACCGTTGCAAAGCTGACTTTCTGCAGAAGAGGCAGAGCTCATGTTTTTTGCCCTGGCTCTTCGGCTGTGGGAGCAGAGGCCAGCCGTTCGTGCTCTACTCCCTGGGAGGCTGGGCAGCCCAGCACGGGTGCCAAAGAGGTTCCATTGTAATGGACTTTGAGTTGGGAAATGGAGGAGCGACAGCAATGCGGATGGCACCGTTGCAAAGCTGACTTTCTGCAGAAGAGGCACAGCTCAAGCTTTTTGCCCTGGCTCTTCGGCTGTGGGAGCAGAGGCCAACCGTTCGTGCTCTACTGCCTGGGATGCTGGGCAGCTGAGCACGGGTGCCACAGAGGTTCCATTGTAATGGACTTTGAGTTGGGAAATCGAGGAAACTCAGCAATGCGGATGGCACCTTTGCTAAGCTGACTTTCTGCAGAAGAGGCACAGCTCAAACTTTTTGCCCTGGCTCTTCGGCTGTGGGAGCAGAGGCCAACCGTTCGTGCTCTACTCCCTGGGATGCTGGGCAGCCGAGCACGGGTGCCAAAGAGGTTCCATTGTAATGGACTTTGAGTTGTGAAATCGAGGAGCGACAGCAAAGCAGATGGCACCATTGCAAAGCTGACTTTCTGCAGAAGAGGTATAGCTCAAGTTTTTTGCCCTGGCTCTTTGGCTGTGGGAGCAGAGGCCAACTGTTCGTGCTCTACTCTCTGGGATGCTGGGCAGCCGGGCACGGGTGCCAAAGAGGTTCCATTGTAATGGACTTTGAGTTGGGAAATGGAGGAGCGACAGCAATGCGGATGGCACCATTGCAAAGCTGACTTTCTGCAGAAGAGGCACAGCTCAAGTTTTTTGCCCTGGCTCTTCGGCTGTTGGAGCAGAGGCCAACCGTTCGTGTTCTTCTCCCTGGGATGTTGGGCAGCAGAGCACGGGTGCCAGAGAGTTTCCATTGTAATGGACTTTGAGTTGGGAAATCGAAGAGCGACAGCAAAGCGGATGTCACCGTTGCAAAGCTGAGTTTCTGCAGAAGAGGCACAGCTCAAGTTTTTTGCCTTGACTCTTCGGCTGTGGGAGCAGAGGCCAACCGTTCGTGCTCTACTCCCTGGGATGCTGGGCAGCCGAGCACGGGTGCCAAAGAGGTTCCATTGTAATGGACTTTGAGTTGGGAAATGGAGGAGCGACAGCAATGCGGATGGCACCGTTGCAAAGCTGACTTTCTGCAGAAGAGGCACAGCTCAAGCTTTTTGCCCTGGCTCTTCGGCTGTGGGAGCAGAGGCCAACCGTTCGTGCTCTACTCCCTGGGATGCTGGGCAGCCCAGCACGGGTGCCAAAGAGAGGTTCCATTTTAATGGACCTTGAGCTGGGAAATGGAGGAGCGACAGCAATGCGGATGGCACCGTTGCAAAGCTGACTTTCTGCAGAAGAGGCACAGCTCAAGTTTTTTGCCTTGACTCTTCGGCTGTGGGAGCAGAGGCCAACCGTTCGTGCTCTACTCCCTGGGATGCTGGGCAGCCGAGCACGGGTGCCAAAGAGGTTCCATTGTAATGGACTTTGAGTTGGGAAATGGAGGAGCGACAGCAATGAGGATGGCACCGTTGCAAAGCTGACTTTCTGCAGAAGAGGCACAGCTCAAGTTTTTTGCCCTGGCTCTTTGGCTGTGGGAGCAGAGGCTAACCGTTCTTGCTCTACTCCCTGGGATGCTGGGCAGCCCAGCACGGGTGCCACAGAGGTTCCATTATAATGGACTTTGAGTTGGGAAATCGAGGAGCGACAGCAAAGCGGATGGCACCGTTACAAATGTAACTTTCTGCAGAAGAGACACAGCTCCAGTTTTTTGCCCTGGCTCTTCGTCTGTGAGAGCACAGGCCAACCGTTCGTGCTCTACTCCCTTGGAGGCTGGGCAGCCCAGCACGGGTGCCACAGAGGTTCCATTGTAATGGACTTTGAGTTGGGAAATGGAGGAGCGACAGCAATGCGGATGGCACCATTGCAAAGCTGACTTTCTGCAGAAGAGGCACAGCTCCAGTTTTTTGCCCTGGATCAACGGCTGTGGGAGCAGAGGCCAACTGTTCGTGCTCTACTCTCTGAGATGCTGGGCAGCCGGCCACGGATGCCAAAGAGGTTCCATTGTAATGGACTTTGAGTTGTGAAATCGAGGAGCGACAGCAATGAGGATGGCACCGTTGCAAAGCTGACTTTCTGCAGAAGAGGCACAGCTCAAGTTTTTTGCCCTGGCTCTTCGGCTGTGAGAGCAGAGGCCAACCGTTCGTGTTCTTCTCCCTGGGATGTTGGGCAGCAGAGCACGGGTGCCAGAGAGTTTCCATTGTAATGGACTTTGAGTTGTGAAATCGACGAGCGACAGCAAAGCGGATGTCACCGTTGCAAAGCTGACTTTCTGCAGAAGAGGCACAGATCAAGTTTTTTGCCCTGGCTCATCGGCTGTGGGAGCAGAGGCCAACCGTTCGTGCTCTGCTCCCTGAAAGGCTGGGCTGCCCAGCACGGGTGCCAAAGAGGTTCCATTGTAATGGACTTTGAGTTGGGAAATGGAAGAGCGACAGCAATGCGAATGGCACCGTTGCAAAGCTGACTTTCTGCAGAAGAGGCAGAGCTCATGTTTTTTGCCCTGGCTCTTCGGCTGTGGGAGCAGAGGCCAACCGTTCGTGCTCTACTCCCTGGGATGCTGGGCAGCCCAGCACGGGTGCCAAAGAGGTTCCATTGTAATGGACTTTGAGTTGTGAAATCGAGGAACCTCAGCAATGCGGATGGCATCATTGCTAAGCTGACTTTCTGCAGAAGAGGCACAGCTCAAGTTTTTTGCCCTGGCTCTTCGGCTGTGGGAGCAGAGGCCAACCGTTCGTGCTCTACTCCCTGGGATGCTGGGCAGCCCAGCACGGGTGCCAAAGAGGTTCCATTGTAATGGACTTTGAGTTGGGAAATCGAGGAACCTCAGCAATGCGGATGGCACCGTTGCAAAGCTGACTTTCTGCAGAAGAGGCACAGCTCCAGTTTTTTGCCCTGGCTCTTCGGCTGTGGGAGCAGAGGCCAACCGTTCTTGCTCTACTCCCTGGGATGCTGGGCAGCAGAGCACGGGTGCCACAGAGGTTCCATTATAAAGGACTTTGAGTTGGGAAATCGAGGAGCGACAGCAAAGCGGATGGCACCGTTGCAAAGGTAACTTTCTGTAGAAGAGGCACAGCTCCAGTTTTTTGCCCCGGCTCTTCGGCTGTGGGAGCAGAGGCCAACCGTTCTTGCTCTACTCCCTGGGAGGCTGGGCAGCCCAGCACGGGTGCCAAAGAGGTTCCATTGTAATGGACTTTGAGTTGGGAAATCGAGGAGCGACAGCAATGCGGATGGCACCGTTGCAAAGCTGACTTTCTGCAGAAGAGGCACAGCTCAAGTTTTTTGCCCTGGCTCTTTGACTGTGGGAGCAGAGGCCAACTGTTCGTGCTCTACTCTCTGGGATGCTGGGCAGCCGGGCACGGGTGCCAAAGAGGTTCCATTGTAATGGACTTTGAGTTGGGAAATGGAGGAGCGACAGCAATGAGGATGGCACCGTTGCAAAGCTGACTTTCTGCAGAAGAGGCACAGCTCAAATTTTTTGCCCTGGCTCTTCGGCTGTGGGAACAGAGGCCAACCGTTCGTGTTCTTCTCCCTGGGATGTTGGGCAGCAGAGCACGGGTGCCAGAGAGTTTCCATTGTAATGGACTTTGAGTTGGGAAATCGAAGAGCGACAGCAAAGCGGATGTCACCGTTGCAAAGCTGACTTTCTGCAGAAGAGGCACAGCTCCAGTTTTTTGCCCTGGCTCATCGGCTGTGGCAGCAGAGGCCAACCGTTCGTTCTCTACTCCCTGAAAGGCTGGGCTGCCCAGCACGGGTGCCAAAGAGGTTCCATTGTAATGGACTTTGAGTTGGGAAATGGAAGAGCGACAGCAATGCGAATGGCACCGTTGCAAACCTGACTTTCTGCAGAAGAGGCACAGCTCAAGTTTTTTGCCCTGGCTCTTCGGCTGTGGGAGCAGAGGCCAACCGTTCGTGCTCTACTCCCTGGGATGCTGGGCAGCCCAGCACGGGTGCCAAAGAGGTTCCATTGTAATGGACTTTGAGTTGTGAAATCGAGGAACCTCAGCAATGCGGATGGCACCATTGCAAACCTGACTTTCTGCAGAAGAGGCACAGCTCAAGCTTTTTGCCCTGGCTCTTCGGCTGTGGGAGCAGAGGCCAACCGTTCGTGCTCTACTCCCTGGGATGCTGGGCAGCCGAGCACGTGTGCCAGAGAGTTTCCATTGTAATGGACTTTGAGTTGGGAAATGGAGGAGCGACAGCAATGCGGATGGCACCGTTGCAAAGCTGACTTTCTGCAGAAGAGGCACAGCTCAAGCTTTTTGCCCTGGCTCTTCGGCTGTGGGAGCAGAGGCCAACCGTTCGTGCTCTACTCCCTGGGATGCTGGGCAGCCCAGCACGGGTGCCAAAGAGAGTTTCCATTGTAATGGACCTTGAGCTGGGAAATGGAGGAGCGACAGCAATGCGGATGGCACCGTTGCAAAGCTGACTTTCTGCAGAAGAGGCACAGATCAAGTTTTTTGCCTTGACTCTTCGGCTGTGGGAGCAGAGGCCAACCGTTCGTGCTCTACTCCCTGGGATGCTGGGCAGCCCAGCACGGGTGCCAGAGAGGTTCCATTTTAATGGACTTTGAGTTGGGAAATCGAGGAGCGACAGCAGTGCGGATGGCACCGTTGCAAAGCTGACTTTCTGCAGAAGAGGCAGAGCTCATGTTTTCTGCCCTGGCTCTTCGGCTGTGGGAGCAGAGGCCAGCCGTTCGTGCTCTACTCCCTGGGAGGCTGGGCAGCCCAGCACGGGTGCCACAGAGGTTCCATTGTAATGGACTTTGAGTTGGGAAATGGAGGAGCGACAGCAATGAGGATGGCACCGTTGCAAAGGTGACTTTCTGCAGAAGAGGCACAGCTCAAGCTTTTTGCCCTGGCTCTTCGGCTGTGGGAGCAGAGGCCAACCGTTCGTGCTCTACTGCCTGGGATGCTGGGCAGCCGAGCACGGGTGCCACAGAGGTTCCATTGTAATGGACTTTGAGTTGGGAAATGGAGGAGCGACAGCAATGCGGATGGCACCGTTGCAAAGCTGACTTTCTGCAGAAGAGGCACAGCTCAAGCTTTTTGCCCTGGCTCTTCGGCTGTGGGAGCAGAGGCCAACCGTTCGTGCTCTACTCCCTGGGATGCTGGGCAGCCGAGCACGGGTGCCAAAGAGGTTCCATTGTAATGGACTTTGAGTTGGGAAATCGAGGAGCGACAGCAAAGCAGATGGCACCATTGCAAAGCTGACTTTCTGCAGAAGAGGTACAGCTCAAGTTTTTTGCCCTGGCTCTTTGGCTGTGGGAGCAGAGGCCAACTGTTCGTGCTCTACTCTCTGGGATGCTGGGCAGCCGGGCACGGGTGCCAAAGAGGTTCCATTGTAATGGACTTTGAGTTGGGAAATGGAGGAGCGACAGAAATGAGGATGACCCCGTTGCAAAGCTGACTTTCTGCAGAAGAGGCACAGCTCAAGTTTTTTGCCCTGGCTCTTTGGCTGTGGGAGCAGAGGCCATCTGTTCGTGCTCTACTCTCTGGGATGCTGGGCAGCCGGGCACGGGTGCCAAAGAGGTTCCATTGTAATGGACTTTGAGTTGGGAAATGGAGGAGCGACAGCAATGAGGATGGCACCGTTGCAAAGCTGACTTTCTGCAGAAGAGGCACAGCTCAACTTTTTTGCCCTGGCTCTTCGGCTGTGGGAGCAGAGGCCAACCGTTCGTTCTCTACTCCCTGAAAGGCTGGGCAGCCCAGCACGGGTGCCAAAGAGGTTCCATTGTAATGGACTTTGAGTTGGGAAATGGAGGAGCGACAGCAATGCGGATGGCACCGTTGCAAAGCTGACTTTCTGCAGAAGAGGCACAGCTCAAGTTTTTTGCCCTGGCTCTTCGGCTGTGGGAGCAGAGGCCAACTGTTCGTGCTCTACTCTCTGGGATGCTGGGCAGCCGAGCACGGGTGCCAAAGAGGTTCCATTGTAATGGACTTTGAGTTGGGATATGGAGGAGCGACAGCAATGAGGATGGCACCGTTGCAAAGCTGACTTTCTGCAGAAGAGGCACAGCTCAAGTTTTTTGCCCTGGCTCTTCGGCTGTGGGAACAGAGGCCAACCGTTCGTGTTCTTATCCCTGGGATGTTGGGCAGCAGAGCACGGGTGCCAGAGAGTTTCCATTGTAATGGACTTTGAGTTGGGAAATCGAAGAGCGACAGCAAAGCGGATGTCACCGTTGCAAAGCTGACTTTCTGCAGAAGAGGCACAGCTCAAGTTTTTTGCCCTGGCTCATCGGCTGTGGGAGCAGAGGCCAACCGTTCGTTCTCTACTCCCTGAAAGGCTGGGCAGCCGGGCACGGGTGCCAAAGAGGTTCCATTGTAATGGACTTTGAGTTGGGAAATGGAAGAGCGACAGCAATGCGAATGCCACCGTTGCAAACCTGACTTTCTGCAGAAGAGGCACAGCTCAAGTTTTTTGCCCTGGCTCTTCGGCTGTGGGAGCAGAGGCCAACCGTTCGTGCTCTACTCCCTGGGATGCTGGGCAGCCCAGCACGGGTGCCAAAGAGGTTCCATTGTAATGGACTTTGAGTTGTGAAATCGAGGAACCTCAGCAATGCGGATGGCACCATTGCAAACCTGACTTTCTGCAGAAGAGGCACAGCTCAAGCTTTTTGCCCTGGCTCTTCGGCTGTGGGAGCAGAGGCCAACCGTTCGTGCTCTACTCCCTGGGATGCTGGGCAGCCGAGCACGGGTGCCAGAGAGTTTCCATTGTAATGGACTTTGAGTTGGGAAATGGAGGAGCGACAGCAATGAGGATGGCACCGTTGCAAAGCTGACTTTCTGCAGAAGAGGCACAGCTCAAGCTTTTTGCCCTGGCTCTTCGGCTGTGGGAGCAGAGGCCAACCGTTCGTGTTCTACTGCCTGGGATGCTGGGCCGCCCAGCACGGGTGCCAAAGAGAGTTTCCATTGTAATGGACCTTGAGCTGGGAAATGGAGGAGCGACAGCAATGCGGATGGCACCGTTGCAAAGCTGACTTTCTGCAGAAGAGGCACAGATCAAGTTTTTTGCCTTGACTCTTCGGCTGTGGGAGCAGAGGCCAACCGTTCGTGCTCTACTCCCTGGGATGCTGGGCAGCCCAGCACGGGTGCCAGAGAGGTTCCATTTTAATGGACTTTGAGTTGGGAAATCGAGGAGCGACAGCAGTGCGGATGGCACCGTTGCAAAGCTGACTTTCTGCAGAAGAGGCAGAGCTCATGTTTTTTGCCCTGGCTCTTCGGCTGTGGGAGCAGAGGCCAGCCGTTCGTGCTCTACTCCCTGGGAGGCTGGGCAGCCCAGCACGGGTGCCACAGAGGTTCCATTGTAATGGACTTTGAGTTGGGAAATGGAGGAGCGACAGCAATGTGGATGGCACCGTTGCAAAGCTGACTTTCTGCAGAAGAGGCACAGCTCAAGCTTTTTGCCCTGGCTCTTCGGCTGTGGGAGCAGAGGCCAACCGTTCGTGCTCTACTGCCTGGGATGCTGGGCAGCCGAGCACGGGTGCCACAGAGGTTCCATTGTAATGGACTTTGAGTTGGGAAATCGAGGAACATCAGCGATGCGGATGGCACCGTTGCAAAGCTGACTTTCTGCAGAAGAGGCACAGCTCAAGCTTTTTGCCCTGGCTCTTCGGCTGTGGGAGCAGAGGCCAACCGTTCGTGCTCTACTCCCTGGGATGCTGGGCAGCCGAGCACGGGTGCCAAAGAGGTTCCATTGTAATGGACTTTGAGTTGGGAAATCGAGGAGCGACAGCAAAGCAGATGGCACCATTGCAAAGCTGACTTTCTGCAGAAGAGGTACAGCTCAAGTTTTTTGCCCTGGCTCTTTGGCTGTGGGAGCAGAGGCCAACCGTTCGTGCTCTACTCTCTGGGATGCTGGGCAGCCGGGCACGGGTGCCAAAGAGGTTCCATTGTAATGGACTTTGAGTTGGGAAATGGAGGAGCGACAGAAATGAGGATGACCCCGTTGCAAAGCTGACTTTCTGCAGAAGAGGCACAGCTCAAGTTTTTTGCCCTGGCTCTTTGGCTGTGGGAGCAGAGGCCAACTGTTCGTGCTCTACTCTCTGGGATGCTGGGCAGCCGGGCACGGGTGCCAAAGAGGTTCCATTGTAATGGACTTTGAGTTGGGAAATGGAGGAGCGACAGCAATGAGGATGGCACCGTTGCAAACCTGACTTTCTGCAGAAGAGGCACAGCTCAACTTTTTTGCCCTGGCTCTTCGGCTGTGGGAGCAGAGGCCAACCGTTCGTTCTCTACTCCCTGAAAGGCTGGGCTGCCCAGCACGGGTGCCAAAGAGGTTCCATTGTAATGGACTTTGAGTTGGGAAATGGAAGAGCGACAGCAATGCGAATGGCACCGTTGCAAACCTGACTTTCTGCAGAAGAGGCACAGCTCAAGTTTTTTGCCCTGGCTCTTCGGCTGTGGGAGCAGAGGCCAACCGTTCGTGCTCTACTCCCTGGGATGCTGGGCAGCCCAGCACGGGTGCCAAAGAGGTTCCATTGTAATGGACTTTGAGTTGTGAAATCAAGGAACCTCAGCAATGCGGATGGCACCATTGCAAACCTGACTTTCTGCAGAAGAGGCACAGCTCAAGCATTTTGCCCTGGCTCTTCGGCTGTGGGAGCAGAGGCCAACCGTTCGTGCTCTACTCCCTGGGATGCTGGGCAGCCCAGCACGGGTGCCAGAGAGGTTCCATTGTAATGGACTTTGAGTTGGGAAATGAAGGAGCGACAGCAATGCGGATGGCACCGTTGCAAAGCTGACTTTCAGCAGAAGAGGCACAGCTCAAGCTTTTTGCCCTGGCTCTTCGGCTGTGGGAGCAGAGGCCAACCGTTCGTGTTCTACTGCCTGGGATGCTGGGCAGCCCAGCACGGGTGCCAAAGAGAGTTTCCATTGTAATGGACCTTGAGCTGGGAAATGGAGGAGCGACAGCAATGCGGATGGCACCGTTGCAAAGCTGACTTTCTGCAGAAGAGGCACAGCTCAAGCTTTTTTGCCCTGGCTCTTTGACTGTGGGAGCAGAGGCCAACTGTTCGTGCTCTACTCTCTGGGATGCTGGGCAGCCGGGCACGGGTGCCAAAGAGGTTCCATTGTAATGGACTTTGAGTTGGGATATGGAGGAGCGACAGCAATGAGGATGGCACCGTTGCAAAGCTGACTTTCTGCAGAAGAGGCACCGCTCAAGTTTTTTGCCCTGGCTCTTCGGCTGTGGGAACAGAGGCCAACCGTTCGTGTTCTTATCCCTGGGATGTTGGGCAGCAGAGCACGGGTGCCAGAGAGTTTCCATTGTAATGGACTTTGAGTTGGGAAATCGAAGAGCGACAGCAAAGCGGATGTCACCGTTGCAAAGCTGACTTTCTGCAGAAGAGGCACAGCTCAAGTTTTTTGCCCTGGCTCATCGGCTGTGGGAGCAGAGGCCAACCGTTCGTTCTCTACTCCCTGAAAGGCTGGGCTGCCCAGCACGGGTGCCAAAGAGGTTCCATTGTAATGGACTTTGAGTTGGGAAATGGAAGAGCGACAGCAATGCGAATGCCACCGTTGCAAACCTGACTTTCTGCAGAAGAGGCACAGCTCAAGTTTTTTGCCCTGGCTCTTCGGCTGTGGGAGCAGAGGCCAACCGTTCGTGCTCTACTCCCTGGGATGCTGGGCAGCCCAGCACGGGTGCCAAAGAGGTTCCATTGTAATGGACTTTGAGTTGTGAAATCGAGGAACCTCAGCAATGCGGATGGCACCATTGCAAAGCTGACTTTCTGCAGAAGAGGCACAGCTCAAGCTTTTTGCCCTGGCTCTTCGGCTGTGGGAGCAGAGGCCAACCGTTCGTGCTCTACTCCCTGGGATGCTGGGCAGCCGAGCACGGGTGCCAGAGAGGTTCCATTGTAATGGACTTTGAGTTGGGAAATGGAGGAGCGACAGCAATGCGGATGGCACCGTTGCAAAGCTGACTTTCTGCAGAAGAGGCACAGCTCAAGCTTTTTGCCCTGGCTCTTCGGCTGTGGGAGCAGAGGCCAACCGTTCGTGCTCTACTCCCTGGGATGCTGGGCAGCCCAGCACGGGTGCCAAAGAGAGTTTCCATTGTAATGGACCTTGAGCTGGGAAATGGAGGAGCGACAGCAATGCGGATGGCACCGTTGCAAAGCTGACTTTCTGCAGAAGAGGCACAGATCAAGTTTTTTGCCTTGACTCTTCGGCTGTGGGAGCAGAGGCCAACCGTTCGTGCTCTACTCCCTGGGATGCTGGGCAGCCCAGCACGGGTGCCAGAGAGGTTCCATTTTAATGGACTTTAAGTTGGGAAATCGAGGAGCGACAGCAGTGCGGATGGCACCGTTGCAAAGCTGACTTTCTGCAGAAGAGGCAGAGCTCATGTTTTCTGCCCTGGCTCTTCGGCTGTGGGAGCAGAGGCCAGCCGTTCGTGCTCTACTCCCTGGGAGGCTGGGCAGCCCAGCACGGGTGCCAAAGAGGTTCCATTGTAATGGACTTTGAGTTGGGAAATGGAGGAGCGACAGCAATGAGGATGGCACCGTTGCAAAGGTGACTTTCTGCAGAAGAGGCACAGCTCAAGCTTTTTGCCCTGGCTCTTCGGCTGTGGGAGCAGAGGCCAACCGTTCGTGCTCTACTGCCTGGGATGCTGGGCAGCCGAGCACGGGTGCCAGAGAGTTTCCATTGTAATGGACTTTGAGTTGGGAAATCGAGGAACCTCAGCGATGCGGATGGCACCGTTGCAAAGCTGACTTTCTGCAGAAGAGGCACAGCTCAAGCTTTTTGCCCTGGCTCTTCGGCTGTGGGAGCAGAGGCCAACCGTTCGTGCTCTACTCCCTGGGATGCTGGGCAGCCGAGCACGGGTGCCAAAGAGGTTCCATTGTAATGGACTTTGAGTTGGGAAATCGAGGAGCGACAGCAAAGCAGATGGCACCATTGCAAAGCTGACTTTCTGCAGAAGAGGTACAGCTCAAGTTTTTTGCCCTGGCTCTTTGGCTGTGGGAGCAGAGGCCAACTGTTCGTGCTCTACTCTCTGGGATGCTGGGCAGCCGGGCACGGGTGCCAAAGAGGTTCCATTGTAATGGACTTTGAGTTGGGAAATGGAGGAGCGACAGAAATGAGGATGACCCCGTTGCAAAGCTGACTTTCTGCAGAAGAGGCACAGCTCAAGTTTTTTGCCCTGGCTCTTTGGCTGTGGGAGCAGAGGCCAACTGTTCGTGCTCTACTCTCTGGGATGCTGGGCAGCCGGGCACGGGTGCCAAAGAGGTTCCATTGTAATGGACTTTGAGTTGGGAAATGGAGGAGCGACAGCAATGAGGATGGCACCGTTGCAAACCTGACTTTCTGCAGAAGAGGCACAGCTCAACTTTTTTGCCCTGGCTCTTCGGCTGTGGGAGCAGAGGCCAACCGTTCGTTCTCTACTCCCTGAAAGGCTGGGCTGCCCAGCACGGGTGCCAAAGAGGTTCCATTGTAATGGACTTTGAGTTGGGAAATGGAAGAGCGACAGCAATGCGAATGGCACCGTTGCAAAGCTGACTTTCTGCAGAAGAGGCACAGCTCAAGTTTTTTGCCCTGGCTCTTCGGCTGTGGGAGCAGAGGCCAACCGTTCGTGCTCTACTCCCTGGGATGCTGGGCAGCCCAGCACGGGTGCCACAGAGGTTCCATTGTAATGGACTTTGAGTTGTGAAATCAAGGAACCTCAGCAATGCGGATGGCACCATTGCAAACCTGACTTTCTGCAGAAGAGGCACAGCTCAAGCTTTTTGCCCTGGCTCTTCGGCTGTGGGAGCAGAGGCCAACCGTTCGTGCTCTACTCCCTGGGATGCTGGGCAGCCCAGCACGGGTGCCAGAGAGGTTCCATTGTAATGGACTTTGAGTTGGGAAATGGAGGAGCGACAGCAATGCGGATGGCACCGTTGCAAAGCTGACTTTCTGCAGAAGAGGCACAGCTCAAGCTTTTTGCCCTGGCTCTTCGGCTGTGGGAGCAGAGGCCAACCGTTCGTGTTCTACTGCCTGGGATGCTGGGCAGCCCAGCACGGGTGCCAAAGAGAGTTTCCATTGTAATGGACCTTGAGCTGGGAAATGGAGGAGCGACAGCAATGCGGATGGCACCGTTGCAAAGCTGACTTTCTGCAGAAGAGGCACAGATCAAGTTTTTTGCCTTGACTCTTCGGCTGTGGGAGCAGAGGCCAACCGTTCGTGCTCTACTCCCTGGGATGCTGGGCAGCCCAGCACGGGTGCCAGAGAGGTTCCATTGTAATGGACTTTGAGTTGGGAAATGGAAGAGCGACATCAATGCGAATGGCACCGTTGCAAAGCTGACTTTCTGCAGAAGAGGCAGAGCTCATGTTTTCTGCCCTGGCTCTTCGGCTGTGGGAGCAGAGGCCAAGCGTTCGTGCTCTACTCCCTGGGATGCTGGGCAGCCCAGCACGGGTGCCAAAGAGGTTCCATTGTAATGGACTTTGAGTTGTGAAATCGAGGAACCTCAGCAATGCGGATGGCATCATTGCTAAGCTGACTTTCTGCAGAAGAGGCACAGCTCAAGTTTTTTGCCCTGGCTCTTTGGCTGTGGGAGCAGAGGCCAACTGTTCGTGCTCTACTCTCTGGGATGCTGGGCAGCCGGGCACGGGTGCCAAAGAGGTTCCATTGTAATGGACTTTGAGTTGGGAAATGGAGGAGCGACAGCAATGAGGATGGCACCGTTGCAAAGCTGAATTTCTGCAGAAGAGGCACAGCTCAACTTTTTTGCCCTGGCTCTTCGGCTGTGGGAGCAGAGGCCAACCGTTCGTTCTCTACTCCCTGAAAGGCTGGGCTGCCCAGCACGGGTGCCAGAGAGGTTCCATTGTAATGGACTTTGAGTTGGGAAATGGAAGAGCGACAGCAATGCGAATGGCACCGTTGCAAACCTGACTTTCTGCAGAAGAGGCACAGCTCAAGTTTTTTGCCCTGGCTCTTCGGCTGTGGGAGCAGAGGCCAACCGTTCGTGCTCTACTCCCTGGGATGCTGGGCAGCCCAGCACGGGTGCCAAAGAGGTTCCATTGTAATGGACTTTGAGTTGTGAAATCGAGGAACCTCAGCAATGCGGATGGCACCGTTGCAAAGCTGACTTTCTGCAGAAGAGGCACAGCTCCAGTTTTTTGCCCTGGCTCTTCGGCTGTGGGAGCAGAGGCCAACCGTTCTTGCTCTACTCCCTGGGATGCTGGGCAGCCCAGCACGGGTGCCACAGAGGTTCCATTATAAAGGACTTTGAGATGGGAAATCGAGGAGCGACAGCAAAGCGGATGGCACCGTTGCAAAGGTAACTTTCTGCAGAAGAGGCACAGCTCCAGTTTTTTGCCCTGGCTCTTCGGCTGTGGGAGCAGAGGCCAACCGTTCTTGCTCTACTCCCTGGGAGGCTGGGCAGCCCAGCACGGGTGCCAAAGAGGTTCCATTGTAATGGACTTTGAGTTGGGAAATGGAGGAGCGACAGCAATGCGGATGGCACCGTTGCAAAGCTGACTTTCTGCAGAAGAGGCACAGCTCAAGTTTTTTGCCCTGGCTCTTTGACTGTGGGAGCAGAGGCCAACTGTTCGTGCTCTACTCTCTGGGATGCTGGGCAGCCGGGCACGGGTGCCAAAGAGGTTCCATTGTAATGGACTTTGAGTTGGGATATGGAGGAGCGACAGCAATGAGGATGGCACCGTTGCAAAGCTGACTTTCTGCAGAAGAGGCACAGCTCAAGTTTTTTGCCCTGGCTCTTCGTCTGTGGGAACAGAGGCCAACCGTTCGTGTTCTTATCCCTGGGATGTTGGGCAGCAGAGCACGGGTGCCAGAGAGTTTCCATTGTAATGGACTTTGAGTTGGGAAATCGAAGAGCGACAGCAAAGCGGATGTCACCGTTGCTAAGCTGACTTTCTGCAGAAGAGGCACAGCTCAAGTTTTTTGCCCTGGCTCATCGGCTGTGGGAGCAGAGGCCAACCGTTCGTTCTCTACTCCCTGAAAGGCTGGGCTGCCCAGCACGGGTGCCAAAGAGGTTCCATTGTAATGGACTTTTAGTTGGGAAATGGAAGAGCGACAGCAATGCGAATGCCACCGTTGCAAACCTGACTTTCTGCAGAAGAGGCACAGCTCAAGTTTTTTGCCCTGGCTCTTCTGCTGTGGGAGCAGAGGCCAACCGTTCGTGCTCTACTCCCTGGGATGCTGGGCAGCCCAGCACGGGTGCCAAAGAGGTTCCATTGTAATGGACTTTGAGTTGGGAAATGGAGGAGCGACAGCAATGAGGATGGCACCGTTGCAAAGGTGACTTTCTGCAGAAGAGGCACAGCTCAAGCTTTTTGCCCTGGCTCTTCGGCTGTGGGAGCAGAGGCCAACCGTTCGTGCTCTACTGCCTGGGATGCTGGGCAGCCGAGCACGGGTGCCAGAGAGTTTCCATTGTAATGGACTTTGAGTTGGGAAATGGAGGAGCGACAGCAATGCGGATGGCACCGTTGCAAAGCTGACTTTCTGCAGAAGAGGCACAGCTCAAGCTTTTTGCCCTGGCTCTTCGGCTGTGGGAGCAGAGGCCAACCGTTCGTGTTCTACTGCCTGGGATGCTGGGCAGCCCAGCACGGGTGCCAAATAGAGTTTCCATTGTAATGGACCTTGAGCTGGGAAATGGAGGAGCGACAGCAATGCGGATGGCACCGTTGCAAAGCTGACTTTCTGCAGAAGAGGCACAGATCAAGTTTTTTGCCTTGACTCTTCGGCTGTGGGAGCAGAGGCCAACCGTTCGTGCTCTACTCCCTGGGATGCTGGGCAGCCCAGCACGGGTGCCAGAGAGGTTCCATTTTAATGGACTTTGAGTTGGGAAATCGAGGAGCGACAGCAGTGCGGATGGCACCGTTGCAAAGCTGACTTTCTGCAGAAGAGGCACAGCTCATGTTTTCTGCCCTGGCTCTTCGGCTGTGGGAGCAGAGGCCAGCCGTTCGTGCTCTACTCCCTGGGAGGCTGGGCAGCCCAGCACGGGTGCCACAGAGGTTCCATTTTAATGGACTTTGAGTTGGGAAATGGAGGAGCGACAGCAATGAGGATGGCACCGTTGCAAAGGTGACTTTCTGCAGAAGAGGCACAGCTCAAGCTTTTTGCCCTGGCTCTTCGGCTGTGGGAGCAGAGGCCAACCGTTCGTGCTCTACTACCTGGGATGCTGGGCAGCCGAGCACGGGTGCCACAGAGGTTCCATTGTAATGGACTTTGAGTTGGGAAATCGAGGAACCTCAGCGATGCGGATGGCACCGTTGCAAAGCTGACTTTCTGCAGAAGAGGCACAGCTCAAGCTTTTTGCCCTGGCTCTTCGGCTGTGGGAGCAGAGGCCAACCGTTCGTGCTCTACTCCCTGGGATGCTGGGCAGCCGAGCACGGGTGCCAAAGAGGTTCCATTGTAATGGACTTTGAGTTGGGAAATCGAGGAGCGACAGCAAAGCAGATGGCACCATTGCAAAGCTGACTTTCTGCAGAAGAGGTACAGCTCAAGTTTTTTGCCCTGGCTCTTTGGCTGTGGGAGCAGAGGCCAACTGTTCGTGCTCTACTCTCTGGGATGCTGGGCAGCCCAGCACGGGTGCCAAAGAGGTTCCATTGTAATGGACTTTGAGTTGGGAAATGGAGGAGCGACAGAAATGAGGATGACCCCGTTGCAAAGCTGACTTTCTGCAGAAGAGGCACAGCTCAAGTTTTTTGCCCTGGCTCTTTGGCTGTGGGAGCAGAGGCCAACTGTTCGTGCTCTACTCTCTGGGATGCTGGGCAGCCGGGCACGGGTGCCAAAGAGGTTCCATTGTAATGGACTTTGAGTTGGGAAATGGAGGAGCGACAGAAATGAGGATGACCCCGTTGCAAAGCTGACTTTCTGCAGAAGAGGCACAGCTCCAGTTTTTTGCCCTGGCTCTTCGGCTGTGGGAGCAGAGGCCAACCGTTCTTGCTCTACTCCCTGGGATGCTGGGCAGCCCAGCACGGGTGCCACAGAGGTTCCATTATAAAGGACTTTGAGATGGGAAATCGAGGAGCGACAGCAAAGCGGATGGCACCGTTGCAAAGGTAACTTTCTGCAGAAGAGGCACAGCTCCAGTTTTTTGCCCTGGCTCTTCGGCTGTGGGAGCAGAGGCCAACCGTTCTTGCTCTACTCCCTGGGAGGCTGGGCAGCTGAGCACGGGTGCCAAAGAGGTTCCATTGTAATGGACTTTGAGTTGGGAAATGGAGGAGCGACAGCAATGCGGATGGCACCGTTGCAAAGCTGACTTTCTGCAGAAGAGGCACAGCTCAAGTTTTTTGCCCTGGCTCTTTGGCTGTGGGAGCAGAGGCCAACTGTTCGTGCTCTACTCTCTGGGATGCTGGGCAGCCGGGCACGGGTGCCAAAGAGGTTCCATTGTAATGGACTTTGAGTTGGGATATGGAGGAGCGACAGCAATGAGGATGGCACCGTTGCAAAGCTGACTTTCTGCAGAAGAGGCACAGCTCAAGTTTTTTGCCCTGGCTCTTCGTCTGTGGGAACAGAGGCCAACCGTTCGTGTTCTTATCCCTGGGATGTTGGGCAGCAGAGCACGGGTGCCAGAGAGTTTCCATTGTAATGGACTTTGAGTTGGGAAATCGAAGAGCGACAGCAAAGCGGATGTCACCGTTGCTAAGCTGACTTTCTGCAGAAGAGGCACAGCTCAAGTTTTTTGCCCTGGCTCATCGGCTGTGGGAGCAGAGGCCAACCGTTCGTTCTCTACTCCCTGAAAGGCTGGGCTGCCCAGCACGGGTGCCAAAGAGGTTCCATTGTAATGGACTTTTAGTTGGGAAATGGAAGAGCGACAGCAATGCGAATGCCACCGTTGCAAACCTGACTTTCTGCAGAAGAGGCACAGCTCAAGTTTTTTGCCCTGGCTCTTCTGCTGTGGGAGCAGAGGCCAACCGTTCGTGCTCTACTCCCTGGGATGCTGGGCAGCCCAGCACGGGTGCCAAAGAGGTTCCATTGTAATGGACTTTGAGTTGGGAAATGGAGGAGCGACAGCAATGAGGATGGCACCGTTGCAAAGGTGACTTTCTGCAGAAGAGGCACAGCTCAAGCTTTTTGCCCTGGCTCTTCGGCTGTGGGAGCAGAGGCCAACCGTTCGTGCTCTACTGCCTGGGATGCTGGGCAGCCGAGCACGGGTGCCAGAGAGTTTCCATTGTAATGGACTTTGAGTTGGGAAATGGAGGAGCGACAGCAATGCGGATGGCACCGTTGCAAAGCTGACTTTCTGCAGAAGAGGCACAGCTCAAGCTTTTTGCCCTGGCTCTTCGGCTGTGGGAGCAGAGGCCAACCGTTCGTGTTCTACTGCCTGGGATGCTGGGCAGCCCAGCACGGGTGCCAAAGAGAGTTTCCATTGTAATGGACCTTGAGCTGGGAAATGGAGGAGCGACAGCAATGCGGATGGCACCGTTGCAAAGCTGACTTTCTGCAGAAGAGGCACAGATCAAGTTTTTTGCCTTGACTCTTCGGCTGTGGGAGCAGAGGCCAACCGTTCGTGCTCTACTCCCTGGGATGCTGGGCAGCCCAGCACGGGTGCCAGAGAGGTTCCATTTTAATGGACTTTGAGTTGGGAAATCGAGGAGCGACAGCAGTGCGGATGGCACCGTTGCAAAGCTGACTTTCTGCAGAAGAGGCACAGCTCATGTTTTCTGCCCTGGCTCTTCGGCTGTGGGAGCAGAGGCCAGCCGTTCGTGCTCTACTCCCTGGGAGGCTGGGCAGCCCAGCACGGGTGCCACAGAGGTTCCATTTTAATGGACTTTGAGTTGGGAAATGGAGGAGCGACAGCAATGAGGATGGCACCGTTGCAAAGGTGACTTTCTGCAGAAGAGGCACAGCTCAAGCTTTTTGCCCTGGCTCTTCGGCTGTGGGAGCAGAGGCCAACCGTTCGTGCTCTACTCCCTGGGATGCTGGGCAGCCGAGCACGGGTGCCACAGAGGTTCCATTGTAATGGACTTTGAGTTGGGAAATCGAGGAACCTCAGCGATGCGGATGGCACCGTTGCAAAGCTGACTTTCTGCAGAAGAGGCACAGCTCAAGCTTTTTGCCCTGGCTCTTCGGCTGTGGGAGCAGAGGCCAACCGTTCGTGCTCTACTCCCTGGGATGCTGGGCAGCCGAGCACGGGTGCCAAAGAGGTTCCATTGTAATGGACTTTGAGTTGGGAAATCGAGGAGCGACAGCAAAGCAGATGGCACCATTGCAAAGCTGACTTTCTGCAGAAGAGGTACAGCTCAAGTTTTTTGCCCTGCCTCTTTGGCTGTGGGAGCAGAGGCCAACTGTTCGTGCTCTACTCTCTGGGATGCTGGGCAGCCGGGCACGGGTGCCAAAGAGGTTCCATTGTAATGGACTTTGAGTTGGGAAATGGAGGAGCGACAGAAATGAGGATGACCCCGTTGCAAAGCTGACTTTCTGCAGAAGAGGCACAGCTCAAGTTTTTTGCCCTGGCTCTTTGGCTGTGGGAGCAGAGGCCAACTGTTCGTGCTCTACTCTCTGGGATGCTGGGCAGCCGGGCACGGGTGCCAAAGAGGTTCCATTGTAATGGACTTTGAGTTGGGAAATGGAGGAGCGACAGAAATGAGGATGACCCCGTTGCAAAGCTGACTTTCTGCAGAAGAGGCACAGCTCAAGTTTTTTGCCCTGGCTCTTCGGCTGTGGGAACAGAGGCCAACCGTTCGTGTTCTTATCCCTGGGATGTTGGGCAGCAGAGCACGGGTGCCAGAGAGTTTCCATTGTAATGGACTTTGAGTTGGGAAATCGAAGAGCGACAGCAAAGCGGATGTCACCGTTGCAAAGCTGACTTTCTGCAGAAGAGGCACAGCTCAAGTTTTTTGCCCTGACTCATCGGCTGTGGGAGCAGAGGCCAACCGTTCGTTCTCTACTCCCTGAAAGGCTGGGCTGCCCAGCACGGGTGCCAAAGAGGTTCCATTGTAATGGACTTTGAGTTGGGAAATGGAAGAGCGACAGCAATGCGAATGGCACCGTTGCAAAGCTGACTTTCTGCAGAAGAGGCACAGCTCAAGTTTTTTGCCCTGGCTCTTCGGCTGTGGGAGCAGAGGCCAACCGTTCGTGCTCTACTCCCTGGGATGCTGGGCAGCCCAGCACGGGTGCCAAAGAGGTTCCATTGTAATGGACTTTGAGTTGTGAAATCGAGGAACCTCAGCAATGCGGATGGCACCATTGCAAACCTGACTTTCTGCAGAAGAGGCACAGCTCAAGCTTTTTGCCCTGGCTCTTCGGCTGTGGGAGCAGAGGCCAACCGTTCGTGCTCTACTCCCTGGGATGCTGGGCAGCCGAGCACGGGTGCCAGAGAGTTTCCATTGTAATGGACTTTGAGTTGGGAAATGGAGGAGCGACAGCAATGCGGATGGCACCGTTGCAAAGCTGACTTTCTGCAGAAGAGGCACAGCTCAAGCTTTTTGCCCTGGCTCTTCGGCTGTGGGAGCAGAGGCCAACCGTTCGTGCTCTACTGCCTGGGATGCTGGGCAGCCCAGCACGGGTGCCAAAGAGAGTTTCCATTGTAATGGACCTTGAGCTGGGAAATGGAGGAGCGACAGCAATGCGGATGGCACCGTTGCAAAGCTGACTTTCTGCAGAAGAGGCACAGATCAAGTTTTTTGCCTTGACTCTTCGGCTGTGGGAGCAGAGGCCAACCGTTCGTGCTCTACTGCCTGGGATGCTGGGCAGCCGAGCACGGGTGCCAGAGAGGTTCCATTTTAATGGACTTTGAGTTGGGAAATCGAGGAGCGACAGCAGTGCGGATGGCACCGTTGCAAAGCTGACTTTCTGCAGAAGAGGCAGAGCTCATGTTTTCTGCCCTGGCTCTTCGGCTGTGGGAGCAGAGGCCAGCCGTTCGTGCTCTACTCCCTGGGAGGCTGGGCAGCCCAGCACGGGTGCCAAAGAGGTTCCATTGTAATGGACTTTGAGTTGGGAAATGGAGGAGCGACAGCAATGAGGATGGCACCGTTGCAAAGGTGACTTTCTGCAGAAGAGGCACAGCTCAAGCTTTTTGCCCTGGCTCTTCGGCTGTGGGAGCAGAGGCCAACCGTTCGTGCTCTACTGCCTGGGATGCTGGGCAGCCGAGCACGGGTGCCAGAGAGTTTCCATTGTAATGGACTTTGAGTTGGGAAATCGAGGAACCTCAGCGATGCGGATGGCACCGTTGCAAAGCTGACTTTCTGCAGAAGAGGCACAGCTCAAGCTTTTTGCCCTGGCTCTTCGGCTGTGGGAGCAGAGGCCAACCGTTCGTGCTCTACTCCCTGGGATGCTGGGCAGCCGAGCACGGGTGCCAAAGAGGTTCCATTGTAATGGACTTTGAGTTGGGAAATCGAGGAGCGACAGCAAAGCAGATGGCACCATTGCAAAGCTGACTTTCTGCAGAAGAGGTACAGCTCAAGTTTTTTGCCCTGGCTCTTTGGCTGTGGGAGCAGAGGCCAACTGTTCGTGCTCTACTCTCTGGGATGCTGGGCAGCCGAGCACGGGTGCCAAAGAGGTTCCATTGTAATGGACTTTGAGTTGGGAAATGGAGGAGCGACAGCAATGAGGATGGCACCGTTGCAAAGCTGACTTTCTGCAGAAGAGGCACAGCTCAAGTTTTTTGCCCTGGCTCTTCGGCTGTGGGAGCAGAGGCCAACCGTTCGTTCTCTACTCCCTGAAAGGCTGGGCTGCCCAGCACGGGTGCCAAAGAGGTTCCATTGTAATGGACTTTGAGTTGGGAAATGGAAGAGCGACAGCAATGCGAATGGCACCGTTGCAAACCTGACTTTCTGCAGAAGAGGCACAGCTCAAGTTTTTTGCCCTGGCTCTTCGGCTGTGGGAGCAGAGGCCAACCGTTCGTGCTCTACTCCCTGGGATGCTGGGCAGCCCAGCACGGGTGCCAAAGAGGTTCCATTGTAATGGACTTTGAGTTGTGAAATCAAGGAACCTCAGCAATGCGGATGGCACCATTGCAAACCTGACTTTCTGCAGAAGAGGCACAGCTCAAGCTTTTTGCCCTGGCTCTTCGGCTGTGGGAGCAGAGGCCAACCGTTCGTGCTCTACTCCCTGGGATGCTGGGCAGCCCAGCACGGGTGCCAGAGAGGTTCCATTGTAATGGACTTTGAGTTGGGAAATGGAGGAGCGACAGCAATGCGGATGGCACCGTTGCAAAGCTGACTTTCTGCAGAAGAGGCACAGCTCAAGCTTTTTGCCCTGGCTCTTCGGCTGTGGGAGCAGAGGCCAACCGTTCGTGTTCTACTGCCTGGGATGCTGGGCAGCCCAGCACGGGTGCCAAAGAGAGTTTCCATTGTAATGGACCTTGAGCTGGGAAATGGAGGAGCGACAGCAATGCGGATGGCACCGTTGCAAAGCTGACTTTCTGCAGAAGAGGCACAGATCAAGTTTTTTGCCTTGACTCTTCGGCTGTGGGAGCAGAGGCCAACCGTTCGTGCTCTACTCCCTGGGATGCTGGGCAGCCCAGCACGGGTGCCAGAGAGGTTCCATTGTAATGGACTTTGAGTTGGGAAATGGAAGAGCGACAGCAATGCGAATGGCACCGTTGCAAAGCTGACTTTCTGCAGAAGAGGCAGAGCTCATGTTTTTTGCCCTGGCTCTTCGGCTGTGGGAGCAGAGGCCAAGCGTTCGTGCTCTACTCCCTGGGATGCTGGGCAGCCCAGCACGGGTGCCAAAGAGGTTCCATTGTAATGGACTTTGAGTTGGGAAATCGAGGAACCTCAGCAATGCGGATGGCATCATTGCTAAGCTGACTTTCTGCAGAAGAGGCACAGCTCAAGTTTTTTGCCCTGGCTCTTCGGCTGTGGGAGCAGAGGCCAACCGTTCGTGTTCTACTCCCTGGGATGCTGGGCAGCCCAGCACGGGTGCCAAAGAGGTTCCATTGTAATGGACTTTGAGTTGTGAAATCGAGGAACCTCAGCAATGCGGATGGCACCATTGCAAAGCTGACTTTCTGCAGAAGAGGCACAGCTCCAGTTTTTTGCCCTGGCTCTTCGGCTGTGGGAGCAGAGGCCAACCGTTCTTGCTCTACTCCCTGGGATGCTGGGCAGCCCAGCACGGGTGCCACAGAGGTTCCATTGTAATGGACTTTGAGTTTGGAAATCGAGGAGCGACAGCAAAGCGGATGGCACCGTTGCAAAGGTAACTTTCTGCAGAAGAGGCACAGCTCCAGTTTTTTGCCCTGGCTCTTCGGCTGTGGGAGCAGAGGCCAAGCGTTCGTGCTCTACTCCCTGGGATGCTGGGCAGCCCAGCACGGGTGCCAAAGAGGTTCCATTGTAATGGACTTTGAGTTGGGAAATGGAGGTGCGACAGCAATGCGGATGGCACCGTTGCAAAGCTGACTTTCTGCAGAAGAGGCACAGCTCAAGCTTTTTCCCCTGGCTCTTCGGCTGTGGGAGCAGAGGCCAACCGTTCGTGTTCTACTGCCTGGGATGCTGGGCAGCCCAGCACGGGTGCCAAAGAGAGTTTCCATTGTAATGGACCTTGAGCTGGGAAATGGAGGAGCGACAGCAATGCGGATGGCACCGTTGCAAAGCTGACTTTCTGCAGAAGAGGCACAGATCAAGTTTTTTGCCTTGACTCTTCGGCTGTGGGAGCAGAGGCCAACCGTTCGTGCTCTACTCCCTGGGATGCTGGGCAGCCCAGCACGGGTGCCAGAGAGGTTCCATTTTAATGGACTTTGAGTTGGGAAATCGAGGAGCGACAGCAGTGCGAATGGCACCGTTGCAAAGCTGACTTTCTGCAGAAGAGGCAGAGCTCATGTTTTCTGCCCTGGCTCTTCGGCTGTGGGAGCAGAGGCCAGCCGTTCGTGCTCTACTCCCTGGGAGGCTGGGCAGCCCAGCACGGGTGCCAAAGAGGTTCCATTGTAATGGACTTTGAGTTGGGAAATGGAGGAGCGACAGCAATGAGGATGGCACCGTTGCAAAGGTGACTTTCTGCAGAAGAGGCACAGCTCAAGCTTTTTGCCCTGGCTCTTCGGCTGTGGGAGCAGAGGCCAACCGTTCGTGCCTTACTGCCTGGGATGCTGGGCAGCCCAGCACGGGTGCCAGAGAGTTTCCATTGTAATGGACTTTGAGTTGGGAAATCGAGGAACCTCAGCGATGCGGATGGCACCGTTGCAAAGCTGACTTTCTGCAGAAGAGGCACAGCTCAAGCTTTTTGCCCTGGCTCTTCGGCTGTGGGAGCAGAGGCCAACCGTTCGTGCTCTACTCCCTGGGATGCTGGGCAGCCGAGCACGGGTGCCAAAGAGGTTCCATTGTAATGGACTTTGAGTTGGGAAATCGAGGAGCGACAGCAAAGCAGATGGCACCATTGCAAAGCTGACTTTCTGCAGAAGAGGTACAGCTCAAGTTTTTTGCCCTGGCTCTTTGGCTGTGGGAGCAGAGGCCAACTGTTCGTGCTCTACTCTCTGGGATGCTGGGCAGCCCAGCACGGGTGCCAAAGAGGTTCCATTGTAATGGACTTTGAGTTGGGAAATGGAGGAGCGACAGAAATGAGGATGACCCCGTTGCAAAGCTGACTTTCTGCAGAAGAGGCACAGCTCAAGTTTTTTGCCCTGGCTCTTTGGCTGTGGGAGCAGAGGCCAACTGTTCGTGCTCTACTCTCTGGGATGCTGGGCAGCCGGGCACGGGTGCCAAAGAGGTTCCATTGTAATGGACTTTGAGTTGGGAAATGGAGGAGCGACAGCAATGAGGATGGCACCGTTGCAAAGCTGAATTTCTGCAGAAGAGGCACAGCTCAACTTTTTTGCCCTGGCTCTTTGGCTGTGGGAGCAGAGGCCAACCGTTCGTTCTCTACTACCTGAAAGGCTGGGCTGCCCAGCACGGGTGCCAGAGAGGTTCCATTGTAATGGACTTTGAGTTGGGAAATGGAAGAGCGACAGCAATGCGAATGGCACCGTTGCAAAGCTGACTTTCTGCAGAAGAGGCACAGCTCAAGTTTTTTGCCCTGGCTCTTCGGCTGTGGGAGCAGAGGCCAACCGTTCGTGCTCTACTCCCTGGGATGCTGGGCAGCCCAGCACGGGTGCCAAAGAGGTTCCATTGTAATGGACTTTGAGTTGTGAAATCAAGGAACCTCAGCAATGCGGATGGCACCATTGCAAACCTGACTTTCTGCAGAAGAGGCACAGCTCAAGCTTTTTGCCCTGGCTCATCGGCTGTGGGAGCAGAGGCCAACCGTTCGTGCTCTACTCCCTGGGATGCTGGGCAGCCCAGCACGGGTGCCAGAGAGGTTCCATTGTAATGGACTTTGAGTTGGGAAATGGAGGAGCGACAGCAATGCGGATGGCACCGTTGCAAAGCTGACTTTCTGCAGAAGAAGCACAGCTCAAGCTTTTTGCCCTGGCTCTTCGGCTGTGGGAGCAGAGGCCAACCGTTCGTGTTCTACTGCCTGGGATGCTGGGCAGCCGAGCACGGGTGCCAAAGAGAGTTTCCATTGTAATGGACCTTGAGCTGGGAAATGGAGGAGAGACAGCAATGCGGATGGCACCGTTGCAAAGCTGACTTCCTGCAGAAGAGGCACAGATCAAGTTTTTTGCCTTGACTCTTCGGCTGTGGGAGCAGAGGCCAACCGTTCGTGCTCTACTCCCTGGGATGCTGGGCAGCAGAGCACGGGTGCCAGAGAGTTTCCATTGTAATGGACTTTGAGTTGGGAAATCGAAGAGCGACAGCAAAGCGGATGTCACCGTTGCAAAGCTGACTTTCTGCAGAAGAGGCACAGCTCAAGTTTTTTGCCCTGGCTCATCGGCTGTGGGAGCAGAGGCCAACCGTTCGTTCTCTACTCCCTGAAAGGCTGGGCTGCCCAGCACGGGTGCCAAAGAGGTTCCATTGTAATGGACTTTGAGTTGGGAAATGGAAGAGCGACAGCAATGCGAATGCCACCGTTGCAAACCTGACTTTCTGCAGAAGAGGCACAGCTCAAGTTTTTTGCCCTGGCTCTTCGGCTGTGGGAGCAGAGGCCAACCGTTCGTGCTCTACTCCCTGGGATGCTGGGCAGCTGAGCACGGGTGCCACAGAGGTTCCATTGTAATGGACTTTGAGTTGTGAAATCGAGGAACCTCAGCAATGCGGATAGCACCATTGCAAACCTGACTTTCTGCAGAAGAGGCACAGCTCAAGCTTTTTGCCCTGGCTCTTCGGCTGTGGGAGCAGAGGTCAACCGTTCGTGTTCTACTGCCTGGGATGCTGGGCAGCCCAGCACGGGTGCCAAAGAGAGTTTCCATTGTAATGGACCTTGAGCTGGGAAATGGAGGAGCGACAGCAATGCGGATGGCACCGTTGCAAAGCTGACTTTCTGCAGAAGAGGCACAGATCAAGTTTTTTGCCTTGACTCTTCGGCTGTGGGAGCAGAGGCCAACCGTTCTTGCTCTACTCCCTGGGATTCTGGGCTGCCCAGCACGGGTGCCACAGAGGTTCCATTGTAATGGACTTTGAGTTGGGAAATCGAGGAACCTCAGCAATGCGGATGGCACCGTTGCAAAGCTGACTTTCTGCAGAAGAGGCAGAGCTCATGTTTTCTGCCCTGGCTCTTCGGCTGTGGGAGCAGAGGCCAGACGTTCGTGCTCTACTCCCTGGGAGGCTGGGCAGCCCAGGACGGGTGCCAAAGAGGTTCCATTGTAATGGACTTTGAGTTGGGAAATGGAGGAGCGACAGCAATGCGGATGGCACCGTTGCAAAGCTGACTTTCTGCAGAAGAGGCACAGCTCAAGTTTTTTGCCCTGGCTCTTTGGCTGTGGGAGCAGAGGCCAACTGTTCGTGCTCTACTCTCTGAGATGCTGGGCAGCCGGCCACGGGTGCCAAAGAGGTTCCATTGTAATGGACTTTGAGTTGGGAAATGGAGGAGCGACAGCAATGAGGATGGCACCGTTGCAAAGCTGACTTTCTGCAGAAGAGGCACAGATCAAGTTTTTTACCCTGGCTCTTCGGCTGTGGGAGCAGAGGCCAACCGTTCGTGTTCTTCTCCCTGGGATGTAGGGCAGCAGAGCACGGGTGCCAGAGAGTTTCCATTGTAATGGACTTTGAGTTGGGAAATCGAAGAGCGACAGCAAAGCGGATGTCACCGTTGCAAAGGTGACTTTCTGCAGAAGAGGCACAGCTCAAGTTTTTTGCCCTGGCTCATCGGCTGTGGGAGCAGAGGCCAACCGTTCGTTCTCTACTCCCTGAAAGGCTGGGCTGCCCAGCACGGGTGCCAAAGAGGTTCCATTGTAATGGACTTTGAGTTGGGAAATGGAAGAGCGACAGCAAGGCGAATGGCACCGTTGCAAAGCTGACTTTCTGCAGAAGAGGCACAGCTCAAGTTTTTTGCCCTGGCTCTTCGGCTGTGGGAGCAGAGGCCAACCGTTCGTGCTCTACTCCCTGGGATGCTGGGCTGCCCAGCACGGGTGCCAAAGAGGTTCCATTGTAATGGACTTTGAGTTGTGAAATCGAGGAACCTCAGCAATGCGGATGGCACCATTGCAAAGCTGACTTTCTGCAGAAGAGGCACAGCTCAAGCTTTTTGCCCTGGCTCTTCGGCTGTGGGAGCAGAGGCCAACCGTTCGTGCTCTACTCCCTGGGATGCTGGGCAGCCGAGCACGGGTGCCAGAGAGGTTCCATTGTAATGGACTTTGAGTTGGGAAATGGAGGAGCGACAGCAATGCGGATGGCACCGTTGCAAAGCTGACTTTCTGCAGAAGAGGCACAGCTCAAGCTTTTTGCCCTGGCTCTTCGGCTGTGGGAGCAGAGGCAAACCGTTCGTGTTCTACTCCCTGGGATGCTGGGCAGCCCAGCACGGGTGCCAAAGAGAGTTTCCATTGTAATGGACCTTGAGCTGGGAAATGGAGGAGCGACAGCAATGCGGATGGCACCGTTGCAAAGCTGACTTTCTGCAGAAGAGGCACAGATCAAGTTTTTTGCCTTGACTCTTCGGCTGTGGGAGCAGAGGCCAACCGTTCGTGCTCTACTCCCTGGGATGCTGGGCTGCCCAGCACGGGTGCCAAAGAGGTTCCATTGTAATGGACTTTGAGTTGGGAAATCGAGGAGCGACAGCAGTGCGGATGGCACCGTTGCAAAGCTGACTTTCTGCAGAAGAGGCAGAGCTCATGTTTTTTGCCCTGGCTCTTCGGCTGTGGGAGCAGAGGCCAACCGTTCGTGCTCTACTCCCTGGGAGGCTGGGCAGCCCAGCACGGGTGCCAAAGAGGTTCCATTGTAATGGACTTTGAGTTGTGAAATCGAGGAGCGACAGCAAAGCAGATGGCACCATGGCAAAGCTGACTTTCTGCAGAAGAGGTACAGCTCAAGTTTTTTGCCCTGGCTCTTTGGCTGTGGGAGCAGAGGCCAACTGTTCGTGCTCTACTCTCTGGGATGCTGGGCAGCCGGGCACGGGTGCCAAAGAGGTTCCATTGTAATGGACTTTGAGTTGGGAAATGGAGGAGCGACAGAAATGAGGATGGCACCGTTGCAAAGCTGACTTTCTGCAGAAGAGGCACAGCTCAAGTTTTTTGCCCTGGCTCTTCGGCTGTTGGAGCAGAGGCCAACCGTTCGTGTTCTTCTCCCTGGGATGTTGGGCAGCAGAGCACGGGTGCCAGAGAGTTTCCATTGTAATGGACTTTGAGTTGGAAAATGGAAGAGCGACAGCAAAGCGGATGTCACCGTTGCAAAGCTGACTTTCTGCAGAAGAGGCACAGCTCCAGTTTTTTGCCCTGGCTCTTCGGCTGTGGGAGCAGAGGCCAACCGTTCGTGCTCTACTCCCTGGGATGCTGGGCAGCCGAGAACGGGTGCCAAAGAGGTTCCATTGTAATGGACTTTGAGTTGGGAAATCGAGGAACCTCAGCAATGCGGATGGCACCGTTGCAAAGCTGACTTTCTGCAGAAGAGGCACAGCTCAAGTTTTTTGCCCTGGCTCTTCGGCTGTGGGAGCAGAGGCCAGCCGTTCGTGCTCTACTCCCTGGGATGCTGGGCAGCCCAGCACGGATGCCAAAGAGTTTCCATTGTAATGGACTTTGAGTTGGGAAATCGAGGAACCTCAGCAATGCGGATGGCACCATTGCAAAGCTGACTTTCTGCAGAAGAGGCACAGCTCAAGCTTTTTGCCCTGGCTCTTCGGCTGTGGGAGCAGAGGCCAACCGTTCTTGCTCTACTCCCTGGGATGCTGGGCAGCCCAGCACGGGTGCCACAGAGGTTCCATTATAATGGACTTTGAGTTGGGAAATCGAGGAGCAAAAGCAAAGCGGATGGCACCGTTACAAAGGTAACTTTCTGCAGAAGAGACACAGCTCCAGTTTTTTGCCCTGGCTCTTCGTCTGTGGGAGCAGAGGCCAACCGTTCTTGCTCTACTCCCTGGGATGCTGGGCAGCCCAGCACGGGTGCCACAGAGGTTCCATTATAATGGACTTTGAGTTGGGAAAACGAGGAGCGACAGCAAAGCGGATGGCACCGTTACAAAGGTAACTTTCTGCAGAAGAGACACAGCTCCAGTTTTTTGCCCTGGCTCTTCGTCTGTGGGAGCACAGGCCAACCGTTCGTGCTCTACTCCCTGGGATGCTGGGCAGCCCAGCACGGGTGCCAAAGAGGTTCCATTGTAATGGAATTGAGTTGGGAAATGGAGGAGCGACAGCAATGCGGATGGCACCGTTGCAAAGCTGACTTTCTGCAGAAGAGGCACAGCTCAAGTTTTTTGCCCTGGCTCTTTGGCTGTGGGAGCAGAGGCCAACTGTTCGTGCTCTACTCTCTGAGATGCTGAGCAGCCGAGCACGGGTGCCAAAGAGGTTCCATTGTAATGGACTTTGAGTTGGGAAATGGAGGAGCGACAGCAATGAGGATGGCACCGTTGCAAAGCTGACTTTCTGCAGAAGAGGCACAGCTCAAGTTTTTTACCCTGGCTCTTTGGCTGTGGGAGCAGAGGCCAACCGTTCGTGTTCTTCTCCCTGGGATGTTGGGCAGCAGAGCACGGGTGCCAGAGAGTTTCCATTGTAATGGACTTTGAGTTGGGAAATCGACGAGCGACAGCAAAGCAAATGTCACCGTTGCAAAGCTGACTTTCTGCAGAAGAGGCACAGCTCAAGTTTTTTGCCCTGGCTCATCGGCTGTGGGAGCAGAGGCCAACCGTTCGTGCTCTGCTCCCTGAAAGGCTGGGATGCCCAGCACGGGTGCCAAAGAGGTTCCATTGTAATGGACTTTGAGTTGGGAAATGGAGGAACCTCAGCAATGCGGATGGCATCATTGCAAAGCTGACTTTCTGCAGAAGAGGCACAGCTCAAGTTTTTTGCCCTGGCTCTTCGGCTGTGGGAGCAGAGGCCAACCGTTCGTGCTCTACTCCCTGGGATGCTGGGCAGCCCAGCACGGGTGCCAAAGAGAGTTTCCATTGTAATGGACCTTGAGCTGGGAAATGGAGGAGCGACAGCAAAGCGGATGGCACCGTTCCAAAGCTGACTTTCTGCAGAAGAGGCACAGCTCCAGTTTTTTGCCCTGGCTCTTCGGCTGTGGGAGCAGAGGCCAGCCGTTTGTGCTCTACTCCCTGGGAGGCTGGGCAGCCGAGCACGGGTGCCAAAGAGGTTCCATTGTAATGGACTTTGAGTTGGGAAATGGAGGAGCGACAGCAATGCGGATGGCACCGTTGCAAAGCTGACTTTCTGCAGAAGAGGCACAGCTCAAGCTTTTTGCCCTGGCTCTTCGGCTGTGGGAGCAGAGGCCAACCGTTCGTGCTCTACTGCCTGGGATGCTGGGCAGCCGAGCACGGGTGCCACAGAGGTTCCATTGTAATGGACTTTGAGTTGGGAAATGGAGGAGCGACAGCAATGCGGATGGCACCGTTGCAAAGCTGACTTTCTGCAGAAGAGGCACAGCTCAATCTTTTTCCCCTGGCTCTTCGGCTGTGGGAGCAGAGGCCAACCGTTCGTGCTCTACTCCCTGGGATGCTGGGCAGCCTAGCACGGGTGCCAAAGAGGTTCCATTGTAATGGACTTTGAGTTGTGAAATCGAGGAGCGACAGCAAAGCAGATGGCACCATTGCAAAGCTGACTTTCTGCAGAAGAGGTACAGCTCAAGTTTTTTGCCCTGGCTCTTTGGCTGTGGGAGCAGAGGCCAACTGTTCGTGCTCTACTCTCTGGGATGCTGGGCAGCCGGGCACGGGTGCCAAAGAGGTTCCATTGTAATGGACTTTGAGTTGGGAAATGGAGGAGCGACAGAAATGAGGATGGCACCGTTGCAAAGCTGACTTTCTGCAGAAGAGGCACAGCTCAAGTTTTTTGCCTTGACTCTTTGGCTGTGGGAGCAGAGGCCAACCGTTCGTGCTCTACTCCCTGGGATGCTGGGCTGCCCAGCACGGGTGCCAGAGAGGTTCCATTGTAATGGACTTTGAGTTGGGAAATCGAGGAACCTCAGCAATGCGGATGGCACCTTTGCAAAGCTGACTTTCTGCAGAAGAGGCACAGCTCAAGCTTTTTCCCCTGGCTCTTCGGCTGTGGGAGCAGAGGCCAACCGTTCGTGCTCTACTGCCTGGGATGCTCGGCAGCCGAGCACGGGTGCCACAGAGGTTCCATTGTAATGGACTTTGAGTTGGGAAATCGAGGAACCTCAGCGATGCGGATGGCACCGTTGCAAAGCTAACTTTCTGCAGAAGAGGCACAGCTCAAGCTTTTTGCCCTGACTCTTCGGCTGTGTGAGCAGAGGCCAACCGTTCGTGCTCTACTCCCTGGGATGCTGAGCAGCCCAGCACGGGTGCCAAAGAGGTTCCATTGTAATGGACTTTGAGTTGTGAAATCGAGGAGCGACAGCAAAGCAGATGGCACCATTGCAAAGCTGACTTTCTGCAGAAGAGGCACAGCTCCAGTTTTTTGCCCTGGCTCTTCGGCTGTGGGAGCAGAGGCCAACCGTTCGTGTTCTTCTCCCTGGGATGTTGGGCAGCAGAGCACGGGTGCCAAAGAGAGTTTCCATTGTAATGGACTTTGAGTTGGGAAATCGAAGAGCGACAGCAAAGCGGATGTCACCGTTGCAAAGCTGACTTTCTGCAGAAGAGGCACAGCTCAAGTTTTTTACCCTGGCTCTTCGGCTGTGGGAGCAGAGGCCAACCGTTCGTGTTCTTCTCCCTGGGATGTAGGGCAGCAGAGCACGGGTGCCAGAGAGTTTCCATTGTAATGGACTTTGAGTTGGGAAATCGAAGAGCGACAGCAAAGCGGATGTCACCGTTGCAAAGGTGACTTTCTGCAGAAGAGGCACAGCTCAAGTTTTTTGCCCTGGCTCATCGGCTGTGGGAGCAGAGGCCAACCGTTCGTTCTCTACTCCCTGAAAGGCTGGGCTGCCCAGCACGGGTGCCAAAGAGGTTCCATTGTAATGGACTTTGAGTTGGGAAATGGAAGAGCGACAGCAAGGCGAATGGCACCGTTGCAAAGCTGACTTTCTGCAGAAGAGGCACAGCTCAAGTTTTTTGCCCTGGCTCTTCGGCTGTGGGAGCAGAGGCCAACCGTTCGTGCTCTACTCCCTGGGATGCTGGGCAGCCCAGCACGGGTGCCACAGAGGTTCCATTGTAATGGACTTTGAGTTGGGAAATCGAGGAACCTCAGCAATGCGGATGGCACCGTTGCAAAGCTGACTTTCTGCAGAAGAGGCACAGCTCAAGCTTTTTGCCCTGGCTCTTCGGCTGTGGGAGCAGAGGCCAGCCGTTCGAGCTCTACTCCCTGGGATGCTGGGCAGCCCAGCACGGATGCCAAAGAGGTTCCATTGTAATGGACTTTGAGTTGGGAAATCGAGGAACCTCAGCAATGCGGATGGCACCATTGCAAAGCTGACTTTCTGCAGAAGAGGCACAGCTCAAGCTTTTTGCCCTGGCTCTTCGGCTGTGGGAGCAGAGGCCAACCGTTCTTGCTCTACTCCCTGGGATGCTGGGCAGCCCAGCACGGGTGCCACAGAGGTTCCATTATAATGGACTTTGAGTTGGGAAATCGAGGAGCAACAGCAAAGCGGATGGCACCGTTACAAAGGTAACTTTCTGCAGAAGAGACACAGCTCCAGTTTTTTGCCCTGGCTCTTCGTCTGTGGGAGCAGAGGCCAACCGTTCTTGCTCTACTCCCTGGGATGCTGGGCAGCCCAGCACGGGTGCCACAGAGGTTCCATTATAATGGACTTTGAGTTGGGAAAACGAGGAGCGACAGCAAAGCGGATGGCACCGTTACAAAGGTAACTTTCTGCAGAAGAGACACAGCTCCAGTTTTTTGCCCTGGCTCTTCGTCTGTGGGAGCACAGGCCAACCGTTCGTGCTCTACTCCCTGGGATGCTGGGCAGCCCAGCACGGGTGCCAAAGAGGTTCCATTGTAATGGAATTGAGTTGGGAAATGGAGGAGCGACAGCAATGCGGATGGCACCGTTGCAAAGCTGACTTTCTGCAGAAGAGGCACAGCTCAAGTTTTTTGCCCTGGCTCATCGGCTGTGGGAGCAGAGGCCAACTGTTCGTGCTCTACTCTCTGAGATGCTGAGCAGCCGGCCACGGGTGCCAAAGAGGTTCCATTGTAATGGACTTTGAGTTGGGAAATGGAGGAGCGACAGCAATGAGGATGGCACCGTTGCAAAGCTGACTTTCTGCAGAAGAGGCACAGCTCAAGTTTTTTACCCTGGCTCTTTGGCTGTGGGAGCAGAGGCCAACCGTTCGTGTTCTTCTCCCTGGGATGTTGGGCAGCAGAGCACGGGTGCCAGAGAGTTTCCATTGTAATGGACTTTGAGTTGGGAAATCGACGAGCGACAGCAAAGCAGATGTCACCGTTGCAAAGCTGACTTTCTGCAGAAGAGGCACAGCTCAAGTTTTTTGCCCTGGCTCATCGGCTGTGGGAGCAGAGGCCAACCGTTCGTGCTCTGCTCCCTGAAAGGCTGGGATGCCCAGCACGGGTGCCAAAGAGGTTCCATTGTAATGGACTTTGAGTTGGGAAATGGAGGAACCTCAGCAATGCGGATGGCATCATTGCAAAGCTGACTTTCTGCAGAAGAGGCATAGCTCAAGTTTTTTGCCCTGGCTCTTCGGCTGTGGGAGCAGAGGCCAACCGTTCGTGCTCTACTCCCTGGGATGCTGGGCAGCCCAGCACGGGTGCCAAAGAGAGTTTCCATTGTAATGGACCTTGAGCTGGGAAATGGAGGAGCGACAGCAAAGCGGATGGCACCGTTCCAAAGCTGACTTTCTGCAGAAGAGGCACAGCTCCAGTTTTTTGCCCTGGCTCTTCGGCTGTGGGAGCAGAGGCCAGCCGTTTGTGCTCTACTCCCTGGGAGGCTGGGCAGCCGAGCACGGGTGCCAAAGAGGTTCCATTGTAATGGACTTTGAGTTGGGAAATGGAGGAGCGACAGCAATGCGGATGGCACCGTTGCAAAGCTGACTTTCTGCAGAAGAGGCACAGCTCAAGCTTTTTGCCCTGGCTCTTCGGCTGTGGGAGCAGAGGCCAACCGTTCGTGCTCTACTGCCTGGGATGCTGGGCAGCCGAGCACGGGTGCCACAGAGGTTCCATTGTAATGGACTTTGAGTTGGGAAATGGAGGAACCTCAGCGATGCGGATGGCACCGTTGCAAAGCTGACTTTCTGCAGAAGAGGCACAGCTCAATCTTTTTCCCCTGGCTCTTCGGCTGTGGGAGCAGAGGCCAACCGTTCGTGCTCTACTCCCTGGGATGCTGGGCAGCCTAGCACGGGTGCCAAAGAGGTTCCATTGTAATGGACTTTGAGTTGTGAAATCGAGGAGCGACAGCAAAGCAGATGGCACCATTGCAAAGCTGACTTTCTGCAGAAGAGGTACAGCTCAAGTTTTTTGCCCTGGCTCTTTGGCTGTGGGAGCAGAGGCCAACTGTTCGTGCTCTACTCTCTGGGATGCTGGGCAGCCGGGCACGGGTGCCAAAGAGGTTCCATTGTAATGGACTTTGAGTTGGGAAATGGAGGAGCGACAGAAATGAGGATGGCACCGTTGCAAAGCTGACTTTCTGCAGAAGAGGCACAGCTCAAGTTTTTTGCCTTGACTCTTTGGCTGTGGGAGCAGAGGCCAACCGTTCGTGCTCTACTCCCTGGGATGCTGGGCTGCCCAGCACGGGTGCCAAAGAGAGTTTCCATTGTAATGGACCTTGAGCTGGGAAATGGAGGAGCGACAGCAAAGCGGATGGCACCGTTCCAAAGCTGACTTTCTGCAGAAGAGGCACAGCTCCAGTTTTTTGCCCTGGCTCTTCGGCTGTGGGAGCAGAGGCCAGCCGTTTGTGCTCTACTCCCTGGGAGGCTGGGCAGCCGAGCACGGGTGCCAAAGAGGTTCCATTGTAATGGACTTTGAGTTGGGAAATGGAGGAGCGACAGCAATGCGGATGGCACCGTTGCAAAGCTGACTTTCTGCAGAAGAGGCACAGCTCAAGCTTTTTGCCCTGGCTCTTCGGCTGTGGGAGCAGAGGCCAACCGTTCGTGCTCTACTGCCTGGGATGCTGGGCAGCCGAGCACGGGTGCCACAGAGGTTCCATTGTAATGGACTTTAAGTTGGGAAATCGAGGAACCTCAGCAATGCGGATGGCACCGTTGCAAAGCTGACTTTCTGCAGAAGAGGCACAGCTCAAGTTTTTTGCCTTGACTCTTTGGCTGTGGGAGCAGAGGCCAACCGTTCGTGCTCTACTCCCTGGGATGCTGGGCTGCCCAGCACGGGTGCCAGAGAGGTTCCATTGTAATGGACTTTGAGTTGGGAAATCGAGGAACCTCAGCAATGCGAATGGCACCTTTGCAAAGCTGACTTTCTGCAGAAGAGGCACAGCTCAAGCTTTTTCCCCTGGCTCTTCGGCTGTGGGAGCAGAGGCCAACCGTTCGTGCTCTACTGCCTGGGATGCTGGGCAGCCGAGCACGGGTGCCACAGAGGTTCCATTGTAATGGACTTTGAGTTGGGAAATCGAGGAACCTCAGCGATGCGGATGGCACCGTTGCAAAGCTGACTTTCTGCAGAAGAGGCACAGCTCAAGCTTTTTGCCCTGACTCTTCGGCTGTGTGAGGAGAGGCCAACCGTTCGTGCTCTACTCCCTGGGATGCTGAGCAGCCCAGCACGGGTGCCAAAGAGGTTCCATTGTAATGGACTTTGAGTTGTGAAATCGAGGAGCGACAGCAAAGCAGATGGCACCATTGCAAAGCTGACTTTCTGCAGAAGAGGCACAGCTCCAGTTTTTTGCCCTGGCTCTTCGGCTGTGGGAGCAGAGGCCAACCGTTCGTGTTCTTCTCCCTGGGATGTTGGGCAGCAGAGCACGGGTGCCAGAGAGTTTCCATTGTAATGGACTTTGAGTTGGGAAATCGAGGAGCGACAGCAAAGCGGATGTCACCGTTGCAAAGCTGACTTTCTGCAGAAGAGGCACAGCTCAAGTTTTTTGCCCTGGCTCTTCGGCTGTGGGAGCAGAGGCCAACCGTTCGTGCTCTACTCCTTGGGAAGCTGGGCAGCCGAGCATGGGTGCCAAAGAGGTTCCATTGTAATGGACTTTGAGTTGGGAAATCGAGGAGCGACAGCAAAGCAGATGGCACCATTGCAAAGCTGACTTTCTGCAGAAGAGGCACAGCTCAAGTTTTTTGCCCTGGCTCTTTGGCTGTGGGAGCAGAGGCCAACCGTTCGTGCTCTACTCCCTGGGATGCTGGGCAGCCCTGCACGGGTGCCAAAGATGTTCCATTGTAATGGACTTTGAGTTGGGAAATCGAGGAACCTCAGCAATGCGGATGGCACCGTTGCAAAGCTGACTTTCTGCACAAGAGGCACAGCTCAAGTCTTTTGCCCTGGCTCATTGGCTGTGGGAGCAGAGGCCAACCGTTCGTGCTCTACTCCCTGGGATGCTGGGCAGCCGAGCACGGGTGCCACAGAGGTTCCATTGTAATGGACTTTGAGTTGGGAAATGGAGGAACCTCAGCAATGCGGATGGCACCGTTGCAAAGCTGACTTTCTGCAGAAGAGGCACAGCTCAAGCTTTTTCCCTGGCTCTTCGGCTGTGGGAGCAGAGGCCAGCCGTTCGTGCTCTACTGCCTGGGATGCTGGGCAGCCCTGCACGGGTGCCAGAGAGGTTCCATTGTAATGGACTTTGAGTTGGGAAATCGAGGAACCTCAGCAATGCGGATGGCACCGTTGCAAAGCTGACTTTCTGCAGAAGAGGCACAGCTCAAGTTTTTTGCCCTGGCTCTTCGGCTGTGGGAGCAGAGGCCAACCGTTCGTGCTCTACTCCCTGGGATGCTGGGCAGCCCAGCACGGGTGCCAAAGAGGTTCCATTGTAATGGACTTTGAGTTGTGAAATCGAGGAACATCAGCAATGCGGATGGCACCATTGCACAGCTGACTTTCTGCAGAAGAGGCACAGCTCAAGCTTTTTGCCCTGGCTCTTCGGCTGTGGGAGCAGAGGCCAACCGTTCGTGTTCTACTCCCTGGGATGCTGGGCTGCCCAGCACGGGTGCCAAAGAGAGTTTCCATTGTAATGGACCTTGAGCTGGGAAATGGAGGAGCGACAGCAATGCGGATGGCACCGTTGCAAAGCTGACTTTCTGCAGAAGAGGCACAGATCAAGTTTTTTGCCCTGGCTCTTCGGCTGTGGGAGCAGAGGCCAGCCGTTTGTGCTCTACTCCCTGGGATGCTGGGCAGCCCAGCACGGGTGCCACAGAGGTTCCATTATAATGGACTTTGAGTTGGGAAATCGAGGAGCGACAGCAAAGCGGATGGCACCGTTACAAAGGTAACTTTCTGCAGAAGAGACACAGCTCCAGTTTTTTGCCCTGGCTCTTCGTCTGTGGGAGCAGAGGCCAACCGTTCTTGCTCTACTCCCTGGGATGCTGGGCAGCCCAGCACGGGTGCCAGAGAGGTTCCATTGTAATGGACTTTGAGTTGGGAAAACGAGGAGCGACAGCAAAGCGGATGTCACCGTTACAAAGGTAACTTTCTGCAGAAGAGACACAGCTCCAGTTTTTTGCCCTGGCTCTTCGTCTGTGGGAGCACAGGCCAACCGTTCGTGCTCTACTCCCTGGGATGCTGGGCAGCCCAGCACGGGTGCCAAAGAGGTTCCATTGTAATGGACTTTGAGTTGGGAAATGGAGGAGCGACAGCAATGCGGATGGCACCGTTGCAAAGCTGACTTTCTGCAGAAGAGGCACAGCTCAAGTTTTTTGCCCTGGCTCTTTGGCTGTGGGAGCAGAGGCCAACTGTTCGTGCTCTACTCTCTGAGATGCTGAGCAGCCGGCCACGGGTGCCAAAGAGGTTCCATTGTAATGGACTTTGAGTTGGGAAATCGAGGAGCGACAGCAGTGCGGATGGCACCGTTGCAAAGCTGACTTTCTGCAGAAGAGGCACAGCTCAAGTTTTTTACCCTGGCTCTTTGGCTGTGGGAGCAGAGGCCAACCGTTCGTGTTCTTCTCCCTGGGATGTTGGGCAGCAGAGCACGGGTGCCAGAGAGTTTCCATTGTAATGGACTTTGAGTTGGGAAATCGACGAGCGACAGCAAAGCAGATGTCACCGTTGCAAAGCTGACTTTCTGCAGAAGAGGCACAGCTCAAGTTTTTTGCCCTGGCTCATCGGCTGTGGGAGCAGAGGCCAACCGTTCGTGCTCTGCTCCCTGAAAGGCTGGGCTGCCCAGCACGGGTGCCAAAGAGGTTCCATTGTAATGGACTTTGAGTTGGGAAATGGAGGAACCTCAGCAATGCGGATGGCATCATTGCAAAGCTGACTTTCTGCAGAAGAGGCACAGCTCAAGTTTTTTGCCCTGGCTCTTCGGCTGTGGGAGCAGAGGCCAACCGTTCGTGCTCTACTCCCTGGGATGCTGGGCAGCCCAGCACGGGTGCCAAAGAGAGTTTCCATTGTAATGGACCTTGAGCTGGGAAATGGAGGAGCGACAGCAAAGCGGATGGCACCGTTCCAAAGCTGACTTTCTGCAGAAGAGGCACAGCTCCAGTTTTTTGCCCTGGCTCTTCGGCTGTGGGAGCAGAGGCCAGCCGTTTGTGCTCTACTCCCTGGGAGGCTGGGCAGCCGAGCACGGGTGCCAAAGAGGTTCCATTGTAATGGACTTTGAGTTGGGAAATGGAGGAGCGACAGTAATGCGGATGGCACCGTTGCACAGCTGACTTTCTGCAGAAGAGGCACAGCTCAAGCTTTTTGCCCTGGCTCTTCGGCTGTGGGAGCAGAGGCCAACCGTTCGTGCTCTACTGCCTGGGATGCTGGGCAGCCGAGCACGGGTGCCACAGAGGTTCCATTGTAATGGACTTTGAGTTGGGAAATCGAGGAACCTCAGCGATGCGGATGGCACCGTTGCAAAGCTGACTTTCTGCATAAGAGGCACAGCTCAAGTTTTTTGCCCTGGCTCTTCGGCTGTGGGAGCAGAGGCCAACCGTTCGTGCTCTACTCCCTGGGATGCTGGGCAGCCTAGCACGGGTGCCAAAGAGGTTCCATTGTAATGGACTTTGAGTTGTGAAATCGAGGAGCGACAGCAAAGCAGATGGCACCATTGCAAAGCTGACTTTCTGCAGAAGAGGTACAGCTCAAGTTTTTTGCCCTGGCTCTTTGGCTGTGGGAGCAGAGGCCAACTGTTCGTGCTCTACTCTCTGGGATGCTGGGCAGCCGGGAACGGGTGCCAAAGAGGTTCCATTGTAATGGACTTTGAGTTGGGAAATGGAGGAGCGACAGAAATGAGGATGGCACCGTTGCAAAGCTGACTTTCTGCAGAAGAGGCACAGCTCAAGCTTTTTGCCCTGGCTCTTCGGCTGTGGGAGCAGAGGCCAACCGTTCGTGCTCTACTCCCTGGGATGCTGGGCAGCCCAGCACGGGTGCCAAAGAGAGTTTCCATTGTAATGGACCTTGAGCTGGGAAATGGAGGAGCGACAGCAAAGCGGATGGCACCGTTGCAAAGCTGACTTTCTGCAGAAGAGGCACAGCTCAAGTTTTTTGCCTTGACTCTTTGGCTGTGGGAGCAGAGGCCAACCGTTCGTGCTCTACTCCCTGGGATGCTGGGCTGCCCAGCACGGGTGCCAGAGAGGTTCCATTGTAATGGACTTTGAGTTGGGAAATCGAGGAACCTCAGCAATGCGGATGGCACCTTTGCAAAGCTGACTTTCTGCAGAAGAGGCACAGCTCAAGCTTTTTCCCCTGGCTCTTCGGCTGTGGGAGCAGAGGCCAACCGTTCGTGCTCTACTGCCTGGGATGCTCGGCAGCCGAGCACGGGTGCCACAGAGGTTCCATTGTAATGGACTTTGAGTTGGGAAATCGAGGAACCTCAGCGATGCGGATGGCACCGTTGCAAAGCTGACTTTCTGCAGAAGAGGCAGAGCTCAAGCTTTTTGCCCTGACTCTTCGGCTGTGTGAGCAGAGGCCAACCGTTCGTGCTCTACTCCCTGGGATGCTGAGCAGCCCAGCACGGGTGCCAAAGAGGTTCCATTGTAATGGACTTTGAGTTGTGAAATCGAGGAGCGACAGCAAAGCAGATGGCACCATTGCAAAGCTGACTTTATGCAGAAGAGGCACAGCTCCAGTTTTTTGCCCTGGCTCTTCGGCTGTGGGAGCAGAGGCCAACCGTTCGTGTTCTTCTCCCTGGGATGTTGGGCAGCAGAGCACGGGTGCCAGAGAGTTTCCATTGTAATGGACTTTGAGTTGGGAAATCGAAGAGCGACAGCAAAGCGGATGTCACCGTTGCAAAGCTGACTTTCTGCAGAAGAGGCACAGCTCAAGTTTTTTGCCCTGGCTCTTTGGCTGTGGGAGCAGAGGCCAACCGTTCGTGCTCTACTCCCTGGGATGCTGGGCAGCCGAGCATGGGTGCCAAAGAGGTTCCATTGTAATGGACTTTGAGTTGGGAAATGGAGGAGCGACAGAAATGAGGATGGCACCGTTGCAAAGCTGACTTTCTGCAGAAGAGGCACAGCTCCAGTTTTTTTCCCTGGCTCTTCGGCTGTGGGAGCAGAGGCCAACCGTTCGTGCTCTACTCCCTGGGATGCTGGGCAGCCGAGCACGGGTGTCAAAGAGGTTCCATTGTAATGGACTTTGAGTTGGGAAATCGAGGAACCTCAGCAATGCGGATGGCACCGTTGCAAAGCTGACTTTCTGCACAAGAGGCACAGCTCAAGTCTTTTGCCCTGGCTCATCGGCTGTGGGAGCAGAGGCCAACCGTTCGTGCTCTACTCCCTGGGATGCTGGGCAGCCGAGCACGGGTGCCACAGATGTTCCATTGTAATGGACTTTGAGTTGGGAAATCGAGGAACCTCAGCAATGCGGATGGCACCGTTGCAAAGCTGACTTTCTGCAGAAGAGGCACAGCTCAAGCTTTTTCCCTGGCTCTTTGGCTGTGGGAGCAGAGGCCAACCGTTCGTGCTCTACTGCCTGGGATGCTGGGCAGCCCTGCACGGGTGCCAGAGAGGTTCCATTGTAATGGACTTTGAGTTGGGAAATCGAGGAACCTCAGCAATGCGAATGGCACCGTTGCAAAGCTGACTTTCTGCAGAAGAGGCACAGCTCAAGTTTTTTGCCCTGGCTCTTCGGCTGTGGGAGCAGAGGCCAACCGTTCGTGCTCTACTCCCTGGGATGCTGGGCAGCCCAGCACGGGTGCCAAAGAGGTTCCATTGTTATGGACTTTGAGTTGTGAAATCGAGGAACATCAGCAATGCGGATGGCACCATTGCAAAGCTGACTTTCTGCAGAAGAGTCACAGCTCAAGCTTTTTGCCCTGGCTCTTCGGCTGTGGGAGCAGAGGCCAACCGTTCGTGTTCTACTCCCTGGGATGCTGGGCAGCCCAGCACGGGTGCCAAAGAGTGTTTCCATTGTAATGGACCTTGAGCTGGGAAATGGAGGAGCGACAGCAAAGCGGATGGCACCGTTGCAAAGCTGACTTTCTGCAGAAGAGGCACAGCTCCAGTTTTTTGCGCTGGCTCTTCGGCTGTGGGAGCAGAGGCCAACCGTTCGTGCTCTACTCCCTGGGATGCTGGGCAGCCCTGCACAGGAGCCAAAGAGAGGTTCCATTGTAATGGACTTTGAGTTGTGAAATCGAGGAACCTCAGCAATGCGGATGGCACCGTTGCACAGCTGACTTTCTGCAGAAGAGGCACAGCTCCAGTTTTTTGCCCTGGCTCTTCGGCTGTGGGAGCAGAGGCCAACCGTTCTTGCTCTACTCCCTGGGATGCTGTGCAGCCCAGAACGGGTGCCAAAGAGGTTCCATTATAAAGGACTTTGAGTTGGGAAATCGAGGAGTGACAGCAAAGCGGATGGCACCGTTGCAAAGGTAACTTTCTGCACAAGAGGCACAGCTCCAGTTTTTTGCCCTGGCTCTTCGGCTGTGGGAGCAGAGGCCAACCGTTCGTGCTCTACTCCCTGGGATGCTGGGCAGCCTAGCACGGGTGCCAAAGAGGTTCCATTGTAATGGACTTTGAGTTGTGAAATCGAGGAGCGACAGCAAAGCAGATGGCACCATTGCAAAGCTGACTTTCTGCAGAAGAGGTACAGCTCAAGTTTTTTGCCCTGGCTCTTTGGCTGTGGGAGCAGAGGCCAACTGTTCGTGCTCTACTCTCTGGGATGCTGGGCAGCCGGGAACGGGTGCCAAAGAGGTTCCATTGTAATGGACTTTGAGTTGGGAAATGGAGGAGCGACAGAAATGAGGATGGCACCGTTGCAAAGCTGACTTTCTGCAGAAGAGGCACAGCTCAAGCTTTTTGCCCTGGCTCTTCGGCTGTGGGAGCAGAGGCCAACCGTTCGTGCTCTACTCCCTGGGATGCTGGGCAGCCCAGCACGGGTGCCAAAGAGAGTTTCCATTGTAATGGACCTTGAGCTGGGAAATGGAGGAGCGACAGCAAAGCGGATGGCACCGTTGCAAAGCTGACTTTCTGCAGAAGAGGCACAGCTCAAGTTTTTTGCCTTGACTCTTTGGCTGTGGGAGCAGAGGCCAACCGTTCGTGCTCTACTCCCTGGGATGCTGGGCTGCCCAGCACGGGTGCCAGAGAGGTTCCATTGTAATGGACTTTGAGTTGGGAAATCGAGGAACCTCAGCAATGCGGATGGCACCTTTGCAAAGCTGACTTTCTGCAGAAGAGGCACAGCTCAAGCTTTTTCCCCTGGCTCTTCGGCTGTGGGAGCAGAGGCCAACCGTTCGTGCTCTACTGCCTGGGATGCTCGGCAGCCGAGCACGGGTGCCACAGAGGTTCCATTGTAATGGACTTTGAGTTGGGAAATCGAGGAACCTCAGCGATGCGGATGGCACCGTTGCAAAGCTGACTTTCTGCAGAAGAGGCAGAGCTCAAGCTTTTTGCCCTGACTCTTCGGCTGTGTGAGCAGAGGCCAACCGTTCGTGCTCTACTCCCTGGGATGCTGAGCAGCCCAGCACGGGTGCCAAAGAGGTTCCATTGTAATGGACTTTGAGTTGTGAAATCGAGGAGCGACAGCAAAGCAGATGGCACCATTGCAAAGCTGACTTTATGCAGAAGAGGCACAGCTCCAGTTTTTTGCCCTGGCTCTTCGGCTGTGGGAGCAGAGGCCAACCGTTCGTGTTCTTCTCCCTGGGATGTTGGGCAGCAGAGCACGGGTGCCAGAGAGTTTCCATTGTAATGGACTTTGAGTTGGGAAATCGAAGAGCGACAGCAAAGCGGATGTCACCGTTGCAAAGCTGACTTTCTGCAGAAGAGGCACAGCTCAAGTTTTTTGCCCTGGCTCTTTGGCTGTGGGAGCAGAGGCCAACCGTTCGTGCTCTACTCCCTGGGATGCTGGGCAGCCGAGCATGGGTGCCAAAGAGGTTCCATTGTAATGGACTTTGAGTTGGGAAATGGAGGAGCGACAGAAATGAGGATGGCACCGTTGCAAAGCTGACTTTCTGCAGAAGAGGCACAGCTCCAGTTTTTTTCCCTGGCTCTTCGGCTGTGGGAGCAGAGGCCAACCGTTCGTGCTCTACTCCCTGGGATGCTGGGCAGCCGAGCACGGGTGTCAAAGAGGTTCCATTGTAATGGACTTTGAGTTGGGAAATCGAGGAACCTCAGCAATGCGGATGGCACCGTTGCAAAGCTGACTTTCTGCACAAGAGGCACAGCTCAAGTCTTTTGCCCTGGCTCATCGGCTGTGGGAGCAGAGGCCAACCGTTCGTGCTCTACTCCCTGGGATGCTGGGCAGCCGAGCACGGGTGCCACAGATGTTCCATTGTAATGGACTTTGAGTTGGGAAATCGAGGAACCTCAGCAATGCGGATGGCACCGTTGCAAAGCTGACTTTCTGCAGAAGAGGCACAGCTCAAGCTTTTTCCCTGGCTCTTTGGCTGTGGGAGCAGAGGCCAACCGTTCGTGCTCTACTGCCTGGGATGCTGGGCAGCCCTGCACGGGTGCCAGAGAGGTTCCATTGTAATGGACTTTGAGTTGGGAAATCGAGGAACCTCAGCAATGCGAATGGCACCGTTGCAAAGCTGACTTTCTGCAGAAGAGGCACAGCTCAAGTTTTTTGCCCTGGCTCTTCGGCTGTGGGAGCAGAGGCCAACCGTTCGTGCTCTACTCCCTGGGATGCTGGGCAGCCCAGCACGGGTGCCAAAGAGGTTCCATTGTTATGGACTTTGAGTTGTGAAATCGAGGAACATCAGCAATGCGGATGGCACCATTGCAAAGCTGACTTTCTGCAGAAGAGTCACAGCTCAAGCTTTTTGCCCTGGCTCTTCGGCTGTGGGAGCAGAGGCCAACCGTTCGTGTTCTACTCCCTGGGATGCTGGGCAGCCCAGCACGGGTGCCAAAGAGTGTTTCCATTGTAATGGACCTTGAGCTGGGAAATGGAGGAGCGACAGCAAAGCGGATGGCACCGTTGCAAAGCTGACTTTCTGCAGAAGAGGCACAGCTCCAGTTTTTTGCGCTGGCTCTTCGGCTGTGGGAGCAGAGGCCAACCGTTCGTGCTCTACTCCCTGGGATGCTGGGCAGCCCTGCACAGGAGCCAAAGAGAGGTTCCATTGTAATGGACTTTGAGTTGTGAAATCGAGGAACCTCAGCAATGCGGATGGCACCGTTGCACAGCTGACTTTCTGCAGAAGAGGCACAGCTCCAGTTTTTTGCCCTGGCTCTTCGGCTGTGGGAGCAGAGGCCAACCGTTCTTGCTCTACTCCCTGGGATGCTGTGCAGCCCAGAACGGGTGCCAAAGAGGTTCCATTATAAAGGACTTTGAGTTGGGAAATCGAGGAGTGACAGCAAAGCGGATGGCACCGTTGCAAAGGTAACTTTCTGCACAAGAGGCACAGCTCCAGTTTTTTGCCCTGGCTCTTCGTCTGTGGGAGCACAGGCCAACCGTTCATGCTCTACTCCCTGGGAAGCTGGGCAGCCCAGCACGGGTGCCAAAGAGGTTCCATTGTAATGGACTTTGAGTTGGGAAATGGAGGAGCGACAGCCATGCGGATGGCACCGTTGCAAAGCTGACTTTCTGCAGAAGAGGCACAGCTCAAGCTTTTTGCCCTGGCTCTTCGGCTGTGGGAGCAGAGGCCAACCGTTCGTGCTCTACTCCCTGGGATGCTGGGCAGCCGAGCACGGGTGCCAAAGAGGTTCCATTGTAATGGACTTTGAGTTGTGAAATCGAGGAACCTCAGCAATGCGGATGGCACCATTGCAAAGGTGACTTTCTGCAGAAGAGGCACAGCTCAAGCTTTTTCCCCTGGCTCTTCGGCTGTGGGAGCAGAGGCCAACCGTTCGTGCTCTACTCCCTGGGATGCTGGGCAGCCGAGCACGGGTGCCAGAGAGGTTCCATTGTAATGGACTTTGAGTTGGGAAATGGAGGAGCGACAGCAATGCGGATGGCACCGTTGCAAAGCTGACTTTCTGCAGAAGAGGCACAGCTCAAGCTTTTTGCCCTGGCTCTTCGGCTGTGGGAGCAGAGGCCAACCGTTCGTGTTCTACTGCCTGGGATGCTGGGTTGCCCAGCACGAGTGCCAAAGAGAGTTTCCATTGTAATGGACCTTGAGCTGGGAAATGGAGGAGCGACAGCAATGCGGATGGCACCGTTGCAAAGCTGACTTTCTGCAGAAGAGGCACAGATCAAGTTTTTTGCCTTGACTCTTCGGCTGTGGGAGCAGAGGCCAACCGTTCGTGCTCTACTCCCTGGGATGCTGGGCAGCCCAGCACGGGTGCCAAAGAGGTTCCATTGTAATGGACTTTGAGTTGGGAAATCGAGGAACCTCAGCAATGCGGATGGCACCATTGCAAAGCTGACTTTCTGCAGAAGAGGCACAGCTCAAGCTTTTTGCCCTGGCTCTTCGGCTGTGGGAGCAGAGGCCAGACGTTCGTGCTCTACTCCCTGGGATGCTGGGCAGCCCAGCACGGGTGCCAGAGAGGTTCCATTGTAATGGACTTTGAGTTGGGAAATCGAGGAACCTCAGCAATGCGGATGGCACCGTTGCAAAGCTGACTTTCTGCAGAAGAGGCACAGCTCCAGTTTTTTGCCCTGGCTCTTCGGCTGTGGGAGCAGAGGCCAACCGTTCGTGCTCTACTGCCTTGGATGCTGGGGAGCCGAGCACGGGTGCCAGAGAGGTTCCATTGTAATGGACTTTGAGTTGGGAAATCGAGGAGCGACAGCAATGCGGATGGCACCGTTGCAAAGCTGACTTTCTGCAGAAGAGGCACAGATCAAGTTTTTTGCCTTGACTCTTCGGCTGTGGGAGCAGGGGCCAGCCGTTCGTGCTCTACTCCCTGGGAGGATGGGCAATCCAGCACGGGTGCCAGAGAGGTTCCATTGTAATGGACTTTGAGTAATGAAATCGAGGAGCGACAGCAATGCGGATGGCACCGTTGCAAAGCTGACTTTCTGCAGAAGAGGCACAGCTCATGTTTTTTGCCCTGGCTCTTCGGCTGTGGGAGCAGAGGCCAACCGTTCGTGCTCTACTCCCTGGGATGCTGGGCAGCCCAGCACAAGTGCCAAGGAGGTTCCATTGTAATGGACTTTGAGTTGGGAAATCGAGGAGCGACAGCAAAGCGGATGGCACCATTGCAAAGCTGACTTTCTGCAGAAGAGGCACAGCTCAAGTTTTTTGCCCTGGCTCTTTGGCTGTGGGAGCAGAGGACAACTGTTCGTGCTCTACTCTCTGGGATGCTGGGCAGCCGGGCACAGGTGCCACAGAGGTTCCATTGTAATGGACTTTGAGTTGGGAAATCGAGGAGCGACAGCAATGCGGATGGCACCGTTGCAAAGCTGACTTTCTGCAGAAGAGGCACAGCTCAAGTTTTTTGCCCTGGCTCTTCAGCTGTGGGAGCAGAGGCCAACCATTCATGCTCTACTCCCTGGGATGCTGGGCAGCCCAGCACGGGTGCCAGAGAGGTTCCATTGTAATGGACTTTGAGTTGGGAAATCGAGGAACGACAGCCAAGCGGATGGCACCGTTGCAAAGCTGACTTTCTGCAGAAGAGGCACAGCTCAAGTTTTTTGCCCTGGCTCATCGGCTGTGGGAGCAGAGGCCAACCGTTCGTGCTCTACTCCCTGGGATGCTGGGCAGTCGAGCACGGGTGCAACAGAGGTTCCATTGTAATGGACTTTGAGTTGGGAAATGGAGGAGCGACAGCAAAGCGGATGGCACCGTTGCAAAGCTGACATTCTGCACAAGGCGCACAGCTCAAGTTTTTTGCCCTGGCTCTTTGGCTGTGGGAGCAGAAGCCAGCCGTTTGTGCTCTACTCCCTGGGATGCTGGGCAGCCCTGCACGGGTGCCAAAGAAGTTCCATTGTAATGGACTTTGAGTTGGGAAATGGAAGAGCGACAGCAAAGCGGATGTCACCGTTGCAAAGCTGACTTTCTGCAGAAGAGGCACAGCTCCAGTTTTTTGCCCTGGCTCTTTGGCTGTGGGAGCAGAGGCCAACCGTTCATGCTCTACTCCCTGGGATGCTGGGCAGCCGAGCACGGGTGCCAGAGAGGTTCCATTGTAATGGACTTTGAGTTGGGAAATGGAGGAGCGACAGCAATGAGGATGGCACCGTTGCAAAGCTGACTTCCTGCAGAAGAGGCACAGCTCAAGTTTTTTGCCCTGGCTCTTCGGCTGTGGGAGCAGAGGCCAACCGTTCGTGCTCTACTGCCTGGGATGCTGGGCAGCCGGGCACGGGTCCCAAAGAGGTTCCATTATAATGGACTTTGAGTTGGGAAATCGAGGAGCGACAGCAAAGCGGATGGCACCGTTGCAAAGGTAACTTTCTGCAGAAGAGACACAGCTCCAGTTTTTTGCCCTGGCTCTTCGTCTGTGGGAGCACAGGCCAACCGTTCGTGCTCTACTCCCTGGGAGGCTGGGCAGCCCAGCACGGGTGCCAAAGAGGTTCCATTGTAATGGACTTTGAGTTGTGAAATCGAGGAGCGACAGCAAAGCAGATGGCACCATTGCAAAGCTGACTTTCTGCTAAAGAGGCACAGCTCAAGTTTTTTGCCCTGGCTCTTTGGCTGTGGGAGCAGAGGCCAAGTGTTCGTGCTCTACTCCCTGGGATGCTGGGCAGCCGGGCACGGGTGCCAGAGAGGTTCCATTGTAATGGACTTTGAGTTGGGAAATGGAGGAGCGACAGCAAAGCGGATGGCACCGTTGCAAAGCTGACTTTCTGCAGAAGAGGCACAGCTCAAGTTTTTTGCCCTGGCTCTTCGGCTGTGGGAGCAGAGGCCAACCGTTCGTGCTCTACTCCCTGGGATGCTGGGCAGCCCTGCACGGGTGCCAGAGAGGTTCCATTGTAATGGACTTTGAGTTGGGAAATCGAGGAACCTCAACAATGCGGATGGCACCGTTGCAAAGCTGACTTTCTGCAGAAGAGGCACAGCTCCAGCTTTTTGCCCTGGCTCTTCGGCTGTGGGAGCAGAGGCCAGCCGTTCGTGCTCTACTCCCTGGGATGCTGGGCTGCCCAGCACGGGTGCCAATAAGGTTCCGTTGTAATGGAATTTGAGTTGGGAAATGGAGGAGCGACAGCAATGCGGATGGCACCGTTGCAAAGCTGACTTTCTGCAGAAGAGGCACAGCTCAAGTTTTTTGCCCTGGCTCTTCGGCTGTGGGAGCAGAGGCCAGCCGTTCGTGCTCTACTGCCTGGGATGCTGGGCAGCCGAGCACGGGTGCCAAAGAGGTTCCATTGTAATGGACTTTGAGTTGGGAAATCGAGGAACCTCAGCAATGCGAATGGCACCGTTGCAAAGCTGACTTTCTGCAGAAGAGGCACAGCTCAAGCTTTTTGCCCTGGCTCTTTGGCTGTGGGAGCAGAGGCCAACCGTTCGTGCTCTACTCCCTGGAATGCTGGGCAGCCCAGCACGGTTGCCGAAGAGGTTCCATTGTAATGGACTTTGAGTTGGGAAATCGAGGAACCTCAGCAATGCGGATGGCACCGTTGCAAAGCTGATTTTCTGCAGAAGAGGCACAGCTCAAGTTTTTTGCCCTGGCTCTTCGGCTGTGGGAGCAGAGGCCAACCGTTCGTGTTCTACTGCCTGGGATGCTGGGCAGCCGAGCACGGGTGCCAAAGAGGTTCCATTGTAATGGACTTTGAGTTGGGAAATGGAAGAGCGACAGCAATGCGGATGGCACCGTTGCAAAGCTGACTTTCTGCAGAAGAGGCACAGCTCAAGTTTTTTGCCCTGGCTCTTTGGCTGTGGGAGCAGGGGGCAACAGTTCATGCTCTACTCCCTGGGATGCTGGGCAGTCGAGCACGGGTGCAACAGAGGTTCCATTGTAATGGACTTTGAGTTGGGAAATGGAGGAGCGACAGCAAAGCGGATGGCACCGTTGCAAAGCTGACTTTCTGCAGAAGAGGCACAGCTCAAGTTTTTTGCCCTGGCTCTTTGGCTGTGGGAGCAGAGGCCAACCGTTCGTGCTCTACTCCCTGGGATGCTAAGCTGCCCAGCACGGGTGCCAGAGAGGTTCCATTGTAATGGACTTTGAGTTGTGAAATCGAGGAACCTCAACAATGCGGATGGCACCGTTGCAAAGCTGACTTTCTGCAGAAGAGGCACAGCTCCAGCTTTTTGCCCTGGCTCTTCGGCTGTGGGAGCAGAGGCCAACCGTTCGTGCTCTACTCCCTGGGATGCTGGGCAGCCCTGCACGGGTGCCAGAGAGTTTCCATTGTAATGGACTTTGAGTTGGGAAATCGAGGAACCTCAGCAATGCGGATGGCACCGTTGCAAAGCTGACTTTCTGCAGAAGAGGCACAGCTCAAGTTTTTTGCCCTGGCTCTTCGGCTGTGGGAGCAGAGGCCAACCCTTCGTGCTCTACTTCCTGGGATGCTGGGCAGCCGAGCACGGGTGCCAAAGAGGTTCCATTGTAATGGACTTTGAGTTGGGAAATGGAGGAGCGACAGCAATGCGGATGGAACCGTTGCAAAGCTGACTTTCTGCAGAAGAGGCACAGCTCAAGTTTTTTGCCCTGGCTATTTGGCTGTGGGAGCAGAGGGCAACCGTTCATGCTCTACTCCCTGGGATGCTGGGCAGTCGAGCACGGGTGCCAAAGAGGTTCCATTGTAATGGACTTTGAGTTGGGAAATCGAGGAGCGACAGCAAAGCGGATGGCACCGTTGCAAAGGTGACTTTCTGCAGAAGAGACACAGCTCAAGTTTTTTGCCCTGGCTCTTCGGCTGTGGGAGCAGAGGCCAACCGTTCGTGCTCTACTCCCTGGGATGCTGGGCAGTCGAGCACGGGTGCCAAAGAGGTTCCATTGTAATGGACTTTTAGTTGGGAAATGGAGGAGCGACAGCAAAGCGGATGGCACCGATGCAAAGCTGACTTTCTGCAGAAGAGGCACAGAGCAAGCTTTTTCCCCTGGCTCTTCGGCTGTGGGAGCAGAGGCCAGCCGTTCGTGCTCTACTCCCTGGGATGCTGGGCTGCCCAGCACGGGTGCCAATAAGTTTCCATTGTAATGGAATTTGAGTTGTGAAATCGAGGAGTGACAGCAATGCGGATGGCACCATTGCAAAGCTGACTTTCTGCAGAAGAGGCACAGCTCAAGTTTTTTGCCCTGGCTCTTCGGCTGTGGGAGCAGAGGCCAGCCGTTCGTGCTCTACTGCCTGGGATGCTGGGCAGCCGAGCACGGGTGCCAGAGAGGTTCCATTGTAATGGACTTTGAGTTGGGAAATCGAGGAACCTCAGCAATGCGGATGGCACCGTTGCAAAGCTGACTTTCTGCAGAAGAGGCACAGCTCCAGCTTTTTGCCCTGGCTTTTGGCTGTGGGAGCAGAGGCCAACCGTTCGTGCTCTACTCCCTGGAATGCTGGGCAGCCCAGCACGGTTGCCGAAGAGGTTCCATTGTAATGGACTTTGAGTTGGGAAATCGAGGAACCTCAGCAATGCGGATGGCACCGTTGCAAAGCTGACTTTCTGCAGAAGAGGCACAGCTCAAGTTTTTTGCCCTGGCTCTTCGGCTCTGGGAGCGGAGGCCAACCGTTCGTGTTCTACTCCCTGGGATGCTGGGCAGCCCAGCACGGGTGCCAAAGAGGTTCCATTGTAATGGACTTTGAGTTGGGAAATGGAGGAGCGACAGCAATGCGGATGGCACCGTTGCAAAGCTGACTTTCTGCAGAAGAGGCACAGCTCAAGTTTTTTGCCCTGGCTCTTTGGCTGTGGGAGCAGAGGCCAACTGTTCGTGCTCTACTCTCTGGGATGCTGGGCAGTCGAGCACGGGTGCAACAGAGGTTCCATTGTAATGGACTTTGAGTTGGGAAATGGAGGAGCGACAGCAAAGCGGATGGCACCGTTGCAAAGGTGACTTTCTGCAGAAGAGACACAGCTCAAGTTTTTTGCCCTGGCTCTTCGGCTGTGGGAGCAGAGGCCAACCGTTCGTGCTGTACTGCCTGGGATGCTGGGCAGCCCAGCACGGGTGCCAAAGATGTTCCATTGTAATGGACTTTGAGTTGGGATATGGAGGAGCGACAGCAATGAGGATGGCACCGTTGCAAAGCTGACTTTCTGCAGAAGAGGCACAGCTCAAGTTTTTTGCCCTGGCTCTTTGGCTGTGGGAGCAGAGGCCAACCGTTCGTGTTCTACTCCCTGGGATGCTGGGCAGCCCAGCACGGGTGCCAAAGAGGTTCCATTTTAATGGACTTTGAGTTATGAAATCGAGGAGCGAAAGCAATGCGGATGGCACCGTTGCAAAGCTGACTTTCTGCAGAAGAGGCACAGCTCAAGTTTTTTGCCCTGGCTCATCGGCTGTGGGAGCACAGGCCAACCGTTCGTGCTCTACTGCCTGGGATGCTGGGCAGTCGAGCACGGGTGCCAAAGAGGTTCCATTGTAATGGACTTTGAGTTGGGAAATGGAGGAGCGACAGCAAAGCGGATGGCACCGTTGCAAAGCTGACTTTCTGCAGAAGAGGCACAGCTCAAGTTTTTTGCCCTGGCTCTTTGGCTGTGGGAGCAGAGGCCAACCGTTCGTGCTCTACTCCCTGGGATGCTAAGCTGCCCTGCACGGGAGCCAGAGAGGTTCCATTGTAATGGACTTTGAGTTGTGAAATCGAGGAACCTCAACAATGCGGATGGCACCGTTGCAAAGCTGACTTTCTGCAGAAGAGGCACAGCTCCAGCTTTTTGCCCTGGCTCTTCGGCTGTGGGAGCAGAGGCCAACCGTTCGTGCTCTACTCCCTGGGATGCTGGGCAGCCCTGCACGGGTGCCAGAGAGTTTCCATTGTAATGGACTTTGAGTTGGGAAATCGAGGAACCTCAGCAATGCGGATGGCACCGTTGCAAAGCTGACTTTCTGCAGAAGAGGCACAGCTCAAGTTTTTTGCCCTGGCTCTTCGGCTGTGGGAGCAGAGGCCAACCCTTCGTGCTCTACTTCCTGGGATGCTGGGCAGCCGAGCACGGGTGCCAAAGAGGTTCCATTGTAATGGACTTTGAGTTGGGAAATGGAGGAGCGACAGCAATGCGGATGGAACCGTTGCAAAGCTGACTTTCTGCAGAAGAGGCACAGCTCAAGTTTTTTGCCCTGGCTATTTGGCTGTGGGAGCAGAGGGCAACCGTTCATGCTCTACTCCCTGGGATGCTGGGCAGTCGAGCACGGGTGCCAAAGAGGTTCCATTGTAATGGACTTTGAGTTGGGAAATCGAGGAGCGACAGCAATGCGGATGGCACCGTTGCAAAGGTGACTTTCTGCAGAAGAGACACAGCTCAAGTTTTTTGCCCTGGCTCTTCGGCTGTGGGAGCAGAGGCCAACCGTTCGTGCTCTACTCCCTGGGATGCTGGGCAGTCGAGCACGGGTGCCAAAGAGGTTCCATTGTAATGGACTTTTAGTTGGGAAATGGAGGAGCGACAGCAAAGCGGATGGCACCGATGCAAAGCTGACTTTCTGCAGAAGAGGCACAGAGCAAGCTTTTTCCCCTGGCTCTTCGGCTGTGGGAGCAGAGGCCAGCCGTTCGTGCTCTACTCCCTGGGATGCTGGGCTGCCCAGCACGGGTGCCAATAAGTTTCCATTGTAATGGAATTTGAGTTGTGAAATCGAGGAGTGACAGCAATGCGGATGGCACCATTGCAAAGCTGACTTTCTGCAGAAGAGGCACAGCTCAAGTTTTTTGCCCTGGCTCTTCGGCTGTGGGAGCAGAGGCCAGCCGTTCGTGCTCTACTGCCTGGGATGCTGGGCAGCCGAGCACGGGTGCCAAAGAGGTTCCATTGTAATGGACTTTGAGTTGGGAAATCGAGGAACCTCAGCAATGCGGATGGCACCGTTGCAAAGCTGACTTTCTGCAGAAGAGGCACAGCTCCAGCTTTTTGCCCTGGCTTTTGGCTGTGGGAGCAGAGGCCAACCGTTCGTGCTCTACTCCCTGGAATGCTGGGCAGCCGAGCACGGTTGCCGAAGAGGTTCCATTGTAATGGACTTTGAGTTGGGAAATCGAGGAACCTCAGCAATGCGGATGGCACCGTTGCAAAGCTGACTTTCTGCAGAAGAGGCACAGCTCAAGTTTTTTGCCCTGGCTCTTCGGCTGTGGGAGCGGAGGCCAACCGTTCGTGTTCTACTCCCTGGGATGCTGGGCAGCCCAGCACGGGTGCCAAAGAGGTTCCATTGTAATGGACTTTGAGTTGGGAAATGGAGGAGCGACAGCAATGCGGATGGCACCGTTGCAAAGCTGACTTTCTGCAGAAGAGGCACAGCTCAAGTTTTTTGCCCTGGCTCTTTGGCTGTGGGAGCAGAGGCCAACTGTTCGTGCTCTACTCTCTGGGATGCTGGGCAGTCGAGCACGGGTGCAACAGAGGTTCCATTGTAATGGACTTTGAGTTGGGAAATGGAGGAGCGACAGCAAAGCGGATGGCACCGTTGCAAAGGTGACTTTCTGCAGAAGAGACACAGCTCAAGTTTTTTGCCCTGGCTCTTCGGCTGTGGGAGCAGAGGCCAACCGTTCGTGCTGTACTGCCTGGGATGCTGGGCAGCCCAGCACGGGTGCCAAAGATGTTCCATTGTAATGGACTTTGAGTTGGGAAATGGAGGAGCGACAGCAATGAGGATGGCACCGTTGCAAAGCTGACTTTCTGCAGAAGAGGCACAGCTCAAGTTTTTTGCCCTGGCTCTTTGGCTGTGGGAGCAGAGGCCAACCGTTCGTGTTCTACTCCCTGGGATGCTGGGCAGCCCAGCACGGGTGCCAAAGAGGTTCCATTTTAATGGACTTTGAGTTATGAAATCGAGGAGCGAAAGCAATGCGGATGGCACCGTTGCAAAGCTGACTTTCTGCAGAAGAGGCACAGCTCAAGTTTTTTGCCCTGGCTCATCGGCTGTGGGAGCACAGGCCAACCGTTCGTGCTCTACTGCCTGGGATGCTGGGCAGCCGAGCACGGGTGCCAAAGAGGTTCCATTGTAATGGACTTTGAGTTGGGAAATGGAGGAGCGACAGCCATGCGGATGGCACCGTTGCAAAGCTGACTTTCTGCAGAAGAGGCACAGCTCAAGCTTTTTGCCCTGGCTCTTCGGCTGTGGGAGCAGAGGCCAACCGTTCGTGCTCTACTCCCTGGGATGCTGGGCTGCCCAGCACGGGTGCCAGAGAGGTTCCATTGTAATGGACTTTGAGTTGGGAAATCGAGGAACCTCAGCGATGCTAATGGCACCGTTGCAAAGCTGACTTTCTGCAGAAGAGGCACAGCTCAAGCTTTTTGCCCTGGCTCTTCGGCTGTGGGAGCAGAGGCCAAGCGTTCGTGCTCTACTCCCTGGGATGCTGGGCAGCAGAGCACGGGGGCCAGAGAGTTTCCATTGTAATGGACTTTGAGTTGTGAAATCGAGGAACCTCAGCAATGCGGATGGCACCATTGCAAAGCTGACTTTCTGCAGAAGAGGCACAGCTCCAGTTTTTTGCCCTGGCTCTTTGGCTGTGGGAGCAGAGGCTAAGCGTTCGTGCTCTACTCCCTGGGATGCTGGGCAGCCCAGCACGGGTGTCAAAGAGGTTCCATTGTAATGGACTTTGAGTTGGGAAATCGAGGAACCTCAGCAATGCGGATGGCACCGTTGCAAAGCTGACTTTCTGCAGAAGAGGTACAGCTCAAGTTTTTTGCCCTGGCTCTTTGGCTGTGGGAGCACAGGCCAACCGTTCGTGCTCTACTGCCTGGGATGCTGGGCAGCCCAGCACGGGTGCCAAAGAGGTTCCATTGTAATGGACTTTGAGTTGGGAAATGGAGGAGCGACAGCAAAGCGGATGGCACCGTTGCAAAGCTGACTTTCTGCAGAAGAGGCACAGAGCAAGCTTTTTGCCCTGGCTCTTCGGCTGTGGGAGCAGAGGCCAGCCGTTCGTGCTCTACTCCCTGGGATGCTGGGCAGCCGAGCACGGGTGCCAAAGAGGTTCCATTGTAATGGACTTTGAGTTGGGAAATCGAGGAACCTCAGCGATGCGGATGGCACCGTTGCAAAGCTGACTTTCTGCAGAAGAGGCACAGCTCAAGCTTTTTGCCCTGGCTCTTTGGCTGTGGGACCAGAGGCCAACCGTTCGTGCTCTACTCCCTGGAATGCTGGGCAGCCCAGCACGGTTGCCGAAGAGGTTCCATTGTAATGGACTTTGAGTTGGGAAATCGAGGAACCACAGCAATGCGGATGGCACCGTTGCAAAGCTGACTTTCTGCAGAAGAGGCACAGCTCAAGTTTTTTGCCCTGGCTCTTCGGCTGTGGGAGCAGAGGCCAACCCTTCGTGCTCTACTCCCTGGGATGCTGGGCAGCCGAGCACGGGTGCCAAAGAGGTTCCATTGTAATGGACTTTGAGTTGGGAAATGGAGGAGCGACAGCAATGCGGATGGAACCGTTGCAAAGCTGACTTTCTGCAGAAGAGGCACAGCTCAAGTTTTTTGCCCTGCCTCTTTGGCTGTGGGAGCAGAGGGCAACAGTTCATGCTCTACTCCCTGGGATGCTGGGCAGTCGAGCACGGGTGCAACAGATGTTCCATTATAATGGACTTTGAGTTGGGAAATGGAGGAGCGACGGCAAAGCGGATGGCACCGTTGCAAAGGTGACTTTCTGGAGAAGAGACACAGCTCAAGTTTTTTGCCCTGGCTCATCGGCTGTGGGAGCACAGGCCAACCGTTCGTGCTCTACTGCCTGGGATGCTGGGCAGCCGGGCACGGGTGCCAAAGAGGTTCCATTGTAATGGACTTTGAGTTGGGAAATGGAGGAGCGACAGCAATGCGGATGGCACCGTTGCACAGCTGACTTTCTGCAGAAGAGGCACAGCTCAAGTTTTTTGCCCTGGCTCTTTGGCTGTGGGAGCAGAGGCCAACTGTTCGTGCTCTACTCCCTGGGATGCTGGGCAGCCGAGTACGGGTGCCAAAGAGGTTCCATTGTAATGGACTTTGAGTTGGGAAATCGAAGAGCGACAGCAATGCGGATGGCACCGTTGCAAAGGTGACTTTCTGCAGAAGAGGCACAGCTCAAGTTTTTTGCCCTGGCTCTTTGGCTGTGGGAGCAGAGGCCAACCGTTCGTGCTCTACTCCCTGGGAAGCTGGGCAGCCCAGCACGGGTGCCAGAGAGGTTCCATTGTAATGGACTTTGAGTTGGGAAATCGAGGAACCTCAGCAATGCGGATGGCACCTTTGCAAAGCTGACTTTCTGCAGAAGAGGCACAGCTCCAGTTTTTTGCCCTGGCTCATCGGCTGTGGGAGCAGAGGCCAACCGTTCGTGCTCTACTCCCTGGGATGCTGGGCAGCCGAGCATGGGTGCCAAAGAGGTTCCATTGTAATGGACTTTGAGTTGGGAAATGGAAGAGCGACAGCAATGCGAATGGCACCGTTGCAAAGGTGACTTTCTGCAGAAGAGGCACAGCTCCAGTTTTTTGCCCTGGCTCTTCGGCTGTTGGAGCAGAGGCCAACCGTTCGTGCTCTACTCCCTTGGATGCTGGGCAGCCCAGCACGGGTGCCAAAGAGGTTCCATTGTAATGGACTTTGAGTTGGGAAATGGAGGAGCGACAGCAATGAGGATGGCACCGTTGCAAAGCTGACTTTCTGCAGAAGAGGCACAGTTCAAGTTTTTTACCCTGGCTCTTCGGCTGTGGGAGCAGAGGCCAACCGTTCGTGTTCTTCTCCCTGGGATGCTGGGCAGCAGAGCACGGGTGCCAGAGAGTTTCCATTGTAATGGACTTTGAGTTGGGAAATCGAGGAACCTCAGCAATGCGGATGGCACCGTTGCAAAGCTGACTTTCTGCAGAAGAGGCACAGCTCAAGTTTTTTGCCCTGGCTCTTCGGCTGTGGGAGCAGAGGCCAACCGTTCGTGCTCTACTCCCTGAAAGGCTGGGCTGCCCAGCACGGGTGCCAAAGAGGTTCCATTGTAATGGACTTTGAGTTGGGAAATGGAAGAGCGACAGCAAAGCGGATGGCACCGTTGCAAAGCTGACTTTCTGCAGAAGAGGCACAGCTCAAGTTTTTTGCCCTGGCTCTTCAGCTGTGGAAGCAGAGGCCAGCCGTTCGTGCTCTACTCCCTGGGATGCTGGGCAGCCGGGCACGGGTGCCAAAGAGGTTCCATTGTAATGGACTTTGAGTTGGGAAATCGAGGAACCTCAGCAATGCGGATGGCACCATTGCAAAGCTGACTTTCTGCAGAAGAGGCACAGCTCAAGCTTTTTGCCCTGGCTCTTCGGCTGTGGGAGCAGAGGCCAGCCGTTCGTGCTCTACTCCCTGGGATGCTGGGCAGCCCAGCACGGGTGCCAGAGAGGATCCATTGTAATGGACTTTGAGTTGGGAAATAGAGGAGCAACAGCAATGCGGATGGCACCGTTGCAAAGCTGACTTTCTGCAGAAGAGGCACAGCTCCAGTTTTTTCCCCTGGCTCTTTGGCTGTGGGAGCAGAGGCCAACCGTTCGTGCTCTACTCCCTGGGATGCTGGGCAGCCCAGCACGGGTGCCAAAGAGAGTTTCCATTGTAATGGACTTTGAGTTGGGAAATCGAGGAGCGACAGCAAAGTGGATGGCACCATTGCAAAGCTGACTTTCTGCAGAAGAGGCACAGCTCCAGTTTTTTGCCCTGGCTCCTTGGCTGTATGAGCACAGGCCAACTGTTCGTGCTCTACTGCCTGGGATGCTGGGCAGCCGGGCACGGGTGCCAAAGAGGTTCCATTGTAATGGACTTTGAGTTGGGAAATGGAGGAACAACAGCAATGAGGATGGCACCGTTGCAAAGCTGACTTTCTGCAGAAGAGGCACAGCTCAAGTTTTTTGCCCTGGCTCTTCGGCTATGGGAGCAGAGGAAAATTATTCGTGATCTACTCCCTGGGATGCTGGGCAGCCGAGCACGGGTGCCACAGAGGTTCCATTATAATGGACTTTGAGTTGGGAAATGGAGGAACAACAGCAATGCGGATGGCACCGTTGCAAAGGTAACTTTCTGCAGAAGAGGCACAGCTCAAGTTTTTTGCCCTGGCTCTTCGGCTGTGGGAGCAGAGGCCAATTATTCGTGATCTACTCCCTGGGATGCTGGGCAGCCGGGCACGGGTGCCAAAGAGGTTCCATTGTAATGGACTTTGAGTTGGGAAATGGAGGAACAACAGCAATGAGGATGGCACCGTTGCAAAGCTGACTTTCTGCAGAAGAGGCAGAGCTCATGTTTTTTGCCCTGGCTCTTCGGCTGTGGGAGCAGAGGCCAACCGTTCGTGCTCTACTCCCTGGGATGCTGGGCAGCCCAGCACTGGTGCCACAGAGGTTCCATTGTAATGGACTTTGAGTTGGGAAATCGAGGAGCGACAGCAAAGCGGATGGCACCGTTGCAAAGCTGACTTTCTGCAGAAGAGGCACAGCTCAAGTTTTTTACCCTGGCTCTTTGGCTGTGGGAGCAGAGGCCAACCGTTCGTGCTCTACTCCCTGGGAGGCTGGGCAGCCCAGCACGGGTGCCAAAGAGGTTCCTTTGTAATGGACTTTGAGATGGGAAATCGAAGAGCGACAGCAAAGCGGATGGCACTGTTGCAAAGGTGACTTTCTGCAGAAGAGGCACAGCTCAAGTTTTTTGCCCTGGCTCTTCGGCTGTGGGAGCAGAGGCCAACCGTTCGTGCTCTACTCCCTGGGATGCTGGGCAGCCCAGCACGGGTGCCAAAGAGGTTCCATTGTAATGGACTTTGAGTTGGGAAATCGAGGAGCGATAGCAATGCGGATGGCACCGTTGCACAGCTGAGTTTCTGCAGAAGAGGCACAGCTCAAGTTTTTTGCCCTGGCTCATCGGCTGTGGGAGCACAGGCCAACCGTTCGTGCTCTACTCCCTGGGATGCTGGGCAGCCGAGCACGGGTGCCAAAGAGGTTCCATTGTAATGGACTTTGAGTTGGGAAATGGAGGAGCGACAGCCATGCGGATGGCACCGTTGCAAAGCTGACTTTCTGCAGAAGAGGCACAGCTCAAGCTTTTTGCCCTGGCTCTTCGGCTGTGGGAGCAGAGGCCAAGCGTTCGTGCTCTACTCCCTGGGATGCTCGGCAGCAGAGCACGGGTGCCAGAGAGTTTCCATTGTAATGGACTTTGAGTTGGGAAATCGAGGAACCTCAGCAATGCGGATGGCACCATTGCAAAGCTGACTTTCTGCAGAAGAGGCACAGCTCAAGTATTTTGCCCTGGCTCTTTGGCTGTGGGAGCAGAGGCCAACCGTTCGTGCTCTACTGCCTTGGATGCTGGGCAGCCGAGCACGGGTGCCAAAGAGGTTCCATTGTAATGGACTTTGAGTTGGGAAATCGAGGAACCTCAGCAATGCGGATGGCACCGTTGCAAAGCTGACTTTCTGCAGAAGAGGTACAGCTCAAGTTTTTTGCCCTGGCTCTTTGGCTGTGGGAGCACAGGCCAACCGTTCGTGCTCTACTCCCTGGGATGCTGGGCAGCCCAGCACGGGTGCCAAAGAGGTTCCATTATAATGGACTTTGAGTTGGGAAATCGAGGAGCGACAGCAAAGCGGATGGCACCGTTGCAAAGGTGACTTTCTGCAGAAGAGACACAGCTCCAGTTTTTTGCCCTGGCTCTTCGGCTGTGGGAGCAGAGGCCAACCGTTCGTGCTCTACTCCCTGGGATGCTGGCAGCCCAGCACGGGTGCCAAAGAGGTTCCATTGTAATGGACTTTGAGTTGGGAAATGGAGGAGCGACAGCAATGCGGATGGCACCGTTGCACAGCTGACTTTCTGCAGAAGAGGCACAGCTCAAGTTTTTTGCCCTGGCTCTTTGGCTGTGGAAGCAGAGGCCAACCGTTCGTGCTCTACTCCCCGGGATTCTGTGCTGCCGAGCACGGGTGCCAAAGAGGTTCCATTGTAATGGACTTTGAGTTGGGAAATCGAAGAGCGACAGCCAAGCGGATGGCACCGTTGCAAAGGTGACTTTCTGCAGAAGAGGCACAGCTCAAGTTTTTTGCCGTGGCTCTTTGGCTGTGGAAGCAGAGGCCAACCGTTCGTGCTCTACTCCCTGGGAAGCTGGGCAGCCGAGCACGGGTGCCAGAGAGGTTCCATTGTAATGGACTTTGAGTTGGGAAATCGAGGAACCTCAGCAATGCGGATGGCACCTTTGCAAAGCTGACTTTCTGCAGAAGAGGCACAGCTCCAGTTTTTTGCCCTGGCTTATCGGCTGTGGGAGCAGAGGCCAACCGTTCGTGCTCTACTCCCTGAAAGGCTGGGCTGCCGAGCATGGGTGCCAAAGAGGTTCCATTGTAATGGACTTTGAGTTGGGAAATGGAAGAGCGACAGCAATGCGAATGGCACCGTTGCAAAGGTGACTTTCTGCAGAAGAGGCACAGCTCCAGTTTTTTGCGCTGGCTTTTCGGCTGTGGGAGCAGAGGCCAACCGTTCGTGCTCTACTCCCTTGGATGCTGGGCAGCCCAGCTCGGGTGCCAAAGAGGTTCCATTGTAATGGACTTTGAGTTGGGAAATCGAGGAGCGACAGCAATGCGGATGGCACCATTGCAAAGGTGATTTTCTGCAGAAGAGGCACAGCTCCAGTTTTTTGCCCTGGCTCATCGGCTGTGGGAGCACAGGCCAACCGTTCGTGCTCTACTGCCTGGGATGCTGGGCAGCCGAGCACGGGTGCCAAAGAGGTTCCATTGTAATGGACTTTGAGTTGTGAAATGGAGAAGCGACAGCCATGCGGATGGCACCGTTGCAAAGCTGACTTTCTGCAGAAGAGGCACAGCTCAAGCTTTTTCCCCTGGCTCTTCGGCTGTGGGAGCAGAGGCCAACCGTTCGTGCTCTACTGCCTGGGATGCTGGGCTGCCCAGCACGGGTGCCACAGAGGTTCCATTGTAATGGACTTTGAGTTGGGAAATCGAGGAACCTCAGCAATGCGGATGGCACCGTTGCAAAGCTGACTTTCTGCAGAAGAGGCACAGCTCAAGTATTTTGCCCTGGCTCTTTGGCTGTGGGAGCAGAGGCCAAGCGTTCGTGCTCTACTCCCTGGGAAGCTGGGCAGCCGGGCACGGGTGCCAAAGAGGTTCCATTGTAATGGACTTTGAGTTGGGAAATGGAGGAGCGACAGCAATGAGGATGTCACCGTTGCAAAGCTGACTTTCTGCAGAAGAGGCACAGCTCCAGTTTTTTGCCCTGGCTCTTCGGCTGTGGGAGCAGAGGCCAACCGTTCGTGTTCTTCTCCCTGGGATGTTGGGCAGCAGAGCACGGGTGCCACAGAGGTTCCATTGTAATGGACTTTGAGTTGGGAAATCGAGGAGCGACAGCAAAGCGGATGGCACCGTTGCAAAGCTGACTTTCTGCAGAAGAGGCACAGCTCAAGTTTTTTACCCTGGCTCTTTGGCTGTGGGAGCAGAGGCCAACCGTTCGTGCTCTACTCCCTGGGAGGCTGGGCAGCCCAGCACGGGTGCCAAAGAGGTTCCTTTGTAATGGACTTTGAGATGGGAAATCGAAGAGCGACAGCAAAGCGGATGGCACTGTTGCAAAGGTGACTTTCTGCAGAAGAGGCACAGCTCAAGTTTTTTGCCCTGGCTCTTTGGCTGTGGGAGCAGAGGCCATCCGTTCGTGCTCTACTCCCTGGGAAGCTGGGCAGCCAAGCACGGGTGCCAGAGAGGTTCCATTGTAATGGACTTTGAGTTGGGAAATCGAGGAACCTCAGCAATGCGGATGGCACCTTTGCAAAGCTGACTTTCTGCAGAAGAGGCACAGCTCCAGTTTTTTGCCCTGGCTCATCGGCTGTGGGAGCAGAGGCCAGCCGTTCGTGCTCTACTCCCTGAAAGGCTGGGCTGCCGAGCATGGGTGCCAAAGAGGTTCCATTGTAATGGACTTTGAGTTGGGAAATCGAAGAGCGACAGCAATGCGAATGGCACCGTTGCAAAGGTGACTTTCTGCAGAAGAGGCACAGCTCCAGTTTTTTGCCCTGGCTCATCGGCTGGGGGAGCAGAGGCCAACCGTTCGTGCTCTACTCCCTGGGATGCTGGGCAGCCGAGCATAGGTGCCAAAGAGGTTCCATTGTAATGGACTTTGAGTTGGGAAATGGAAGAGCGACAGCAATGCGAATGGCACCGTTGCAAAGGTGACTTTCTGCACAAGAGGCACAGCTCCAGTTTTTTGCCCTGGCTCTTCGGCTGTTGGAGCAGAGGCCAACCGTTCGTGCTCTACTCCCTTGGATGCTGGGCAGCCCAGCACGGGTGCCAAAGAGGTTCCATTGTAATGGACTTTGAGTTGGGAAATGGAGGAGCGACAGCAATGAGGATGGCACCGTTGCAAAGCTGACTTTCTGCAGAAGAGGCACAGTTCAAGTTTTTTACCCTGGCTCTTCGGCTGTGGGAGCAGAGGCCAACCGTTCGTGTTCTTCTCCCTGGGATGCTGGGCAGCAGAGCACGGGTGCCAGAGAGTTTCCATTGTAATGGACTTTGAGTTGGGAAATCGAGGAACCTCAGCAATGCGGATGGCACCGTTGCAAAGCTGACTTTCTGCAGAAGAGGCACAGCTCAAGTTTTTTGCCCTGGCTCTTCGGCTGTGGGAGAAGAGGCCAACCGTTCGTGCTCTACTCCCTGGGATGCTGGCAGCCCAGCACGGGTGCCAAAGAGGTTCCATTGTAATGGACTTTGAGTTGGGAAATGGAAGAGCGACAGCAATGCGAATGGCACCGTTGCAAAGCTGACTTTCTGCAGAAGAGGCACAGCTCAAGTTTTTTGCCCTGGCTCTTCAGCTGTGGAAGCAGAGGCCAGCCGTTCGTGCTCTACTCCCTGGGATGCTGGGCAGCCCAGCACGGGTGCCAAAGAGGTTCCATTGTAATGGACTTTGAGTTGGGAAATCGAGGAACCTCAGCAATGCGGATGGCACCATTGCAAAGCTGACTTTCTGCAGAAGAGGCACAGCTCAAGCTTTTTGCCCTGGCTCTTCGGCTGTGGGAGCAGAGGCCAGCCGTTCGTGCTCTACTGCCTGGGATGCTGGGCAGCCCTGCACGGGTGCCAGAAAGGATCCATTGTAATGGACTTTGAGTTGGGAAATGGAGGAGCGACAGCAATGCGGATGGCACCGTTGCAAAGCTGACTTTCTGCAGAAGAGGCACAGCTCAAGCTTTTTCCCCTGGCTCTTTGGCTGTGGGAGCAGAGGCCAACCGTTCGTGCTCTACTCCCTGGGATGCTGGGCAGCCCAGCACGGGTGCCAAAGAGAGTTTCCATTGTAATGGACCTTGAGCTGGGAAATGGAGGAGCGACAGCAATGCGGATGGCACCGTTGCAAAGCTGACTTTCTGCAGAAGAGGCACAGCTCAAGTATTTTGCCCTGGCTCTTTGGCTGTGGGAGCAGAGGCCAACCGTTCGTGCTCTACTCCCTGGGATGCTGGGCAGCCCAGCACGGGTGCCAAAGAGGTTCCATTGTAATGGACTTTGAGTTGTGAAATCGAGGAGCGACAGCAAAGTGGATGGCACCATTGCAAAGCTGACTTTCTGCAGAAGAGGCACAGCTCCAGTTTTTTGCCCTGGCTCCTTGGCTGTATGAGCACAGGCCAACTGTTCGTGCTCTACTGCCTGGGATGCTGGGCAGCCGGGCACGGGTGCCAAAGAGGTTCCATTGTAATGGACTTTGAGTTGGGAAATGGAGGAACAACAGCAATGAGGATGGCACCGTTGCAAAGCTGACTTTCTGCAGAAGAGGCACAGCTCAAGTTTTTTGCCCTGGCTCTTCGGCTATGGGAGCAGAGGCCAATTATTCGTGATCTACTCCCTGGGATGCTGGGCAGCCGGGCACGGGTGCCAAAGAGGTTCCATTGTAATGGACTTTGAGTTGGGAAATGGAGGAACAACAGCAATGAGGATGGCACCGTTGCAAAGCTGACTTTCTGCAGAAGAGGCAGAGCTCATGTTTTTTGCCCTGGCTCTTCGGCTGTGGGAGCAGAGGCCAACCGTTCGTGCTCTACTCCCTGGGATGCTGGGCAGCCCAGCACTGGTGCCACAGAGGTTCCATTGTAATGGACTTTGAGTTGGGAAATCGAGGAACGACAGCAAAGCGGATGGCACCGTTGCAAAGCTGACTTTCTGCAGAAGAGGCACAGCTCAAGTTTTTTACCCTGGCTCTTTGGCTGTGGGAGCAGAGGCCAACCGTTCGTGCTCTACTCCCTGGGAGGCTGGGCAGCCCAGCACGGGTGCCAAAGAGGTTCCTTTGTAATGGACTTTGAGATGGGAAATCGAAGAGCGACAGCAAAGCGGATGGCACTGTTGCAAAGGTGACTTTCTGCAGAAGAGGCACAGCTCAAGTTTTTTGCCCTGGCTCTTCGGCTGTGGGAGCAGAGGCCAACCGTTCGTGCTCTACTCCCTGGGATGCTGGGCAGCCCAGCACGGGTGCCAAAGAGGTTCCATTGTAATGGACTTTGAGTTGGGAAATCGAGGAGCGATAGCAATGCGGATGGCACCGTTGCACAGCTGAGTTTCTGCAGAAGAGGCACAGCTCAAGTTTTTTGCCCTGGCTCATCGGCTGTGGGAGCAGAGGCCAACCGTTCGTGCTCTACTCCCTGGGATGCTGGGCAGCCGAGCACGGGTGCCAAAGAGGTTCCATTGTAATGGACTTTGAGTTGGGAAATGGAGGAGCGACAGCCATGCGGATGGCACCGTTGCAAAGCTGACTTTCTGCAGAAGAGGCACAGCTCAAGCTTTTTGCCCTGGCTCTTCGGCTGTGGGAGCAGAGGCCAAGCGTTCGTGCTCTACTCCCTGGGATGCTCGGCAGCAGAGCACGGGTGCCAGAGAGTTTCCATTGTAATGGACTTTGAGTTGGGAAATCGAGGAACCTCAGCAATGCGGATGGCACCATTGCAAAGCTGACTTTCTGCAGAAGAGGCACAGCTCAAGTATTTTGCCCTGGCTCTTTGGCTGTGGGAGCAGAGGCCAACCGTTCGTGCTCTACTGCCTTGGATGCTGGGCAGCCGAGCACGGGTGCCAAAGAGGTTCCATTGTAATGGACTTTGAGTTGGGAAATCGAGGAACCTCAGCAATGCGGATGGCACCGTTGCAAAGCTGACTTTCTGCAGAAGAGGTACAGCTCAAGTTTTTTGCCCTGGCTCTTTGGCTGTGGGAGCACAGGCCAACCGTTCGTGCTCTACTCCCTGGGATGCTGGGCAGCCCAGCACGGGTGCCAAAGAGGTTCCATTATAATGGACTTTGAGTTGGGAAATCGAGGAGCGACAGCAAAGCGGATGGCACCGTTGCAAAGGTGACTTTCTGCAGAAGAGACACAGCTCCAGTTTTTTGCCCTGGCTCTTCGGCTGTGGGAGCAGAGGCCAACCGTTCGTGCTCTACTCCCTGGGATGCTGGCAGCCCAGCACGGGTGCCAAAGAGGTTCCATTGTAATGGACTTTGAGTTGGGAAATGGAGGAGCGACAGCAATGCGGATGGCACCGTTGCACAGCTGACTTTCTGCAGAAGAGGCACAGCTCAAGTTTTTTGCCCTGGCTCTTTGGCTGTGGAAGCAGAGGCCAACCGTTCGTGCTCTACTCCCCGGGATTCTGTGCTGCCGAGCACGGGTGCCAAAGAGGTTCCATTGTAATGGACTTTGAGTTGGGAAATCGAAGAGCGACAGCCAAGCGGATGGCACCGTTGCAAAGGTGACTTTCTGCAGAAGAGGCACAGCTCAAGTTTTTTGCCGTGGCTCTTTGGCTGTGGAAGCAGAGGCCAACCGTTCGTGCTCTACTCCCTGGGAAGCTGGGCAGCCGAGCACGGGTGCCAGAGAGGTTCCATTGTAATGGACTTTGAGTTGGGAAATCGAGGAACCTCAGCAATGCGGATGGCACCTTTGCAAAGCTGACTTTCTGCAGAAGAGGCACAGCTCCAGTTTTTTGCCCTGGCTTATCGGCTGTGGGAGCAGAGGCCAACCGTTCGTGCTCTACTCCCTGAAAGGCTGGGCTGCCGAGCATGGGTGCCAAAGAGGTTCCATTGTAATGGACTTTGAGTTGGGAAATGGAAGAGCGACAGCAATGCGAATGGCACCGTTGCAAAGGTGACTTTCTGCAGAAGAGGCACAGCTCCAGTTTTTTGCGCTGGCTTTTCGGCTGTGGGAGCAGAGGCCAACCGTTCGTGCTCTACTCCCTTGGATGCTGGGCAGCCCAGCTCGGGTGCCAAAGAGGTTCCATTGTAATGGACTTTGAGTTGGGAAATCGAGGAGCGACAGCAATGCGGATGGCACCATTGCAAAGGTGACTTTCTGCAGAAGAGGCACAGCTCAAGTTTTTTGCCCTGGCTCATCGGCTGTGGGAGCACAGGCCAACCGTTCGTGCTCTACTGCCTGGGATGCTGGGCAGCCGAGCACGGGTGCCAAAGAGGTTCCATTGTAATGGACTTTGAGTTGTGAAATGGAGAAGCGACAGCCATGCGGATGGCACCGTTGCAAAGCTGACTTTCTGCAGAAGAGGCACAGCTCAAGCTTTTTCCCCTGGCTCTTCGGCTGTGGGAGCAGAGGCCAACCGTTCGTGCTCTACTGCCTGGGATGCTGGGCTGCCCAGCACGGGTGCCACAGAGGTTCCATTGTAATGGACTTTGAGTTGGGAAATCGAGGAACCTCAGCAATGCGGATGGCACCGTTGCAAAGCTGACTTTCTGCAGAAGAGGCACAGCTCAAGTATTTTGCCCTGGCTCTTTGGCTGTGGGAGCAGAGGCCAAGCGTTCGTGCTCTACTCCCTGGGAAGCTGGGCAGCCGGGCACGGGTGCCAAAGAGGTTCCATTGTAATGGACTTTGAGTTGGGAAATGGAGGAGCGACAGCAATGAGGATGTCACCGTTGCAAAGCTGACTTTCTGCAGAAGAGGCACAGCTCCAGTTTTTTGCCCTGGCTCTTCGGCTGTGGGAGCAGAGGCCAACCGTTCGTGTTCTTCTCCCTGGGATGTTGGGCAGCAGAGCACGGGTGCCACAGAGGTTCCATTGTAATGGACTTTGAGTTGGGAAATCGAGGAGCGACAGCAAAGCGGATGGCACCGTTGCAAAGCTGACTTTCTGCAGAAGAGGCACAGCTCAAGTTTTTTACCCTGGCTCTTTGGCTGTGGGAGCAGAGGCCAACCGTTCGTGCTCTACTCCCTGGGAGGCTGGGCAGCCCAGCACGGGTGCCAAAGAGGTTCCTTTGTAATGGACTTTGAGATGGGAAATCGAAGAGCGACAGCAAAGCGGATGGCACTGTTGCAAAGGTGACTTTCTGCAGAAGAGGCACAGCTCAAGTTTTTTGCCCTGGCTCTTTGGCTGTGGGAGCAGAGGCCATCCGTTCGTGCTCTACTCCCTGGGAAGCTGGGCAGCCGAGCACGGGTGCCAGAGAGGTTCCATTGTAATGGACTTTGAGTTGGGAAATCGAGGAACCTCAGCAATGCGGATGGCACCTTTGCAAAGCTGACTTTCTGCAGAAGAGGCACAGCTCCAGTTTTTTGCCCTGGCTCATCGGCTGTGGGAGCAGAGGCCAGCCGTTCGTGCTCTACTCCCTGAAAGGCTGGGCTGCCGAGCATGGGTGCCAAAGAGGTTCCATTGTAATGGACTTTGAGTTGGGAAATCGAAGAGCGACAGCAATGCGAATGGCACCGTTGCAAAGGTGACTTTCTGCAGAAGAGGCACAGCTCAAGTTTTTTGCCCTGGCTCTTCGGCTGTGGGAGCAGAGGCCAACCGTTCGTGCTCTACTCCCTGGGATGCTGGGCAGCCGAGCACGGGTGCCAAAGAGGTTCCATTGTAATGGACTTTGAGTTGGGAAATCGAGGAGCGATAGCAATGCGGATGGCACCGTTGCAAAGCTGACTTTCTGCAGAAGAGGCACAGCTCAAGTTTTTTGCCCTGGCTCATCGGCTGTGGGAGCAGAGGCCAACCGTTCGTGCTCTACTCCCTGGGATGCTGGGCAGCCGAGCACGGGTGCCAAAGAGGTTCCATTGTAATGGACTTTGAGTTGGGAAATGGAGGAGCGACAGCCATGCGGATGGCACCGTTGCAAAGCTGACTTTCTGCAGAAGAGGCATAGCTCAAGCTTTTTGCCCTGGCTCTTCGGCTGTGGGAGCAGAGGCCAACCGTTCGTGCTCTACTGCCTGGGATGCTGGGCAGCCCAGCACGGGTGCCAAAGAGGTTCCATTGTAATGGACTTTGAGTTGGGAAATCGAGGAACCTCAGCAATGCGGATGGCACCGTTGCAAAGCTGACTTTCTGCAGAAGAGGTACAGCTCAAGTTTTTTGCCCTGGCTCTTTGGCTGTGGGAGCAGAGGCCAACCGTTCGTGCTCTACTGCCTTGGATGCTGGGCAGCCGAGCACGGGTGCCAAAGAGGTTCCATTTTAATGGACTTTGAGTTGGGAAATCGAGGAACCTCAGCAATGCGGATGGCACCGTTGCAAAGCTGACTTTCTGCAGAAGAGGTACAGCTCAAGTTTTTTGCCCTGGCTCTTTGGCTGTGGGAGCACAGGCCAACCGTTCGTGCTCTACTCCCTGGGATGCTGGGCAGCCGAGCACGGGTGCCAAAGAGGTTCCATTGTAATGGACTTTGAGTTGGGAAATGGAGGAGCGACAGCAAAACGGATGGCACCGTTGCAAAGCTGACTTTCTGCAGAAGAGGCTCAGAGCAAGCTTTTTCCCCTGGCTCTTCGGCTGTGGGAGCAGAGGCCAAGCGTTCGTGCTCTACTCCCCGGGATGCTGGGCTGCCCAGCACGGGTGCCAATAAGGTTCCATTGTAATGGACTTTGAGTTGTGAAATGGAGGAGCGACAGCAATGCGGATGGCACCGTTGCAAAGCTGATTTTCTGCAGAAGAGGCACAGCTCAAGTTTTTTGTCCTGGCTCTTCGGCTGTGGGAGCAGAGGCCAGCCGTTCGTGCTCTACTGCCTGGGATGCTGAGCAGCCGAGCACGGGTGCCAGAGAGGTTCCATTGTAATGGACTTTGAGTTGGGAAATCGAGGAACCTCAGCGATGCGGATGGCACCGTTGTAAAGCTGACTTTCTGCAGAAGAGGCACAGCTTCAGCTTTTTGCCCTGGCTCTTTGGCTGTGGGACCAGAGGCCAACCGTTCGTGCTCTACTCCCTGGAATGCTGGGCAGCCCTGCACGGGTGCCGAAGAGGTTCCATTGTAATGGACTTTGAGTTGGGAAATCGAGGAACCTCAGCAATGCGGATGGCACCGTTGCAAAGCTGACTTTCTGCAGAAGAGGCACAGCTCAAGTTTTTTGCCCTGGCTCTTCGGCTGTGGGAGCAGAGGCCAACCGTTCGTGCTCTACTCCCTGGGATGCTGGGCAGCCCAACACGGGTGCCAAAGAGGTTCCATTGTAATGGACTTTGAGTTGGGAAATGGAGGAGCGACAGCAATGCGGATGGAACCGTTGCAAAGCTGACTTTCTGCAGAAGAGGCACAGCTCAAGTATTTTGCCCTGGCTCTTTGGCTGTGGGAGCAGAGGGCAACAGTTCATGCTCTACTCCCTGGGATGCTGGGCAGTCGAGCACGGGTGCAACAGATGTTCCATTATAATGGACTTTGAGTTGGGAAATCGAGGAGCGACAGCAAAGCGGATGGCACCGTTGCAAAGGTGACTTTCTGCAGAAGAGACACAGCTCCAGTTTTTTGCCCTGGCTCTTCGGCTGTGGGAGCAGAGGCCAACCGTTCGTGCTCTACTCCCTGGGATGCTGGCAGCCCAGCACGGGTGCCAAAGAGGTTCCATTGTAATGGACTTTGAGTTGGGAAATGGAGGAGCGACAGCAATGCGGATGGCACCGTTGCACAGCTGACTTTCTGCAGAAGAGGCACAGCTCAAGTTTTTTGCCCTGGCTCTTTGGCTGTGGGAGCAGAGGCCAACCGTTCGTGCTCTACTCCCCGGGATTCTGGGCAGCCGAGCACGGGTGCCAAAGAGTTTCCATTGTAATGGACTTTGAGTTGGGAAATCGAAGAGCGACAGCCAAGCGGATGGCACCGTTGCAAAGCTGACTTTCTGCAGAAGAGGCACAGCTCAAGTTTTTTGCCGTGGCTCTTTGGCTGTGGAAGCAGAGGCCAACCGTTCGTGCTCTACTCCCTGGGAAGCTGGGCAGCCGAGCACGGGTGCCAGAGAGGTTCCATTGTAATGGACTTTGAGTTGGGAAATCGAGGAACCTCAGCAATGCGGATGGCACCTTTGCAAAGCTGACTTTCTGCAGAAGAGGCACAGCTCCAGTTTTTTGCCCTGGCTCATCGGCTGTGGGAGCAGAGGCCAACCGTTCGTGCTCTACTCCCTGAAAGGCTGGGCTGCCGAGCACGGGTGCCAAAGAGGTTCCATTGTAATGGACTTTGAGTTGGGAAATGGAAGAGCGACAGCAATGCGAATGGCACCGTTGCAAATGTGACTTTCTGCAGAAGAGGCACAGCTCCAGTTTTTTGCGCTGGCTCTTCGGCTGTGGGAGCAGAGGCCAACCGTTCGTGCTCTACTCCCTTGGATGCTGGGCAGCCCAGCTCGGGTGCCAAAGAGGTTCCATTGTAATGGACTTTGAGTTGGGAAATCGAGGAACCTCAGCAATGCGGATGGCACCATTGCAAAGGTGACTTTCTGCAGAAGAGGCACAGCTCAAGTTTTTTGCCCTGGCTCATCGGCTGTGGGAGCACAGGCCAACCGTTCGTGCTCTACTCCCTGGGATGCTGGGCAGCCGAGCACGGGTGCCAAAGAGGTTCCATTGTAATGGACTTTGAGTTGTGAAATGGAGGAGCGACAGCCATGCGGATGGCACCGTTGCAAAGCTGACTTTCTGCAGAAGAGACACAGCTCAAGTTTTTTGCCCTGGCTCTTCGTCTGTGGGAGCACAGGCCAACCGTTCGTGCTCTACCCCCTGGGAGGCTGGGCAGCCCAACACGGGTGCCAAAGAGGTTCCATTGTAATGGACTTTGAGTTGGGAAATGGAGGAACCTCAGCAATGCGGATGGCACCGTTGCAAAGGTGACTTTCTGCAGAAGAGGCACAGCTCCAGTTTTTTGCCCTGGCTCTTTGGCTGTGGGAGCACAGGCCAACCGTTCGTGCTCTACTGCCTGGGATGCTGGGCAGCCCAGCACGGGTGCCAAAGAGGTTCCATTGTAATGGCCTTTGAGTTGGGAAATGGAGGAGCGACAGCAAAGCGGATGGCACCGTTGCAAAGGTGACTTTCTGCAGAAGAGGCACAGAGCAAGCTTTTTCCCCTGGCTCTTCGGCTGTGGGAGCAGAGGCCAGCCGTTCGTGCTCTACTCCCCGGGATGCTGGGCTGCCCAGCACGGGTGCCAAAGAGGTTCCATTGTAATGGACTTTGAGTTGTGAAATCGAGGAGCGACAGCAATGCGGATGGCACCGTTGCAAAGCTGATTTTCTGCAGAAGAGGCACAGCTCAAGTTTTTTGCCCTGGCTCTTCGGCTGTGGGAGCAGAGGCCAACCGTTCGTGCTCTACTGCCTGGGATGCTGGGCAGCCGAGCACGGGTGCCAGAGAGGTTCCATTGTAATGGACTTTGAGTTGGGAAATCGAGGAACCTCAGCAATGCGGATGGCACCGTTGCAAAGCTGACTTTCTGCAGAAGAGGCACAGCTCCAGCTTTTTGCCCTGGCTCTTCGCTGTGGGACAAGAGGCCAACCGTTCGTGCTCTACTCCCTGGAATGCTGGGCAGCCCAGCACGGTTGCCGAAGAGGTTCCATTGTAATGGACTTTGAGTTGGGAAATCGAGGAACCTCAGCAATGCGGATGGCACCTTTGCAAAGCTGACTTTCTGCAGAAGAGGCACAGCTCAAGTTTTTTGCTCTGGCTCTTCGGCTGTGGGAGCAGAGGCCAACCCTTCGTGCTCTACTCCCTGGGATGCTGGGCAGCCGAGCACGGGTGCCAAAGAGGTTCCATTGTAATGGACTTTGAGTTGGGAAATGGAGGAGCGACAGCAATGCGGATGGAACCGTTGCAAAGCTGACTTTCTGCAGAAGAGGCACAGCTCAAGTTTTTTGCCCTGCCTCTTTGGCTGTGGGAGCAGAGGGCAACAGTTCATGCTCTACTCCCTGGGATGCTGGGCAGTCGAGCACGGGTGCAACAGATGTTCCATTATAATAGACTTTGAGTTGGGAAATCGAGGAGCGACAGCAAAGCGGATGGCACCGTTGCAAAGGTGACTTTCTGCAGAAGAGACACAGCTCCAGTTTTTTGCCCTGGCTCTTCGGCTGTGGGAGCAGAGGCCAACCGTTTGTGCTCTACTCCCTGGGATGCTGGGCAGCCCAGCACGGGTGCCAAAGAGGTTCCATTGTAATGGACTTTGAGTTGGGAAATCGAGGAGCGACAGCAATGCGGATGGCACCGTTGCACAGCTGACTTTCTGCAGAAGAGGCACAGCTCCAGTTTTTTGCCCTGGCTCTTCGGCTGTGGGAGCAGAGGCCAACCGTTCGTGCTCTACTCCCCGGGATGCTGGGCAGCCGAGCACGGGTGCCAAAGAGGTTCCATTGTAATGGACTTTGAGTTGGGAAATCGAAGAGCGACAGCAAAGCGGATGGCACCGTTGCAAAGGTGACTTTCTGCAGAAGAGGCACAGCTCCAGTTTTTTGCCGTGGCTCTTTGGCTGTGGGAGCAGAGGCCAACCGTTCATGCTCTACTCCCTGGGAAGCTCGGCAGCCGAGCACGGGTGCCAGAGAGTTTCCATTGTAATGGACTTTGAGTTGGGAAATCGAGGAACCTCAGCAATGCGGATGGCACCATTGCAAAGCTGACTTTCTGCAGAAGAGGCACAGCTCCAGTTTTTTGCCCTGGCTCATCGGCTGTGGGAGCAGAGGCCAACCGTTCGTGCTCTACTCCCTGAAAGGCTGGGCTGCCGAGCATGGGTGTCAAAGAGGTTCCATTGTAATGGACTTTGAGTTGGGAAATGGAAGAGCGACAGCAATGCGAATGGCACCGTTGCAAAGGTGACTTTCTGCAGAAGAGGCACAGCTCCAGTTTTTTGCCCTGGCTCTTCGGCTGTGGGAGCAGAGGCCAACCGTTCGTGCTCTACTCCCTTGTATGCTGGGCAGCCCAGCACGGGTGCCAAAGAGGTTCCATTGTAATGGACTTTGAGTTGGGAAATCGAGGAGCGACAGCAATGCGGATGGCACCGTTGCAAAGGTGACTTTCTGCAGAAGAGGCACAGCTCAAGTTTTTTGCCCTGGCTCTTTGGCTGTGGGAGCAGAGGCCAACCGTTCATTCTCTACTGCCTGGGATGCTGGGCAGCCCAGCACGGGTGCCAAAGAGGTTCCATTGTAATGGACTTTGAGTTGGGAAATGGAGGAACCTCAGCAATGCGGATGGCACCGTTGCAAAGCTGACTTTCTGCAGAAGAGGCACAGCTCAAGCTTTTTGCCCTGGCTCTTCGGCTGTGGGAGCAGAGGCCAACCGTTCGTGCTCTACTCCCTGGGATGCTGGGCTGCCCAGCACGGGTGCCAAAGAGTTTCAATTGTAATGGACTTTGAGTTGGGAAATCGAGGAACCTCAGCAATGCGGATGGCACCGTTGCAAAGCTGACTTTCTGCAGAAGAGGCACAGCTCAAGTATTTTGCCCTGGCTCTTTGGCTGTGGGAGCAGAGGCCAAGCGTTCGTGCTCTACTCCCTGGGATGCTGGGCAGCCCAGCACGGATGCCAAAGAGGTTCCATTGTAATGGACTTTGAGTTGGGAAATGGAGGAGCGACAGCAATGAGGAGGGCACCGTTGCAAAGCTGACTTTCTGCAGAAGAGGCACAGCTCAAGTTTTTTGCCCTGGCTCTTTGGCTGTGGGAGCAGAGGCCAACTGTTCGTGCTCTACTCTCTGGGATACTGGGCAGCCGGCCACGGGTGCCAAAGAGGTTCCATTGTAATGGACTTTGAGTTGGGAAATGGAGGAGCGACAGCAATGAGGATGGCACCGTTGCAAAGCTGACTTTCTGCAGAAGAGGCACAGCTCAAGTTTTTTGCCCTGGCTCTTCGGGTGTGGGAGCAGAGGCCAACCGTTCGTGTTCTTCTCCCTGGGATGTTGGGCAGCAGAGCACGGGTGCCAGAGAGTTTCCATTGTAATGGACTTTGAGTAGGGGAAATTGAAGAGCGACAGCAAAGCGGATGTCACCGTTGCAAAGCTGACTTTCTGCAGAAGAGGCACAGCTCAAGTTTTTTGCCCTGGCTCTTCGGCTGTGGGAGCAGAGGCCAACCGTTCGTGCTCTACTCCCTGGGATGCTGGGCAGCCCTGCACGGGAGCCAGAGAGGTTCCATTGTAATGGACTTTGAGTTGTGAAATCGAGGAACCTCAGCAATGCGGATGGCACCGTTGCAAAGCTGACTTTCTGCAGAAGAGGCACAGCTCAAGTTTTTTGCCCTGGCTCTTTGGCTGTGGGAGCAGAGGCCAACCGTTCGTGCTCTACTCCCTGGGAGGCTGGGCAGCCCAGCACAAGTGCCAAAGAGGTTCCATTGTAATGGACTTTGAGTTGTGAAATCGAGGAGCGACAGCAAAGCGGATGGCACCATTGCAAAGCTGACTTTCTGCAGAAGAGGCACAGCTCAAGTTTTTTGCCCTGGCTCTTTGGCTGTGGGAGCACAGGCCAACTGTTCGTGCTCTACTGCCTGGGATGCTGGGCAGCCGGGCACGGGTGCCAAAGAGGTTCCATTGTAATGGACTTTGAGTTGGGAAATGGAGGAACAACAGCAATGAGGATGGCACCGTTGCAAAGCTGACTTTCTGCAGAAGAGGCACAGCTCCAGTTTTTTGCCCTGGCTCTTCGGCTATGGGAGCAGAGGCCAAGCGTTCGTGCTCTACTCCCTTGGATGCTGGGCAGCCCAGCACGGGTGCGAAAGAGTTTCCATTATAATGGACTTTGAGTTGGGAAATCGAGGAGCGACAGCAAAGCGGATGGCACCGTTGCAAAGGTGACTTTCTGCAGAAGAGGCACAGCTCCAGTTTTTTGCCCTGGCTCTTCGGCTGTGGGAGCAGAGGCCAACCGTTCGTGCTCTACTCCCTGGGAGGCTGGGCTGCCCAGCACGGGTGCCAAAGAGGTTCCATTGTAATGGACTTTGAGTTGGGAAATGGAGGAGCGACAGCAAAGCGGATGGCACCGTTGCAAAGGTGACTTTCTGCAGAAGAGGCACAGCTCAAGTTTTTTGCCCTGGCTCTTTGGCTGTGGGAGCAGAGGCCAACCGTTCGTGGTCTACTCCCTGGGAAGCTGGGCAGCCGAGCACGGGTGCCAGAGAGGTTCCATTGTAATGGACTTTGAGTTGGGAAATCGAGGAACCTCAGCAATGCGGATGGCACCTTTGCAAAGCTGACTTTCTGCAGAAGAGGCACAGCTCCAGTTTTTTGCCCTGGCTCATCGGCTGTGGGAGCAGAGGCCAGCCGTTCGTGCTCTACTCCCTGAAAGGCTGGGCTGCCGAGCATGGGTGCCAAAGAGGTTCCATTGTAATGGACTTTGAGTTGCGAAATGGAAGAGCGACAGCAATGCGAATGGCACCGTTGCAAAGGTGACTTTCTGCACAAGAGGCACAGCTCCAGTTTTTTGCCCTGGCTCTTC